>NC_087070.1:45943327-46252489 GCF_963678635.1 Symsagittifera roscoffensis | reverse complement strand
AAGGAAGCTGCAAAAATGGGTTAATAATTACCGAGCTTATCGAAAAGAAAGCTGATTTTGCAATTTAGGACGGCATAAAATAAAATATTTTTTACTCACATCTGCGTATTTTTCTTCAAATGGTCCAGAATTCATTTCTTGACCATAGCTGTTCAAATCCAGTAGCATCATGGCGGATTGGAAACTTTGTCGGCCAGTTGACTTTCTTCGGATTGAGTTGACCGCCTTCGTCTCGGCCTCCGCCATAATGAACTCCAGCAGATCATCTTCATCGATCAATTCACTACTTCCGTTACCGCCATCTATTATGTCATCGCTGATTACGGCAGCAGCATCAATCACGTCGTTGCTTCTCATGTAATTTCTTGACGCAACAGGTGTTACGTAACCTCCTTCTGTTGCATAACCTGGCGAGGTTCCAGCTGAATCTACCGGGTTCTTGGTCCTGAAACGGCTAACCATGGAGTTGCTTCTTGGATTAGCATTTCGAGAGTTGCCGCTTGTTGCATAGCCGTTGTTTTCTGAAGTATAATTTGATATATATACACTGTGTGCGCTATCAGGGTGTTTATACGTGAATGATTCTGACTTCGACGACAAGACTGGACCGCTGGAGCTACTGTGCAATGGTGTCCAAGCTGCTCGGAGATTTTGTAGGGTTCGTCGCACCGGACTAGGTTGGTCCGAATTATTGCAAGATATTCCACTATCTGCAATGGAGTTCTCCTTGGCACCATTTGGCGAATGATTCAGAGTTGAGGTGCTGCAGTTAAATGAATCAACCGTCCAGTTGCTGTTGAATCGCGAGATGCTTTTCGGAGTTATTCCGCGGAAGGTCGACATCCCGACTGCATTTTGGCCCCGATTAGATTCGTAATTCGGCAAGGCGTTGGCATAACCACTGTTATTTTTCATCCCCAAATTTTGAGAGCGAATTTGTATTTCGCCACTTCGAGCTGATTGAGTCGAGTCATCGGAGAGTCTCCGAGCGTTGCTCGGCTCAACGAAAGACTCATGTTTTGGTTTTGGAAGTTGTTTTGACGACTTGTTTTGTCGAGGAAGGGTGCGAGACGACGGAAACTTCTCTTCAATAGCGCTTGTAATTGAATTGAATTTTACCTGGCCTGAAAACATTTTGAAAATCTGGTATAAGAAGGAATGAACAAAATTCAAAGGTAGCTAATAAGAGACACACATGGAAAATATAAATGTATGTTGAATTGGATTATCTGCTGGTTATTCTAAGATTCAAGCTCCTTGGAAACGGTTGAAGCAATTTACGAAGTCATAAACTATTATTGTTTGGGCAACGTCTGGCACTTTATTGTTTCTGGCATTAGGTTGTTGTATTTCTAAGAAGATTAAGTAGATCTAGGAGATCTTAATCATAAATGAAATTTGAAAGTAGTCTAAGACAGTGGTTGGAATTTGTATCCTTCTCAGAATTTCTGAAGTTATTTTGACGACTACAAAACAAACCAATTGCAATTTTAAAATCAAGATCCGACCAAGAGCTAGGGCTGAAATTCGGGCGCTTTTAAGGCCAGGTTTTAGTGTTTAAGTGAAGTTTTGACTGATTCTCAGTTAAGCCCCTCCCCCAGTCTAAAAACGCAAAAATTATGGTACTCTCATTTTGCTTGGGGGCTATAAAAATGAACTTGGTTGTTTTTATTCCGATGTTAGCTGCAGACATAGCTTTCATTTCGATTAATTGAGATTTTAACAATTTGAGTTAGATTTTCTCCATTCCGTAAGCTTTTGGTTCTCGCAATTTGCGACTTTTAGCTTTATTTTATCATCTACGTGGTCCAAAACATGACAGAGTGTGAAAATTAAATAATTGAATAGCTATTGCAAACTATTAAACTCTTAAAAAAATTCTTAAAATATGTATAGGGGTTTACATTTAGGCTTTAAAGAGCTTTTAGGTTAAGAGGTGTTTAATTTTGACTCAGAGCGCGAGTATGTAGATTGTTAGACTGTGTTTTCTACACTCACTAATTCTAAGAGGTTTGTTTTTTGTTGGCTCAGTTAGGATCCGAGTGTCAAATGAGTTGATTTTTACAAGTAATTTGGCACTGTTTATTTCTATTCAAAGACACAAAATTACGGGATGATTGAATTCAAGTTTAGGAAAGTTAGGAGGTCCAAGCAAGGCTTGATAATCTTTAAAAAGGTAAATATGAATCTAGATCAAATTGAAAACGGAGAAAAAATAGGATTTAAATGAATATTTAGACTAGAGCAGGAAAAATTCAAAAAAATAAACATTACACTCTTTCAAATAACTTTAATTGTTGTTTTGTGAAGACAAAAGGGAGTTTTTTGCACAAAGAATGAGTTTAGTTAAATTTGGTTGATAAATTTTATAAAGAACGTTGACATAGCTGGATAAACGTATACGAGTTTTGGGTTTGATCTGAGAAGAGGAATTTTTGATCAAAGCCACATACCATTTATTCCAGGTGTTGTTCTGGTTTCCCGAAAAAGGTTCAACTTCAATTTGCTTTTGGCACTTGAACCTTATTCGCTTGGATTGTATTAACTCAAAAAAAATTTTAAGGTCGAATTTTATTTTGCTTATTAATTTCAAGTTTTTTGACATAGTCTATTGGTTATCTCAAAGGTTAGTTTCTGATCTAAACATTGTCTGTACGTCATGTTATCTAATTTCGACCAAAAAGATTCTTGCCACTGCTGAGGCTCAGCCAGTGATGTATCCTAAGTCCTTCTCTCTTTTTTTAATAATGTCATTAGATCTCTAACAAGATACTAGTTTTTCGAGGTTATAATCGAGGACGACTGAGTTCCTATCAGAAGGCAACTCGGTCTACGTTAGGAATATTTCGAATGCAGAGTTTTATATGATGGATTATGACTATTGTTCTTGAATTATTTTTTAGTGATATCTTCAGTGTGATATAATACAGAGCTTCAAACCGCAACGAGCGCTCACCGATCATAATCGATTATATTGTCATTTTGTTGTCAATATCTATCTTGATAGAAAATCCTTCGATAGAACTTGAAAGTTTCTGTAAAAATTATTTCATTTTATGTTTAATTCAGATGCTGCGTATATTTTATAATCTCTACTTTTCAATTTAGATTTTATATTTTCTACCCTTTTTAAGTTCCTGGCAATCGCCAGTCGCCCTTAATTACCCCTAACGCGCAACCAATAGCAATTCCCCTCTTTTAAAGTTTTAAAACTAGAAAATACGGTTTAGATTGATTGTAATGGGTTGTTTAGTTTCAAACAAATCAAATATAAAGAATTATACTGACAAAATAGTCTACTTCAGCGCGGAGATCTTAGTTTTTCAAAAAAGCGGTTTAAATGGCAATATGGGGACCGATCGGTTACCAGACTAATCTTTTAGCGTAAAAAGTGAAAATGAACCGTTTAGCAGACCAACGTAATTAAGGGGGCATGGTTGACTGACAGACTCAAAAAGACGCTTGGTCTTGAGTCAAACTTCCCCCAATTAAGACAATTGTCTCACGATTTGTCAAAAACGCAGCAGTCTAAATTAGCGGCATGACAAAGATTTATGCGCACTATAACACTTGTGACGAATGGAAGCGCAGGCAAGCAAGCGGTCGCTAATCGCCAATGCCGCGTTTGAAAATAGCTATCACACTTTATAATTGTTCTGAGTCTGCTAAAAAACCGGTCTGCTAAAAAACCGTTCTGCTAAAATCCCTAGCACCAATCAGTTTCTTGGTTTCAATTTTATATCCGTAATCGATTATAAACAACTATACTTTGTCTCAGTGATCAGTTAATTATAATTGGTTATTATTCATTATACTTAGTTGCGTTAACAGAAATGAGATTTGATCTGGTTTGCAATAACAAGCAAAAATTACTCAAGGCAAGCGAGCGTCATTAAGTTGCGTTTCTGAAAAATTAAAAATAAAAGAAGTATGAAAAAAACAAAAATCTTATAGAACACCAGTGGTGCTAGGTATTTTAGCAGACAGGTTTATAGCAGACCGATCTTATAGCAGGCTCAAATAATTAGCAAATCAGAACACTAATTTCAAACGAGGTATTGGCAAGTAGCGACAGCTCACTCCACTGCGCTTTCATTCGGCTTGAAAGTTAATGTGCACGTAAAGCTGTTTTTGCTTCTAATTTAGATAACTCTGTTTTCGAAGTCAACAGCTTTCTTGACAAATGATGAGATAAATGTCTTTTTATATGACGTGAAGCTTGATCCAATAATGACCGTCTTTTTACGGCGGTCAATCAACTATGAGTCAATTTTCTTTGCCGAAAGAATAATTTTTCACTCTTTAGATAAACGATTGATCTGCTAAAAGTTTGTCCTAATAGTTTTCTCGTCAGTTTTTTCATTTTAATTCCTTAAAAACATGTATATAAATTTACACCATATTTGGGTCGAAAGAGTGAAAAATTCTACTTGTTTGGGCCTTAGTTTGCAAAAAATCCGAGGAAAAAATTACTAAAAATTTTTTTTGAAATTTTGCGCCAAAAAACGCAAGAACTGCAAAAACCGGATTAACCCAGTTTAAAACTGGATAACTTATTCTTTTGAAGACTATTATAAAGTCTAAGAAAGGAATAATAAAACACAAAAAAGTCGCAAGACAAACCCAAACCAAAAACAATTTGATTTTTGAAAAAAGGACACAACCAAAGTAACATAAGAAAGACCAGAAAAAAACCAACACAAAATGTTATCACATAATAGGACCTCTCAAAGAAACAGCATGCAATCATACTCCCACTCCTAGCCTAACCCACCAGAGAAGGACGCCCTGAGCATGCTTATAGCCGGCCTAACCCACCGCGCTACACCCACGCTTTGTGATCACACTTCAATTTTTAATAAGAGGTACTCAAGGGTGAGTAACTCTTCAAAATAACTGAACTAAAATAAAACGCTTTTGTGAAAACGACTAACTAAGATCATGATTAAAAAACACTTCGGGACTGACTAAAACAGACTGCGAGACGGATGTTATAACAGCTATTCAAAAACTTTTCTTTGTCTCGCAACATTCTGGTTGTTGGTTTCACTATTCCCAGTGAATTTTGCGAAAAATTCAGAAATTTGAATTATACACTTTTTATGTGAACGATCAAAAAATTCAATTATTTTCCAAAAAATTTTCAATTTGCCGTCCTTGTGAACCGGCGAACTCACTATGATGCTAGCAATTTATCAAGAAGAAGTTCAAGAAGAAATCAACGAAAACGAAAATTTGGGGAAAATTTTTGAATATCTTTGGATTTTTGGATTTTGGGACCAATTCCAATGCAAATGTGAAACGTTTGCGATCGAGCTGTCAATATTAGAACAGCGAATGTTTGCTAGGGATGGAATTCAGGCTGGAAAAAAACTGTGGGCACTTTTCGATCAAATTTTTGGAAATTTTTGAAAACTTTATCATATGAGCTGTACAGCTCGTATGTTGGTCCCATCCTTCGTGGATGAATGATCTTAATATGAGGAATTGAGAAACTGCATTGGAAATTTTGAGGCTTAAGAGCTTTCACCTCGATGGAAATTTATCAGAATTCGAGTATTGGGACGGTATAGCCCTGATATGTCAAAAACTTAATGAAAAACTCAGTTTGTTGGACTCATTTTATGTGAAACTTGTTACTTCCGTTGATTTTTGTTAATTAGCTTTGATAAATATGTTGTGACTTGATAAAATTTAAAAATCTGCACTTTTGAGCCTTTTTATCTGAATGAATAATGAAGCTTTCTGATTGGTCAATTTTGGAGTCTGCTAAAAAAAACCGGTCTGCTAAAAAAAACCGGTCTGCTAAAATCCCTAGCACCTCATTTTGTTTATTTTTACTTAAAACCCGCCTCTTAAATGTCTCATGATGGTTTGTTCACAAAAGTAGATCTAATTTATTGTGTCTAATGATTTAATGGTCCTCTAAGTATACCTGGCTATTTGGATCTATTCATTTTTTTCCAACCCTCAATCGCATATTGTGCAGGCACTTTGCTAAAAACCCATTAGTTCAGTGAGAAATGTGTAACAACTCTCTAGAACACAATAAAATTCCATACCCCTTCCCCATTCTAATCGGGGACCGGCTTATTAGCATGTGTGCCTATTGGGGGTGTAGCGATTAGCATGTGTGCCTATTAGCATGCGATAATTGTTTTGATTGGGTGCGCATTCAGATGAAGAACAAATTAGCCTATATTTTCAAGCAGAACCGCAAAACCACTTGAGGGAATTAAAAAATTAATTTTAGCCTAAAAAAATCAGCTAAGTTCATTCTATAAAAATTGCACAATTGAGTAAACAAAAGGTGAAAAAGTGAATCTTCAAACTGCATTCTTTTACAAGGGCATGCTAATCGGCACACATGCTAATAGGCCGATTCCCGTGCCTATTACCATACATAACCAGATTAGAAATGAAACTCAAACTCAAATGACCGCGAAAGGAAAGTTGATTTAATCCAGCCAATCAGAATTCAGAAAACAAAAATGAAAAAAAATAGCGCAAATTGAAAAAAAAATTAGTCAATTGGAAAACAGCAAAAAAACCTAATGAAATGAGGCTTTTCGAAATTGTCCCATCTAAACACAGATGGAGAACATATTTAATTATTGATGGTTATAAATTCAAACAAACACCAAAAAGAAAAATTTCTATTTTTTTAATTATGCTTTGAAAAACATAAAAAACTTCGACTGACTACAAATAAAAAAAACTTATCTGAAAACTATAGTACCGCACGCAACCACGACCCAGTCTTAAACTCGTTAGCAGAAGAAAGTTTTAGGCAACAATTGTTTGCTAACTTGAGAAAAAACCCATGCCGAGAACTGAAAAAACTTTAGAAAACACCCATGCCGAGAATTGAGAAGACTTAATAATCGGGTTTTCGAAAACTGGATGTAGATGTTTCTACCGTCCGACTTCCACAAAAATTGCCGGTCGATAAATCGATACAGAAGCCAATTTTGCCGCTTATTTGGACAAATATTAGCTCAGTTTTCTTTCATTCAATTTGGCAAAAAAGCAACAACGGGCAAAAACTTCTTGCCAGATCTCAACAACTCAGTGGGAGTCGCAATTTTTTGCACCCAAAACTTTTTAATCGAGTTTCAAAAAACGGACTCATTGTTATGCAATCGAAATTTTTGCACGAACCCTCGTCCACAAGAGCAAATGTATACAAATATTTCAACCGTGAATGAGTAAAAAAACTCTCATTTTTTGGGCATTTTTGAGCGGAAAAACGATGATTCATTACTTCTATCTATTAAAACTAAAAAAAACCTTCAGCACAAAAACATTTTTAAGAAATTTAATAAACCGTTTAAGCTCAAAATATTAGTTTTCGATTATGAAACTGGATTGGTTCGATGTCTTCCCCATTTTTTTGGAGACAGTTTTTTATGCTTGCTAATTTCATTAAACCCAAGCCTTATATAGAAAAGTTCAGTCTCTTGGTTACTATTATATTATACAAAAAACCACAGTTTTCAAAAAAAAATTGTCAAAATAATTTGTCACTTTGTCAAAAAAATTTTGTTTTGGCAATTTGACTTCATAACGAAACCCAACTTAGCTTTGCAGATTACATGTCATGTCCGTTAGTCCGCAGATTGAATGTGCAATATCCAAAAACACCCGATTTTGTCAATTACATCAAAAGTTTTTGGTTTTCAATTATCGGACCAAAAACGTGGAACGTTTTTAGTCGACCCCATAAATTACGTTCGACTAAAAATTGCAAAACTTGGTACTCGTCGTGTTCTCGAGATGTCGGAATGGTACAAGTTTTTATTTGCAACTGTTTATCTGGGAACTTAATATAATTCAAGTGTTTTGTCAAAATTTGAAAACAATAAAAACAAAGAACAGATGTTTGCACAATTACTACTGCTGCAGTAAAAACTATAAAAACAGTGGATATTTTCAAACAATTACAAATTATCAGAGAAAACCGTGTAGATGATGCTCTATGGACTTGGTTTTAGGATTAGAGTTGATTTCAGATTTTTCGAAAAGTCTGACAGTGCAAGTTTAATAATTCTGGCACTGTTTCAGAACGTAGTTGCATAGATTTAGTCAGCTTATTTACTGATTTTTGTTTATCATTTTTAAGGTGCATAGAGGATAGTGCTCCCCGCATCCAGTTTCATGCGTTAATAATCAATTATAGTATTTTAGTACCAGTCTTATTATTCAATTAAAAATCGATTATGAAATTGAAATTGAATTCTATTCAATTATAATACATTTAATCATATTTAATCGATTATTTATCCATATATTGTTCAATACAAGTATAATTGATTATAGTTGATTATAATAAATTATAATTGATTATAATCGCCTATTTTTATCCCAATTTCTAAATCATATAGTTTGCACAAAAAGTCCATTATAATCAATTATAATAGATTATAATCCATTTTTGCATATACGATTACTTAAGCTTTTCGTAGAAATTAGTTTGTGTGGAAATGGGAAAATTGTTTTACCAGTATTCAATTCAATTCAAATTTATACCATTTTTGAAATTAGTTTTTCAACTCGATTGTTGTTAAAATTTCTTAACCACCAAAATATCAGCACATTCATTTATTATTATCTGCACGTTTTATTATTTATTCCAAACAGTTATTTATCACCTACCGCGGGAACTTATCAACTAATATGGTGGGATCTCTACGAAATATTTGTTTCGTGGTGAAACTTTGTGTTCAGATGACCAAAGTGTGACAAGTTATTTTCATCATTTTAGAGATTTCGTTTTTGACAAAATAGCTAAACTATAATCCCTTAGAATTGATTTTTCTTGTGTGATAATATTTTGACAGAGAAAAGGATTATAAGCTATTAAAAAGATTATAGGAGATTTTCGGAAAAATTATTATCAATTAAAATTGATTATAATTTATTATAGTGCCACTAAAATCATCATCATTATAATGGATTAAAAATCGTTTAAACATCTAATTTTGGCGCTTATAATTAATCATGGTTTCAATAAAAGTAACTTTATAATTGTAATATAATCGATTTACTTTTTTTTCTACAGAGTGTGGGTCTGGATATAATTATGTCTTCCGGTAAATTTTAGCTTGTATTACCTTGTTTTTGATTAGTTTTTTAACTTAACTAGTACCAGTCAATTGATGTTGATCACAGTTGAAGATATCACTTGAATGCTAAAAATCTGACGTAGATAAAAATAAAACTGAAGAGACAATTAGAAATTTATAATTAAGTTGTAGTGCGTGAAATGTTATGTGAGCATTCACAGACTCAGCGCGCAGATACCTTGCTTGCTTGAGTATCTGAATGCTCTTATAAACATTTCACGCGCAGCAATCAAAGCTTTTTTCTGTCCCTCTGCTTATTTTTGCTTTGGCGTTGCCAAATTTATAGCTTTAAAGTGATATGTTCAAATGTAAACAATACCTATATTTTGTTTGTGATTTTTAGAGATACAAATGAATGAATTTGATAAATCACCATGTAAATAGTTTAAAGCCGAATTCAAATTGTGAGGCTGAGGATCAAGATGTGTTAGAAAAATAATGTGTAATTAGTTCTGATCAGGGAGAAAATATCCAATTTAGTCTTTCATTTGATTTCACCTGCTTTTATTTTGAGAAAACAGATTTCAAACCAAAGGCGCCAGTAGAGACTATAACGGCTCTCTCATCAGTGAATAACATCGACAAACGACATTCGGGAAAATGTCAGATAACGCAAGCAAACAAAAAAACTGACTTCTTTCTGAGAATTTTCTATACTTTCGAATTCAAAAAAAAAACGCTTTTTGAATAAGTAACTTTCATATTCCGCCACAACTTCAGAAAGTTGAGTTTGTTTTTTAAAGTAGATGATTTTTATCCACGAGGGATAGGACCAACATACGAGCTGTACAGCTCATCACGGCGAACCGCTGTTGTGCCCCTGCTTAAGAACTACATGCTTTTTTTTGTTATTTTTCTGGGCTGGGTAATGTTGCCTCAGCCTCAAGCAACGAGCACGGATCATGGTGGGCCTCGAACATCCGACCTTTCGATTGAGAGGTGGAGACGTAACCACTTCACCACTGCTCCCCGCGTAGAAATCATTTGCGTTTTTATGAATTTTATTTTTGGTAATAGACAAAAGAGCTTGCTTTTTTGTAAGCAAAAAAAGTAAGCTGGATAGAAAAAAAATCAAAAATCAAACCACGGAAATTTAAAACTGAGCGTGCACAATCAGCGGAAATGTAAAATTGAGCGTGCACAAAGTTGCACTTAAAAATTAAAACAAAAAATGCTCATAATCAACACGATTATGTGTCTTCACTACCTTGTTTTCCTCTAGGCAATGATAATCCAGACAAACATCAAAAAATAATTTTAAAAGAAATTTCGGATTTTTTTTTTTGAGTTTTCTCTCGTTAACTAAAAAAAGTCATCAATCAGTCAATAAAGCTTTTTGTCGTGTTTTGCTGTTCTTATCTTGGGGAAGGTGGGGAGGAAATAACTCAATTGATCATTAAATTCCGGTTTGATAGGAATATTTGGTATCAAAAATTGCTCAATTGATCCATTACTTATTCAAATTAATTAAGACCTTAACTATATGTAGTTTTTGAAACCTAATTTTGCAATTTTTATTACGGTTTTTTACTGTCGAGCTGCAAATTTTTCATTCTATTCCCAGTTAAACAAAAAAACACGTCGTTCAACAATAACTACGTGATTCAATCAAGTCATCTAAAAAATTCTAAAAATTACCAAAAAAAATTGGACTTTGAAGATTTTCTTTGCAGGAAATGTTTGTATAATTACACTAGATGAGGTGTTAGATAAATAAAATGAGAGGACATAAAAACCACAATTCAATTAGACAATTTTGTCATTTTCGTAAATACAAACACATATACGGCCAAATTATTGCTATTATAATATTTCAGAGCTAGTGGAAAAATAGTAACAATTTGTAATTTGGAGAGAAATGAATTCAAGTTTTTCGATACAAATTAAGTGTATTTTTAGTATAGGATGATTTTTAATGCAATACTGGATTTAGTAATTTAAGTCAGCATCCCTTCTTGAAGCGACCTGTCATAATGTCGTCAACCGATTTCCAAAAACATAACCAACAGACGATTGGAAAAGAATCAATGAAAAACTAAAACTTTTGAAATGAGTCTTCGAATATTAAATACTTTTCTTTTACAAAAAATGCTAGTCATAGTGGTCCGTTTACAAACACAAGCTACTCATACAATTGATTTAAAAAAATTGGTACTCATACGAGTCAAACAATTAAAAAATGTGATTCATGCTATTTTCATATGATTTTTTTTATCTGGATTTGTACGGAGGTGTGCAATGAACATTACTTCCGCTAACAAAAATCAGCCCGAGGCAAAACTGTGTATCTTGTAAAATGTGTGCGGATTCCGCAATAAGGACATTTTCTTTGATCTTAATTTGTTGTTTCGTTTTCCTTGATCGTTGCGACAAAAATTTAACGTGTTTAAAGACTTGCTTCTGTTTTCAGAAGACCTACACACATCAAACAGTGCGCCTATTCCTCGTAATGATTGTATGAACATTTTTGTAAAACTGTGATGGCATAAGACGTTACAGAATTAGTTGCCGCTGCGGAATTAATTATACTGAGACAAATCAAATGCAATTCATACTGTTTTTGAAGATGAGCACGAAGTTTGAATGTACAAAAGATCAGCTGAAGGAACTATTCAGGTATCTTGTAAAACGGAAGCGAAACTAAACAATATTCTGTGAAAAAAAAATTTTTTTGAACCTCAGTTAGTTTTTGTTGCTTCAGAACCCTCATTTTCCCAAACGGCTCAAAAATATGGAAACATTTGGATTTAACTGAACATTTTTCACTATTTTTGTTCCGAAAATTTGAAAATGTGGAGAAACCTTGTATTAGGATGTGTTTTACTTTTTTCTTTTTTCTTTTTGTTTTTCAAGCAAAATCAAGTATTACAATTAATCATCGGAATGGGTCGAGTAATATTATATCTAAGCCCTTTCAGACCTGATTCGAACGATATTTAAAAGGTTTCCAAATTTTTCTTTCCGGTGACTAGAAAAAACCGGTTTAAACCTTTTTGACTATTTGTCTAAGTTCGATCGAGTACATTCTTAATTTAGGTCGTTTATAACAGCTAATCTATGCTTAACTTTAGTTTTACTCAAGAATAAGTAGTTTCCAAAAACTCAAAAAAATTCTTCAAAAAAAATTGAATTTTTTCAATGATTTTTTTTTGTGTTTTTCTAGTAACTTTTTCTTCAGAAACTGTTCTCAGGTTGTCCCCTGTTTTGCTGTGACTAACGAATATGCCTAATTTAAACATTTTTGTCCGGACTTTTTTATCACACGAATTTGAAAGAAAAAAATTGTGTGTTTTTTAAAACTATGGTCAGAACCTTCTGCGCTACTTGCACAGTAACCGGCTATCCTTGTTATACTTTACGATTGTCCATTTTTTCATTGATTTTTGTCATTCTTAATGCGGTTTGGAGAAAATGGGCTAAAATTTAAATTTTAAATAACGAGTTCAATTTGCCTACAACAAAACAAGATATAGGAAGAATGATTGAAGCGACTTTGCTTACTTGATCCAAACTCGTTGCAAGCATTGCAAGATTGTCAAGTTCATGGAAGGGGAGCGTCCGCGTCCTGTTCCTTAAGTCCGTTTGTGTAAAAAACTTATGTTAATTTCTATGAGTAAGCAATAGTAGACCGATAAGCAAAAATCTTTACGTTTTGTGATACATTTTATAGTAATGATGATGATATAGTCATCATAATCTTTTGTAACACGTATTCTTGGAATATCTGTTAAATAACGCCCTTACCTTCATTAGGCTGTGTTTTTGTATTGTTGTTTTTGATCACTTCAACGCATCTTGGCTCGAATGTTCCACGCCTCCTGCTTCTTTGTCCACGTGGTTCTTCTCCATTGAAATCCGAGTCTAAAAGTCCAAGAGGAGGTTCGTCAAAGTGTAAAGTGTTTACAAGTGTTTCCTGGAAGTTCTCGTCATCCTCATATTCAGAACAGTACTTTTTGAGGCCTTCTTGGTCCACGTCTACTTTACCCTCGAAAAACTGTCTTCTCTTTTTTTCGATTTTGGTTTTCCAGTGTTGAGAAGAGCCGCTGTTTTTTGATGGCTTAAAACTGTTTACGCTTAACGCGATCGAACTTTCCGAGCTACTGTTGGAAAAATCCTTGAAATCGGGCGCTAAATTTGCTGCATTAGTGAACCCTCCTCCCAAGTATGATGATTTGGACTTTTCGTGAGCTGTTAATGAGTCAAAAGTTGCATTCCGCTTTTTTTCTGAGAACTTTAGCGAGAGGTCACTTTGGCTGACAGAGTTGGCCACTTCCTTTCTCTGCGGTGTCGAATCTGTTTGTGGGCATGATTTTGCGTCTGTTATACGTTTGCGAGCTTTTGTTGAGTCGTAATCTGCATCTGGCTGATTTTCTGGAAAAATTAGCCAGAAGTGAAACTGGAATGGACAGGAGTGCATAAAAATCAAGGTTTTGACAGGTTTTTTAATGATTTTTGTACAAAGTTTTAAAATAGGTGGAATAGAAGTATTCTGAAGAAAAATGCATGTGTAAGTATTCGGAAATTTTTGATACTTCTAAGTCACCTCATGTTAATTGAATAATGCAGAGCTTTGAAAAAAATGAGCATTGCATAGCAAAGCGAAGAGCTGAAAATATCAAATAGTATATGCATAAAGTATGAAATTTGAAAAAAACTTTTGCAAGTTTTAAGAATTATTTATTTCAGATAAAATCTCAGATCATAATAAACAGTGTTCTTAAGGTTTTTCTCAGATTCGAAAAGTCTATTTCAGATTCGAGTTTCAGAAACAAAACACTTTAAAATTTTCAATCGATAAAAAAATAAAATTGTGATCAACATTTTAGTGCGGGATGTAGCGTGATTAGGGCTGAATTCAACCCGCAATGTTGTAGATAAAAATATGATTAAAAAGAACGTGTTATAAGCTTTAGAAGTTTGTTATACAAATTTCAATCTTCCGCTTTATTTCATGTGATTTAATTTCAAAAAGCCAAAAAATATAAACGTTAAGTAGATTCCTTGAATGGTGAGGGGGCGAGTTTCAAGAACGTTCAGATGATTTTTGATTCATACTTGTTTACTTATTTAATTTTGGATAATTTGGATAATCTTTACAAAAAAATTGCAGTTTTTAGAAGAATCAACAAAAATTTGTGGAAATTTTTTACGTGGTTTCAGTTTAAAAAGGAAATTATCTAGCTACTAAAAAATTCGAGGTATCTTAGCTTGATTTTCAAGAAACACAATCTAAGCTTCCATGCATGATTTCTAAGTCTTAAAATTTAAAAGTTTGGTGCAATTGAAACTATTTCAGGAGAAAAAATATGATTTCTTGGGTCCTGAAAAAATTTGCCATCTTATTGAATGTCCTTGTATTTGCTGAACACTTCGGTATGTATATTTTGTATTGTTTTTTTTAAAATTCACTTCGCTAAGTCCGCAATAATTTCAAGTTGGTATTATTTTTTTGACAACAACTTTGAAATTTTTAGAAAAATCAATTAAAGTTTTCCTAATTTTAGGTGGTTTCCGTTCGAAAAAAAACAATTCGAGCTACTACAAAGTTTGAAACATCCTAAACTGTTTTTTTGTTTCATCATAATGGTATTTTTTGAGAAAATTTTGCAATTTTTGGAAAAATCAAGTAAAATTTTTTTATACTTTTTATACCGGGTTTCAGTTCAAAATAAAGTTTTCAAATTTTTGCAAGGCTTGAATATCCTAAATTGATTTTCTAAGAACCCAATCTTACCGTGCAAAAACCCAATGTAACCTTCAAACAAATCTGAAACTTTATATTTCATTTAATTGAAACCTTTTTAGGGAGAACGGAAATTCTTGAGTCTTGAAAAAACTGTTGTCGTTTTATTGAATGTTGTTTTAATTACCAGACACCTGGGTTTTGTGAAAAAATTTATTTTGTTGTTTGCATAAAAATGCACATCGAAACCATCTGATCACCAAAAAAACTGCTTGAAGGTCAAAACCTAAAAATCTAAAAAACCAAATCTTGTAGAAAAATTATAAATGGGATCTCGGTTGTGTTTTTTGAAAAGCACGGAAAGTAAATTGTTCAGTCTATAAAAATCCACAATTTTTTTGAGCCGCTCCTAAGTGAAATATATTTTATCTCATTTGAAAAGGTTATGGTTGATCGTCAAAAATTGGACGTCATTATTGACAGCTGAAAGGAGCAATTTGGATTGCGAGGGTGTCGAAATCTTAAGGGAGGAGCGTTGGCTTCTATGTTATTTATAACGTATAAGCATTGATAAACGATACACAAACACCGTGATTTTTTTTATTGAGTAATAATTATAATCACACGCACCTAAGTTTTTTCTAATAAATCTTCTCGGAATACCGATTAGAGTTTGAGCTTACCTGCATAATAGTTGACGCTTGTATGGTTACTATTGAACACTTCAGCGTATCTTGGGTTCAAAGTTTCATGCTTTCTGTTGTGTTGGTCACGTGGTTCGTGTTCATTGATATCCGAGGCCCCAAATCTAAGTAGAGATTCATCAGAGTGTGAAGTGTCGACAATTGTTTCCTGGGAGCTATGGTAATCCTGATATTCAGAACAATTTTGTTCGAAGTTTTCTTGGTCTACGTCTTTTTTGCCCTCGAAAAACTGTTTTCTCTTTTCTTCAATTCGGTTTTTCCAGTGTTGAGAAGATTCGTTGTATTTTGATGGCATAAAACTCTTCAAACTTAACGCTATTGAGCTTTCCAAGGTGCTGTGAGAGAACTCCTGGATATTAGGCGCTATATTCGCTGCACTAGGGAATCCGCCGCCCAAAATTGACGATTTTGGGTTTCCGTGAGTCCAAAATTTGTGAGCAGTTAATGAATCATAAGTAGCATTCCGCTTACTTTCTGAGAATCTCAGCAAGAGTTCACTTTGGCTGACAGAGTTAACCTCTTCCTTTCTCGGCGGAGTGGAACTTGAATAAGTTTTTGGTTTGTTCATCACTTAATAGAGTCAATAATTGGCTGAAACAAAAGTAACTTGAGTGTAATTTTGAGCCGTGGATAAATACTAACCCATTTAAAGACCATCGAAGTTTTAAATGGAAGTACAATCAAATAAGGCTTGCCTAATGTAGTCGTTGAATAATTATAAATTCACAAAACTACACTAGTGGACAAAAATTAAGGAAAATTTCAAGTTTTTTTTTCTAAAATCCGTGTTTTCAAGAATTATTTTGGCCAACATACAATGGGAAATCCAACAACATCTTGGATATACCCAGTGCAAATGATCAGAGCTACGCTCTATGAAGAAAACTTAGTTTTCAAAGACTTAAAAATATTGTTTTTGTCTGAAAATGCCAGTTTTCACCATCTTAATGGTTTGTTCAAAACGAGTGAAATTTTAAGAAACAGTTGAGTTTAATATAGTTGTCATACTAAACAATTCACAAACATTGCAAAAGAGTTCGCTCCCATGCAAAACTTAGTGCAGTTGGTGCAAACTGGCCTTTTCAGACACGAAAAAAAAACTGGTAAGCCTTTGAAACCAAATACTGATAGTTTCATGGAGGGTAGATCTGAGCAGGGCAGGACCTAGGATATTTCGAGCTGTCCTAAATTACTATGAAGAACCCACCCATTTTGACCAAATTTTCTGCGCCGTAGGTAAATTTTTCACAAAACAGGCCAAAAAAGGTGTTTTTAGGCACTTTTTGGAAAATTTCTACCAAAAAATTGCGTTTTTTCGGCGCGCGCTCCCCTCTCAAAATTAGCATAGATTGAAGCCGAAGGCGCCTCCTGAAATTTTTTAAGGTCAGTCAGCCAGCCAAAAATGGATATCTCAAAATAGTACAAAGGGGAACCTTTGGGTCGGCAGGGGGTCGAATTCCTGAAGGGAAAGGCGTCCCCCCTCCTAAATCCGCTGGTGGATCTAAGGGTAGTTTTTCTGGTCGATGTAAACTTTTGCTGAAAATCGAAGTAAATGTTGTCTAAAACAGATATTGAAAAAAAAGCGTTTTAGAGAAAAAAAACTGAATTTGCATTTAATTTTGTCCACAGGTGTAACATATCTTTAAATGAAACAGCAGCTGTAACTTCAAAGATATTATTAAAAATCTGTTCAAACTTCAAAGAAGTTTGTTCAAAACTTGTTCACATTGTAAGCTTGAAAGCTTAACTGAAAAAAAAACATTACTGCGGTTTACATGCCAAGTTGAGATCTCAATTTGTACTTCTATGCGTGAAACGTATGAAAACAAGCAGTTCGATCTAGTTCATCACGACGGCAGTCTCAGCCTTGCAACAGTGCACGAAAGTTCCAGAGACACACCCTTTATATGTGTCAGAGGCTTTTTATATGATGCATACGTTTTAACAATTAATTTTTTGTTATATAATGAATCTGACGATAAAGTTGTTTTGACCATTGAATCGAATTTTATTTAAAAGAGAGCTATTATGCTGTTTTTATCGCTGAAGTCCAGAATTTTTATTGGATTTTGGATTCTAGCATTTTTCAGTGGATGTCAGAATTTGTTATGGGTCACATAGGCATACTTTTGAATTATGAATATACTCGTGCAAAATGGCTTTGAAAACCAATGAAAACTGCTAGAATTTAGCTACTCTGAATAAACATTACTTCAATTGAAAAACGCGCTTACCCGTGGAACCCAATACAACCTCGGCTAAGCATTTGTCTTTAAAATCATTTTTATATCTGTTTCCTGATTGTGCTTGCTTGCCAAAGCCTTTGACTTGCTTAAGCATTTGACTTGCGATTCTGCTTCTCGATATTCTATGGAATCCAAACCTCTTTCAAAGTACCCGCATTTGGCATCGTAATATTGTAAATGTGAATTGTATTAGAAAGTAAATTTTAGCGAAAGGTTTTGTATTTGAGTTTAAGCTATCACCAGAACAAAACAGAATTTGTTTTTATTAAAGATGTATTTATGGATTTCATAAACTAAGAGTCCTCGTGATATTAATGACCAAAAACTTCTACTGGCTCAATGTGAATGAAACATTCCGTGAGATTTGGTTCCATATTGAAGCCTTTTCATCCACAAATATGGTTTAGAAAAGACCTTCTATGTAGTTTAATGGATAACAAATGAACCTATTGGATTCAAAATTTGAATCTAATCGACTAAAAATAGTTTTTAATGCGACATTTTGCAAAGCAGAACATGCCATTACGACTATAATCATTCGTTCTATTGTACGCTCACTTTCTCGATTTTAATCAATTACAGACGATTCCGTTCAACGTTTTTGTCATTTGTTTTTTTTCTTATAAATAATTTTAAATTAACCGGAACAACATGTTCTGCTCAGAAATATTTGAGCAATTGATTTGATCAATTAACATCCTATAAAAAAAAGTTAATTTAGTAAATCAAATATCCAGGCAGCAAATAAATGCTCGACTTTACAAATAAGTTAATTTACATAGTATATACTTTATGGGCAACACATTTTCTTTTTACTAGTATAACTACTTACATTTCTATAAAATAAAGTTCAAATTAAAACCATTGTTAAAAGTTACATCATTGTTAACCTCGAAACTACTAAGAATCGTCAGCTGAGTTGCGAATTAAAAATACAAAACTATCGTCAAATTACGATGTCTTTAGAAGAAAACTTCGAGCACGTCATTTGCACCTTGTACATAGTTGTCTGAAATTTTTTTAAGTGTCCGTTTTTTGATATATTGGGATGAGCTAGCCAACGGCAAATTTTCTAGTCCGTGGAAATTGTTGAAAACTTTAACAGCTCTATGTGCACTTCCTTTTTTTCCTATTCCAGTTCAACAGTAAAAACAAGGTTGCATACACAATTTACAATTTGGAGGAACAAAACAATCGGAGTTAAAAATACGAGGTGTGATCGTTTCTGCTGTGTTTTGTAACTGTTTACCAGCATATAGTTCAAAAATAGTGTACATTTTTGATTGCTGGAACAAGCTGTCAGTTAGAAACCTAAATGGTTTATGGTAAATTATGCGTTGCGTGCGTTTTTGGCAAAAAAATAGGTTCTAGAACATTTTTAGAAACGTTACCACAGACAATTATACCATACTCTATAATTGGTTCAATGTAGCAATTATAGTACTTGAGTCTCTGAGGTTCATTTAGATATTGTTTGGAAAATCTTAGAAATCCTACCAATTTCGAAATTCTGTTGCACCAGTTGAGACGTGGCAGTAAAAATTCACTCGATTATCTAGATGTAACCCTAAATATTCTACTCAATCCACTTCCATTATTGTGTATCCATAAATAACATTTTTATTTTTTGAGTGTTTTCCATTAAATTTCACAAATTAAATTTGCAAAATAATTGGACTCAGAAGATTGACTTTTAACCAAGTAGAAAAAATTGAAATCACTTCTTTCATCAAAATTTACGGGTCCTAGTTTGAATAAACAGTTACACTGCTATCAACTGCATACAAACCCACATATGCATTTGTTGTCGAAAAGCCATATCATTATTGTATAATAAGAAAAGTAGATACCCAAAATTGAACCCTGCGGAATCCCGATTGATATTTGTGAAATCTTAGAAGTTTTCTTCTCAATAGCAACGAATTGTTTACGTTTACTGAGATAAGAACTAATTAGCTCGCCAACAATTCCTCTGATGCCCAACATTTAAGTTTAAATATCCGTGTTTTGTGGTTGCCTGTATCAAAAGCCTTACTTAAATCTAAAAAAGTTGCAAACTTTATAACCTTCGTCAATTGTCATATTGATGGACTCTGACAATTTCAGAACTGCTTGACCCGATGAACAGTTTTGTCTAAACCCAAACTGGGAATTAAATAAGATTTTGTTCTTATCAATAAAGGATGTTATTCTGAGTGATATTGATTTTTCTAGTACTTTACTGCGGGCAGTCAGAAGAGATATTGGAAGGTAATTTGATATCTTCGACTTGTGGCCAGGTTATTGAATCGGAAAATTTTTGCAAATTTGAAAAAAGCGGGAAAACAACCTTGACTAAAGCATTTATTAAGAAGAACAGATAAATATTCCGATAAAACAGGAGACGAAAGTTTCAAAAATATGTTGTTGATGCCGTCAACACCTTCAGCGATTGAGTTATTTGATGAATTAATTATTTCAAAAATTTCTGTAAATCCTACAGGGAAAAGGAACATGGAGTTTGTTAGTTCTGGCATATTGGTTGATAACGAAACATTTCAGAATTTTTTGTTCATGTCCTTTCCTACGCTTGAAAAAAATTCGTTTGTTTTTTCTGCATCTAACTGACAGTCTTTAATTCTTATGTTAGGTTCACGCAGTCTCATAACATATTTGAAGAACTTCTTGTTTTTTCTTTAAGTACTCTATCATTTTTAACAGGCTGATACTCTTTTTGAGCATCAGCTATCAGTTTAATTGTCTGACTTCGAACGCTTTTGCAGCGTTCATTGTTAGCCCTTAGTTTACAACGAAAAAAAATTTATGCGTTTTATGCCTTTTGCGAACAAGGTTTTATCGCGCTGTTGAACCAGGGATTTTGGTAAAAATTTGGTTTTGCATTATATTTTCTGATAGGGAAAAACCTATTTATTTTGGATTGCAATTCCTTTGTTGTTAAATCAACTAGACAATCTATATCATTAAAATTCCAATCAACTTTTATCCAAACAAATCTTCAATTTGTACAAAAATTTGCAGACTGTATCATCATCCGAATTTTTTCCAATATTCCTACGCCAGACAAAAGGAGGTCTCTTTTTGTCAGGTATTAGAACTAATCTCATTGGTCAAAACACGATTAGTTATAACATGGTCAATGCAACTCTCTCGAGTTTCCCTCATTCTCGTCGGAGCTTTTAAGTTAGTTATAAAAACACCCATAAGACTGATTCAAATGGATAAGACTGCGTGTTACTTTGTTGTCTTATTTTGTGCTGATATTAAAACCTCCCACAATATAACTTTAATTTTTTTTTTTCATTTTATTTCATTTGTAGTAAGGTAAGGTCAAAACATACATTAAAGCCCAAGTTGACATCAATTACATCTAAGTAATTTTTGACAAAAATTGCTACAACGCCCGCGATGCTTTGTTTTTAAAAGATGATGAAAAGAATGATTGATAGCTATCGTCTTTTAAAGAATTTTGTTTCGTTTGTTTGCCAATTTTTACTCGAAACAATAACTGTCGGGTTAAAACTATTTGATTGCAAATAGCGCAAGGATTTAAAATGTGTTTTCTGAACTATACCAAGGTGTTTTCATAAGTTTAACAACTATGTTATTATACAGCTTCGATACAACACAAACACAGATTTTAACCGAGAACAAGAAAAGTTTCAATAGAGGAAAACACATCGAAAAACAGAATAGCCTTCGTTAAAAAAGTTTCAGAAACATTCATGGAGAAACAAATTATCTGACAAACTTTAAGATAAACTCCGGTTGAGCGGGTGGCAAAAATTATACAAGGCAAATTTTCGATTGTTCAGATATTCAGAAGTTTTGCAAACCCGGAACTTTTTTGAACATTTCCCGTTGAAGTACGCAAAAATTTATCAATAAAGCTATGAAACACGAACTGAAATTGTTGAGGTAAATGTCGAAAATTCCTCTAGCCCATATTGACACCTTAAACGCGTTTTGTTTTTCCATTGAATTGTCATTGGACGAGTGTTGATAACAACAGTCGCTGAGACCTTCATCAGTGTTAATTGAGGCTCAAAATTTTACCATTGAATAGGGTTTGTGTTAGAATCCTCTGCTGAATAAAAATTACGGCAAAGCAATCAGATTAAATACTGAGCAAACAATATTAAAATGAACCGTTCATGTAGCTTAATACGGCTGAAAAAAGTTTTAAAAATTCCACTTTTCGTGCAAAACAATTTCTCTTATGTCAATTCAATTTGAGAAACACGCGCTTCAGGCTTACAATGTTATTCGTTTTGTCCTATTAATTTAAATCAGCACTGTATGTTAAACAATCGACGTTGAGCAGTGTCCGGAAATGTCAAGAAACAAAGATAAAGAAACTACTTTCCGGAATTGTGATTCAAAACCAAATGCGTACAATTCTTCATATCACGGTGTTCAAAAACGGGCAACATTCGAATCAACAAGTCAAAAAAGGACACTTTCAGTAGTTTTGGTTTTAAAGTCGACAAAATATCAGCAGACTAGCAAAAGCGCAACAATTTCTGGAAACGGGTTGTTTAATTTTTGAAAAAGAAACTAGTGTTGGTTAGATTCAAACCCACTAAGGCTTTGCCGCTCAAAAGAAGTTCTTAGCCTTTGGTCCAAGAGTTCCAGATAAGCTGAGAACATTGAATTTTTGGTAAGTCAAGCAATTATATGATTTTGTTAATTGATGTCAAAAAAGTCTACAGCCCGATTTGATAACGCTTGCTAGTCATAAGCACAATTGTTCTAGTATGAATTTAAATTATTCAAGCAACATCAAAAATAAAAACGCGGTTTTTTTAAAGGGGATCTGTCATTGGATGTGTGATGAGAACAACTGTCGCTTAGACTTTCATCCGTGTTAATTGAGGCTCAAAATTTTACCTTGGATTTGTTTTTTTTAAGCCCTCTGATGAATAAAAGTTACACTAAAGCTACCAGATCAATTACTGAGCAAACAATGTTAAAATTAACTTCTCATGTAACTCAACAACGCTCAAAAAAGGTTTTAAAAATGCTATTTCGTGCATATCAATGAAAAGTTGTTATAAAAATTAAAAAATGTGTTCTAAGATTTAATGGGTTCTTCACTTTTTGTCTCTAATGTCATTCCAATTTGAGAAAATAATGTTTGAGGCGTACAATGCTATTCATTTTGTTCTTTAGTTTAAAGGTCAAGAATGTAAAAGCTATTCGTTACTAGTCAAGAAACATAGATAAAGAAACCCCTTTCCGGAATTGTGATTCAAAACCAAGTGAGTACAATTCTACAACGCACAGTGTCCAAAAACGGGCAACATTCGACACAAAGAGCAAAAATGGACACTTTTCAACATTTTGGGTTGTAAAAATTTTTGAGAATTTTCGCCTGGGGGATTGAATCGTTTAATAACCATCGCCATTCATTGCAAAAACAGGGAAGGAGAAGATTCGTTTGAAGGTTTAGTATTCGACTATGCATACCGATGAATGAGTTCAAAATCATTTAGTTATTCTTCCTTGTGTGAATTTTAAACCATGTATTTGATAATTCAGCCAAAAGAAGACTGCTCGTATCAGGGCGAAACCCTGAATGATCCTACTGCCTTTTAAGGTCTATGCAGCAGTAATAACATGGAAATTTTAAATGTAATCAAATAAAAATAATTTTTTTCAATTAGAGATTTTTTGTGAAAACATCCCCCCACACCTTATATTTAGTACAAAGTGATAGATTTTGCTCCTATTAACAAATCAGTTATGGCATATAATTTTCCTTGAACCATTTGGAACGATTTCTAAGACGTACTAAACCTCGCTTACGCGTTAATAGCTCGAAATATATCGCGAGTTATTTGTCATAAATTGGCCAAAATGGTAATCTTTAAACCCCCATAACTTTACGAAAAATGATCACCGGTTTCAATTTTAAGCTTAGGACAACAATAGCTTTCGAATGATCTTAAAAAATCCCGTCAAAAATGGCTAGTTAAAAAGTCAAAATTTGTCTGAAGAAAAAAACCCACCCCGAGCACAACTAGTCCGTGACTTTCGTTATTTTTCTAGAAAAAAGAATTCTGCCAAGTTTAATTATCAAGTAAGCATGCCAGATTCAGATACAAGTCAAAGACAACGAGTCAAATTAAAATATAAATTTTGCTGAAATTCTTGAACATTATTTCCCAACTGACCTATAGTCGAATTTTAAACGTGTTATTACAGTTCCTATTAATAAATAATGTGTATATTATGGTTTTGTTTTGCTCTATTTTCCTTAAAACATATTTTTGACAAGATTTTCCTAGGGAGAATGTATTAACCGAAATTGACAAGTGCTTTGTTTGCTCGGTCGGCTCTAAGAACATTTCTTCTTTTAAGTCAAAATCAACCAGAAGGTTTGAAAGAAAAACAGAGTAACTAAGCTGTGAGTTGATTCAAATATGAGATTTTAATTTCTTAGTATCGAATGTTCTTTAAGCGAGCACGGTACTAAGGTACAAAAGAAGCGAGAAAACGTCCGAAAAAGAAGTGCTTTTTACAATTTTAGAGCCTAATATTTGCATGTTTGGACTTAATTTGCTAATTTAAAGTCATCTTGTGTCCCAAGATGACTTTAAATTGCTAGCAACCTTTGATAACGGTTGCTAACAATTCGTTTTGGATCCGTGTTGATCTCACCCAGTCCATCGGTTCCAACGGAGTCTTAAATTTTTATGAAAAAATTCAAGTTGACTTTACCTGAAAATGAAAACTCTTTTTTTTTTCAATAACAAATAAACCGATTGTTACAGTAAATTTTTATACTTTTCTTTTTTGTTGGAAATATGCAATAAAAGAATAACATTTTGCTCTTGGTATAAAATTGAGAACCAGGATTTTAATTCAATGACAAACTTGAAGAAGGATTGTTGGTTATTCGGTTTTTTCAATAAAATGACTCATAAAAGTGGACCAAAAGTGGTCTTGAAAAAGTCAATTAGGACTCAGTTGACGCACTTGGAATTCATTTCCGGATCGACCAGCGGGTGACCCTTAGAATTGAATCAATTACGATCGAATCAAATTCGGAGGCCCCGTCCCATTAAATGAGGATATTATATTTACTTATGGTCAATAAAGACTCATTTATTTGCAAGGAAAAGGTTCAACATACGAGCTACTTGGCTCACCTGTAAAATACATATGCTTTATTCTTCCCCTTTGTTAAAATGCATATTAGGTTTTTTTATATACTTTTACTAGGGTCTTTTTGTATTCGAATCAAACTTAATAGCTGCAAGTTAACTGCGGTTTACCATTGCGTAAATAAGGCGCAGACTTTCAATTCTTTTTTGAAAAAATTTTTTTGTTCCGGTATTTGAGAACCATGTGATTTTTCTTCAGTCAAAATTCAATTTTCAAAAAAAAACTAATTTTTGAGAGAATTTGGTTTTGGTTAGGTTATGTGATCAATCATACAATCTTCAGCTTAAGTTAAACAAGATTGCTCGTATGGCAAAGCCCTGAATGTTCCGACTGCCTTTTAAGGTTAATGGAGCAGTAACAACCTTAAAAAGTTAAATGTAATAAAACAAAAAGAAATTTTTCTCTCTATAAATTGAAATTTTTTATAAAAATCATCCACCCACACGCCATCATAAGCACAAAAGGATAGGTTTCGCTGTTTGTAACAATTCATTTATGGCAAATAAGCTTCTTTCAACCAATTTAGAACAATTTTTAAGACAGGATAACTCTCCGCTTACGCGTTAATAGCGCGAAATATATCGCGTTAATTGTCCCAAATTGGCCAAAATGGCAATCTTTAAAACCCCATAATTTTACAAAAAATTATCACAGGTGAAACATCTTTTCAATTTTGAGCTCAGGACAACAATACCTTTCGAATGATATTTTAAAAGTTCCGTCAAAAATGGTTAGCTAAAAAGTCGAAATTTGTCTGAAGTCAAAAATCCCACCCCGAGCACAAATAATCCGTTTCTTTCGTATCGAAATTCGGAACAATTAGCAAAAATCCCAAACATGATTTAAGGCTGAAAAATCATACTTTATGAAACATGAATTTTATACAAAAGCACAGAAAAAAATCATTTGGAAGTTAATTAAATAGTTTGTGTTTCATAAGCTATACAAATGAAAAAAGACTGCTCGTATCAGACCGAAATAAGTTCTATGGAGCTGTGTTCTTTTTATAACAATTAAAGAAATTTTCAAAAAAAAAAGATTTTTTTAACTTTGAGATTTCCTTAATAAAAATCACACCATATAAAATTAACAGTGATAAAATTCGCTCCTAATAGCCTAGCAATTATGACAAATAGCCTGCTTCAACCAATTTGGAACGATTTTTATGATGGATTAAATCTTCGCTTACGCGTTATTAGTGCGAAATATATAGCACGTTAATTGTCCCAAATTGGCCAAAATGGCAATCTTTAATCCCCCATAATTTTACGAAAAATGATCACAGGTAAATTATCTTTTCAATTTCAAGCTCACGACAACAATAGCTTTCGAATGATATAAAAAAGTTTGTCAAAACCGGCTAGTTAAAAAGTCGAAATTTGTCTGAATTCAAAAATCCCACCCCGAGCACAAATAATCCGTTTCTTTCGTATCGAAATTCGGAACAATTAGCAAAAATCTCCAAACATGATTTAAGGCTGAAAAATCATACTTTATGAAACATGAATTTTTACAAATGCACAGAAAAAAATCATTTGGAAGTTAATTAAATAGTTTGTGTTTCATAAGCTATACAAATGAAAAAAGACTGCTCGTATCAGACCGAAATAAGTTCTATGGAGCTGTGTTCTTTCTATAACAATTAAAGAAATTTTCAAAAAAAAAAGATTTTTTTAACTTTGAGATTTCCTAAATAAAAATCACACCATATAAAAATAACAGTGATAAAATTCGCTCCTAATAGCCTAGCAATTATGACAAATAGCCTGCTTCAACCAATTTGGAACGATTTTTATGATGGATTAAATCTTCGCTTACGCGTTATTAGTGCGAAATATATAGCGCGTTAATTGTCCCAAATTGGCCAAAATGGCAATCTTTAAACCCCCATATCTTTACGAAAAAAATTCACAGCTGAAATTGTTTTCTTAAGTTGAGCTCCAGACAACTATACTTTTCAGATAGCATTTTTAAAAAAATTTTGCAAAAAGGCTAGTTAAAAAGTCGAAGTTTTTATCAAAAGAGAAAAACACCCCTAGCACAATTATTTCATTACTTTCTTTGATTCTTCGAAAGTCGGAACAGAAAATTGTGCACAAAAAACTCATATTCCAATCATATTTCATAACTGATATTTAGATTTAATTTTGAATTTTTGCAGTCAGACCACTTTCATTTTGACAGAAATAAAGTTAATTTCTCACTTATTGTTCCGACTTTCGATACGAAAGTAACGGAATATTTGTGCTCGGGGTGATTTTTTTTTCTTCAGACAAATTTCGACTTTTTAACTAGCCGGTTTTGACAAACTTTTTTATATCATTCGAAAGCTATTGTTGTCGTGAGCTTGAAATTGAAAAGATAATTTACCTGTGATCATTTTTCGTAAAGTTATGGGGGATTAAAGATTGCCATTTTGGCCAATTTGGGACAATTAACGCGCGATGCAGACAAGTAAGCGAGATTTAATCCGTCTTGGAAATCGTTCCAAATTGGTTCAAGGAAGCTTATATGCCATAATTGATTTGTTAATAGCTGCAAAATCTATCACTTTGTACTTAATATGACGTGTGGGGGGATGTTTCTTAAAAAAATCTCAAATTTTTTCAAAATTTTTTAATTTTTTTTATCACATTGAAGTTTTTCATTTTATTAATGCTCCATAGACCTTAAAAGGCAGTCGGACTTTTCAGGGCTTCGCAATTATAGTACTTATTAGAATTTTTTGAGGCCTAAAAATAAAATTAACAACAATAAGATAAACTTTACACTGAGAAGTTGCACAAACTTATCCCTACGAAAATAGATAGCATAACTAACAACGGCGTACTTTATCTGAAATTACTCAATGAGTTAACCATGAAACGGTTGAAACTCAAATTAGTTTGTTATTGGCTTCTTTGCTTAATGAGTAGGCTGGTTGATTAGGAGATTTATAATTCTCTAGTCAATTTTTACTCGTATCTCATCTGTTTGTTTTTAGCATGTTATGTTTCTGTTTCCATTGCGTTATAGCTTCAGCTTCCTGTGAATCTGAGCACGAGATGTGAGTCCGTATAACTTTTACTTATTGAACTCAAAATTGTTTATCAACTGCAGCTTTTCAGTGGCTGAAACATATGGTTTTTGACATGAAACAGTCAAGTTTTCGAAACTTGTTTTCAACAACCTTTATGCTTGTTTTACACAACAGGTATCCAAACAAAGTCGATCACCTTTTTCTTAGACTTCCATTCAGAACCTAAATTTGTAAGCAAGCAAAAATTATATCGGTTTATTTCATTGGATCCAGTGGCCCTGGCTAGTTCAACCAGTCCGTTCTGGAAAACGCCCCCGGGTTTCTTAGAAAAAACCATTGGCTGTGGTTGGTTCAACCGACCTGTAAAAAATTCTCTGGATTGTAAAATATGAGGCAGTGGCTCTGACAAGGTCAATCAGTCTGATTTGGGAAACCTCGGAGGTTTGAGGCACCTTTTCCTTCAGCGATTGGACACCCTGATCATCCAAAGATTTTTCAATTTCGTACTACTTTTCGATATCCAATTTCCGCCGAATGAACCTATTTTTTTATCTGGAAGTGTCTTTGACGCCAAGATTTACCCTTTTTGAATTTTGTTCAAAATCCGACATCACTCCATCCCTCCTTTCCTCTTCGATACCCGGTTCCTTTGGACTTAAAACAGTTTGCGACCCAGATTTTAATTCGCTGGATTATCTCATTTTCCAGCCAAAACAGCTTGACGACCCTGGCTCTCAATCAAGCGCTAGTTTTTTTAAAATTCACAACAAATTAAAGTTCTCAGTGTCCATTTTTCCAACCAAAGCGACTTGCAAAAAGGTTCTAGGTTTGTTAAAGGTGAAACATAGACCCAGAAAAACGTGCCTGGGTTGATAAATTTCAAAGAGTAGCTCTGGCTAGCTCAACCAGTGTGACCTCTAAACGTTCCCGGTTCGTAACTGTGAATTACTGGATTTCGCTATTTCCATTCTAACATCTCAAACGTCTCCAGGTTGTTAACTGTGATCTAGTATACCCTCTGGTGGTGAGGGTATGCAGCGTAGCATTTATTTGGAAAAACTTTTGGGTTTTTGGGTTTGTACGTTTGGGAGCACGTTTGGAGATTAAAAAATAGGCCGTCTAACTTTTGAAAATGCGACACTCCTCTATTGAACTCTTTTTTCAAATCTTACTATTCAGTTCATAAGTTATAAACATTATTAAAAATATTGCAGGGCATTAAAAAGTTAAGTAAAGTCTTCTCATTTTCAAGACTAGCTCTCATTTTTATAGCTTATTGTGCAATCAAGCTGAAATTTTGTCTGCGAGAAAATTACCTCCAGACGACAAGGGAAAGAAGGCTGGACTTTTAAGATAAAATATCAGGGTTTTCAACAGACTGGTTTTTCCGGCTCAGAGTAAATGATGCCAAAGCTGTAAATGAGATTTCTTCTGATCATTAGTAAGAACTAAATGCCATGACATATGGTCGTTTTTAAAAAATAGTGTCAACTTCATTGAGCACGACTATTAGCACAGCAGATTAATATTGTGATTTAACTTGCTAGTTGTGCAATAGAAGTAACCATACGTTGCCCTTTTTGGTTTCGTAGATTACATTACATGAACAGGAGAAAGAAGCAATCATAAACTGGGCTACCCGGGAGACTGTCCATGTGAGCCCATCCCTGGAACCATCCCCGGAGCCAGGCCTGGCCAGGTGAAAAACCATATCAAAGTCTTTTAGGGATTGCCCTGGACTAACTGGAGCATTCCAAGAGTGCAGGGTCAGTTTTCAAGGAAGTTTTGCCACCAACCAGGCCTGTATTTTCATTTTGTTACATACCAGAAACTGCCCATAAACAAAAGTAACCATGGATGTTCTCATGAAACAAAACCCACAAAATAATATGCAATGATCCGATAAATTGTTATGGTAGATTCACCATTGAACATAATTTTTGAACTTGTACAGATTTATGATTATAAAATCTATTTTTTTTATGTGGCTAGATAGTTTCTTCTTCAGGAAATATTGGAGAAATTTTTGCGTCATATTTTAGCTTATTTTACCATTTAAAAGAAAAAAATTAAAAATATGGTTTCACACGAAACATTTGCTTAGGTTTTTGGATATTTGTGTGCAAAAATTTGAGTCTGTGTAACGTTATACACAGAAAAATTACATTTATGCATGGAATTTTTTATTAAGAAAAGTTTATTGGAGCAGAAAAATGATTTTGCGTTGAATAAAACTTTAAGGAAACTTTTTGGTAAGAAAATGTTGATTTTATGGAAGGATAGCTAGCAGGTGAGCAGGCCTGGTACTCAAGAAAATAAATTTTTATCTAGCCAAGTAAAGTGAAATTGTAACAAGCACGAGCATTATAAAAACCCAACAGCTTTTTAAAAAAATCCTGGCGACTGGCCTAAAAAATCTCGCATAAAAAATATGACTACTCAATGCAAACAAAAAGTCCAGCTTTGTAACGTTCTCATATAAAAAGTCAACTTTGCTGAAGTTTTCTGCTTGATGAAACCAATGTGTGAACCTTTTTGTTCCGACTTTCGAAGAAAGTGAGGAAAAATTTGTGCTCGAAGTGCTTTAATTTTCTTCAGACAAATTTCGACTACACAGGTAGCTGTTTTATATCATCCGAAAAGTATTGTTGTCTTCAGCTAAAACTTAACGGAAATTCCCCTTTGACTAATTTTTGTAAAGTTATTACGGCTTAGAGGTTGCTAATGTGGTCAATTGGGGACAATTAACACGCGATATTTTTCGCGCTATTAACGCGTAAGCGGACGTTTATCAGTCTTAGAAATTGCTTCAAAACTAAATTGGGTGAAGCAGGCTATTTTGTATAGTGGCTAGGTTCCCAGGAACAAAATGGTAAGTGGCCTACATGCGGCTATCAGTGCATATATAATTGATTTTTTTTTCTCAAATTTGCTACTAAAACTCAAATGGTTGCATGCCGCTTCGAAGTGAGTACCTAATTCAAAAGCGCGTGCTTTGTGGCGATGATGAAAAAAAAGATTGTATAAAAAATATTTTGGATAGAAAACAATTTATGTTTAATCAAATTTCTGGCCAGAGTTTTTTAAAGAAGCTCATAAAATTATAATTCTATTGTGCTCTCAAATATAGACTTATTAAAGGTATCAAGCTTCAACTGACAAACTTTCTTAAAAAACAGCATTTTGATTGATCAACTACCGAAAACAACTAGATTGCTCCAAAAAATTACTCCACGAAACCATAGCTTCATAGCTTACCTCTTTTCATCAAAACCTGAAAATTGCCACGTCACGCCAAAGAAAAAAAATTCCAAGTTATAGGTCTTTTTAATACGGAAGAACCAAAATTCATAGATTAAATGACGTATGCGCTGTGGAAGGGTTTCTACGAGAATCTAAAATTAACTCACGATCGCAAGTTAAAGAAATGTCAATTTTGGAGACTGAAAAATTTGCAAAATTATTTTGTAAATAAGACTAGAACTCGAAGTTTCTTGCAGGCAAATTGAATTCTCTTCACCATCTGCTTAAAAAACAAATTTTTATGCCACAAATTTTTATGCCAGTTACAAATTTTTATGCCAGTAAAAAGTTTCAGTTTCGAAGAAATGGAGGCAACAGTTCATTGATTTATTCAAAGAAAATTCTTAAACAAGAATTTGGTTTTCTATTTTAATCATCTGGTTCATGAGTGAGTTCTTTGGTCTGATTTTTTTTTCACTGATACACACGAAACTGTACGAACATTTGAATAAAAGACGAAAATCAGAGATGACGAAACATAAGGATAAAGTCAATAAACGAACAGGTCTGCAAAAATTAAACAAATATAGAGATTACTGACCCAGCAAAAACATACAAATCAAATGAATTGCAAAATTCTGATAATAACTTCTCCAGCTCTGTAAACTTGGGCAAAGAGGGTAGGGCGACAATTGTCATTAAGCGACCCAATTGGTAACAAGCGATAAGTCGTAACAAGGCATTGTTAAGTAGAAAACGCTTGCTCCGCTTCGCTCCACTGCGCTTGCATCCGACACTAGAGGAATACTGCGCGTGAATCATTTTTATCCGCTTCATCTACTGTTCGAATTGTCGCTTCTTACGAATTGTCACCGGTTACGAATTGTCGTCTGACTGGGAGAGAGAATTGGAATTTTGACATAAGATAAGCTGACATTTGAATCCGCTTAGGCATGCGCTTGCCTCCAAAGCCGCTTTGATAGACACCAATGATCCTTTATCGTTCGGCTGGTGCAGATTCTAGTGGAAGACAAAATGCGCATTGAACCCGTCATTAATTCGCTCTCGCTTTCTTTAACCCGTTTTGTAGCTCAAAGTTAATTTATTTTTTCGTGCATGTTAACGATCATTCCTTCAAGCAGGCTCAATTCTGACACCATCACGCTCAAACTGCTTCGCTCGAAACCGGCCTGAAACTCGATCGAAATTTCTGTCTGGTCTTCTGTAGTGCAGATCGCCATGTTGTGATTGTATTTCTATTGTTTTCTAATGGACACTGCTAAGTATTACTCAATTTTCTTTAAGACCTCAGAATTCGCGCTGAATTTTACCATACTCGGCTCAGCTGCCCCGTCCCTTTTGATTTCTTGATGCGAATATTTCTTCCCACCGTGGGAGTTTCCCGTGAGCCGCCAAAAATTTCTTCACAATTTTAAAACATCAGCAATTTTCTTCGCCATTATTCGATATGTCATTCGGATAAAAATTCTTCATACGTGTTGTGATTCTGTCTAATGTACGACATGTAACATCGTTCTTCTAGTGTTGTGCCTGGTCACATTGATGCTTTTCCAAGTCAAATTTCGGATTGCCCCAGCTTAGCTACAAAAACTGTGAATCTGCTTTCTCGACTGCATTGGATGCGTCCGCTGGGCTGCTCGTTGCTTCCCTCTGTGGTCTTCTTATTGGCTTCCTGTGGGTGCAGGCAAAATCTTCATCTCGACGACCGGCGGTTTGTCTCAGATTCGGTCTATAACACTTGATCTCGAAATCAAAGTCATATGATAATCCCTCAAGTTGCTTTCAAATGGAACTGCTTTTGTTATTTCTTAGGAACTTCGACCAATCGAGATTGAACATTTTTTCATTTTTTGCAATTTTAGTTGCTTTCAAATAAAATTTTGTGCTCGGTCATGCTCTGATCTTTTTGCATGAACTGGTTAATTTTTTGGATTATCGGATGAACGCATCATATTCTTATTTGAAAGGTTCTATGCCAGCCTTCTAATGATTCATTAGTCTTCTGTCGGCCATTCTTTGCGTTTTCGAATTGATTCCAGAAATATTGGGAAAACTGCGTGTCCTATGTGAGAGGACCGAGGTGGCTAAAGAGCGGGCTGAGCTTTCTCTTTGATAGCCCGTTAGACACTGAACAAAAACACTGATGAACAACCTTACGGGAAAAACTTTTTAGCCCCCCGGAAAATGTTATTTTTATGTGTGGCAGCGGAGAACTTTGAAACCGTTTGTAAAAAGATTTTCGAAAAAAAAAAAGATTTTCGAAAAAATTTATTAGTTTTTGTAATTTTTGCTAGCTTTCTAACTTTTGTGCAACTTATTCTGCCCGCCCGTATTTAACGAATTGAGTATTTGGCTGAGGATTCTCCTCGTAAATAAACATAGATCAAGGGGTTTAGAAGTAGCTTGATAATGGAATACTTGGTTTTTCTATCAATTTTTTTTAGAAAAACGCTCAAAACGTCATTTTTCACCTATAGTTTTTTGAAAAAATTGCGGGCGGCGCACAAAAATGGTGTTTTTGACGAGCCAAGAAAATCAAATTGGTCGACTTAAATAGTTCCCTACCTTTTCCGAAAAAAAAAACACCACGGCATTGGGCTTGTGCAAAAGTTTCATATTCTTTGAAAGCTTAGCGCCAAGGGTTAAGTAATCTTGCTCAAAAATCAATCGAAATATAATGACTATGGTGATCCTAAGTCATCCTAGGTGTGCGTGAATAGGAGCAGAACGTTTATGACTCTAAACAGGGCATTACGACATCTTTCTTACAAAAAAAGTGAGACTTTTTTCGACGCTCAAATTATTAATTGGCAGTTGAAACATTCAGGGCCTCACCTTTGACGAAAGAATATAAAATTCAACATATGAATTGCTGAGTTCTTGTATGTTTAAAATTTTCAGGTCTGGTTGTATCGACTATATAAGAAAGGATGAAATATTTGTGCACGATTTAGTTTTCTTTCAAAAACAAACCTACGATTTGTTATCAAGCCTCTTTTGAACGTAGTCTTTTAAAACTATCTGAAAAATTCTGACGTCTTGAGCAAAAAAATATTTAAAAAATTATTATTGATCATTTTTTGTAAAACTTTTGATGTTTGAAAATGGTTAATTTCATTATTTTGGGACAGTTAACGCCCGACATATTTCATTCTCTTGAACGGTGAGCGGCGACATTTTCCGGGTCTAAAATTGATTAAATTTGGAGTTGAGGCAAGCTATCTGTAAATATTTACACGTTGCTGAATACTAATTACATATCATTGTACTCAAAATGGCACGTGAGGTCTTTTGAAAACAAATCTGAAAAAAAATCAAAATTGTTCAATTTTTTTGAATCTTTATTAAAATCAAGGTTTTTTCAAGGTTTATAAAAACATTTTGAGAATAAAAATGCAAAAAAAACTCTTTTCTAGTTCCCCCCCCCCCCCACCTTTCAAAATACCGAGTTTTATGTTTGTTTTACGGGTTATTACGGCTAAATGAGTGATGTTACGCTTTAAAGTATAAGAACAAATCTGTTCACAGTTGTCGATTTGTTTACCACGCCAAATTTCATTGCATTCTGACAACATTAAATAAGCTTTTCAAAGTTGAATTTGAAAGGGGGGGAAACCGGAACAGAAAAGTTTTCGTAACAAAAAATCTTATCTTACAACTTTATTGTAAGAAAAACTCCACATTTTTGAAACATTCAAAGAGCTGAACTTTGTAAGAAGTTGTACGATTATTATAAAAAAAGTTCTACGACGCAACTTCTGGTCAACCCGGAAAGGGTTTTATAAATGTTTTCTGCTGTAGTATATTATTCAGTATCTTGTTGACAGGAGCATTTGAAGAAAAGAAAAAAATTAACCACAATTTTGTCAGTTAGCTTTTTAGTTTCACGCTCCCCCGTAATTTGTATCAAAGTTTTCTGATAATGATTACAAAAGACCGTGAAACTAAAAAGCTAACAAACCAAAATATGGTAAAATAATTTGTTTACAAGTTTTTGAACAGTTTACTACAGCAGAATTATTTTGGAAAACCGTCCCTCGCTGACCAAAAGTTGCATCTTAGAACAATCTTATAAGATTCTTACAATTTCTTACCAAATTAGGCTCTAGGAATGTTACAAGATAGGAACTTTTTCTTACAAGAAAGTTGTAAGGTAGGAATTTTTCCTTCAAACACTTTTCAAATATATCTTTTTTCGTTTCTTTTCTAATCAGTTTTGACTTTTTGATTTTTTTTTTCAAAATTTTTCCAAAGTTTACCGTTCCAATGGTTCAAAACTAAATGGGTAAAAGCGTTTCTGCAACAAAATGGAACGAAAGCCGTAGTTTCTGTGGAATCACTTATCTTTGATTTTTAACATTAAATCCGCGAATCATTCGAGCTACAAAGCGGTAATATTGTTTTTGAGCATAATGGGCAAGAAAGAGTCATTTCAATTTCAATGATTTGTAGTACTACTAAAACAGCTTTTGTGAAATAATTACTTTGCCAGATCAAATGCTATTCAAAAATAATAAATTTTAGAATTTTACCGAAAAAATTGGGCTTTTAAAATAAATTGTCTTTCTTTTTTTCTCTCTCTCTATCTCTATTTTTATCTCTCTCTATTTTTATCTCTCTCAAGAAAAAAGGAGGTGCAGAATTGCACATAAAATTACTTAGAATAAGGAAAAATAAACCTTAAAGGAAGTAGTGAAGAAAACAACGAAAGCTCACATACAAACTTTAGCAATGAAAAGAAAAAATAACAAAGTGTTGTAACTGATAACGATTTAATACAGATCGCATAAATTTTCCATTGAAGGGACTAGAAATGTTGTTCCGGAACACATGCTTTGTTTGAAACGGTAAATGTCATGAAAGCCTATTTTTTGAGTCGACATAAACATTGATTTGCAACACCTTAATAAGGCAAGGGCTCTAAGCTTGCTTGACAGAGAACCCTACGATGGAAACAGATAGGTCAAAACATCGATCAACAAGCTTTCACAAAATTTGAATGCGCAACTAACCGTATAGTCAATGGAACGTCAGACCACCAAGAAGTTGAATTAAATGTCTACATTTTGCTTTCCAAAAAAAATGAATAAAGAAAAAAGACAAACAGACCTCGTTTTACTAATAAAAAGACTGCCTGTATCAGAGTTAAGCCTTAAAAATACAGAATGCCTTTGGAATTTCATGGTGCAGTGTTCGCTCGAAAAAAATGATGAAGTTTTCAAAAAAAAAGAAACAAATGTGATACAACGAGATGAATTTTGCACTTACTACCGTAGCATTTTTTCTTATGACAAATAGCTTGTTTCGGAAAAATTTGAGCGAACTCAGGCGAATTAAATCTCATTTTACGCATTAATAGCGGGGAAAACATTGCGCGTTAACGGTTGCAAATTAGCCGAATTGGCAATTTTAAAACCCTCGTAACTTCACATTCAAGATCACAGGTGATTTTGTTTTCAGCTCAAAAGAATAATCGTTGGATGATGAAAAATAGTTGGTTAGAAATTCAAAACTTGTCTGGCTCAAAAAACACTCCGAACACAATTATTTGTCTTTTTTTCGTCAAATCCAAAAAACAAGATGCAACAAAACTGAAGAGAGTAAGAAACAATCAAGACAGCGGATCATAAGCAGTTCAACGGGAAAACGTGAGTACTATTTTAAAACATTTTTTTCTAACCGAAATCTTCGAACTCGTAGCGAATAGGAGAATAAAGTTTAAATAGCAGTCAAAGTCCCATAATATGTGACTATTTCTTAGAAATATCAATTAGAAAATTTTTTTCTCAATTTCCAAAACCAAAGAAAAAAATTCCAATTCTTGTACTTGTTTTCAGTACTAACTTGCCCTGTGTTGCCATGAAGAAGAGGTTTGAGCCCAAAACAGTACCTAAAATATTGAAATACATTGAAATAAAAAATCTGAAGATTAATCAGATTTGATATCGACTGTTGATGACCCCGATAGAATCAGCAGATTTTTTTTACAGGTTTATTTCGTGGCGTGGTATGTTTTGTTCTTTATTCTATCCAAGCACTTCTCGAAAAAAGCAGAGGAAAAAAGGCGTGCTCGATAACCGCAGCGAAATTTTCCTCAAAGTTGAAGTTTTCAAAATATCGCACAAAAAGATTTCTTCATAAAAGTACAGATCAAACAAATCTTGAACACCAAGTCATAGATCAGATAAAATCTGAAACTCAGCGGACTAATCTCAGCTTCGAACCAAAACTTTTAAAACATTCAAATTTGTGTTTTGTGCTTCTAAAATCCGCTCCTGGTTTAAGCTGCGAGGTCTCAAGAAGCGTAAATTGTAAGCATCTTCATTATATTTCACAAAACTGTTAGTGTCATTGCATTCATTTTGTTGGTAAAATAAAACAATTTGTCCAAAATCAAATATCTATCTATGACTCTCCTTTTAAGCAAGAGACGAGAAAGTGTTTATTTTTACATGGAACTTTTTTTAAGAATAGTAAAGAAAACAACAAATGAAATTGTGACGAAAACAACAAATTTCAATTCTAAATTTCAACAAGGAAAACAAAAACTAAGAAAGTTATATAACTGATAACAGTTTAGTACCGATGGCATACTTTCATCATTGAAGGGGCGGTAAATGTTGTTCAAGCCTTTTATTTGTAAAGACCCTATGAAGGATTAAAATTAATAATGGTAGCCGGAAGTCTAACAACATCTTAGTGAGGAAAGAGAACTCAACGCAAGAAACAGGTATACATCACAAGGCTTCATTTCACATATTTTACAAGAAAACTTCCAATCGGCAATTTACATTGTAGTAAAGGAAACTTCAGACCACCTTGCAGTTGAATTAAGTACCTACATTTTGCTTTTCAAACTAATTGAATGAAAATGATGAAAATCACATGGACATTTTAATCAAATTGAGCAAACCTGGAAATAGAACATGACCTAACCACGATGTTTTTCTTCAATTGGTTGAACTTATGTTGTTTTTGGTAACGCACTGTGTACGAAGTGATAAACGCCGCACTAGATGTAATAGTTTCAAAGAATTGTTACACAAACTTACAAAGCAAATTAAAGAAAGGGATGAAAAATTTTATTAGAAAATAGGAATAAAAAAACTGCACTTCTTAGTGAGTATCTTGAAAAAAAAAAGACACTACGTGGCAAAATTACGCAAAATGATTAATTAAATTTAAGGCGGTAGTGTAAAATGTCAGAGCAGATCACTACAAAAGTTGAACAGTCACGCCAAAAAAATTCAAATTAATTTCTTCTACTAGTCAAAGATATAGATGGAAAAATTCGACTTACCGATGTTGTTAAAAAGTCAGGAAACCTTGATTCAATTAAAACAAAATGTTTTTATGACAATAATTGATATAAAAAAAATAATTCGAAAAATAGAATCCTAGCAAAGCGCGACTACCGAGCAGGTTTTTTCTTCTGATGTTTTTGGATCCAAGTCATCCTGGTACACTACAAATTGCTAAAATTGTCCAAAAATTTCAAAATAGCGTTTTTGCTACTAGTGTTGTAATCAAAGTCTTCGAGAAACTAATTGTATCAAAAAAATGAGTTTGTCACAAGGAAAAAACAAAATACCGCATCAAATTGGTTACAGAAGTGAGAGATCAACAATAGATGCGATATGAGATGTTGTAAGAAACGTAAGTGTTAGGCTTACAGCTCGCAAGATTCTTGCAAAAGTGTTTGTAACTTTTCAAAAATTTTGAAACGGTAGATCATGAAAAGGTTTTTCAAAATTTCGATGCATTCGGTTCAAGACACCCAAACTACAAATAGTCAATTTTTACCTGACAAACAGAAAAGAAAAAATGTAACAGCCGATCAACAGCAGAAATTAATACATGAGTTTCGGCGGGTATCAGTTTTGGGATTTTTGTTTTTTTCTTGTATGTGAATCATCTGCCTTGTGTTTGTTCAAGCAATCGTATGACCTTTTTTTGATACCAATTTACTTAGTTTTATTTTGAACCTAGTCGTGCAGGACAAGAAAACAAAATTGATGGAAAAAAATGAAATTTCAATTTGATGAAGTGCAAATTTTTTTTTTTATGGAAAACAGCTTTCCTTTAGCATTCTGAAGAAATATGAAGATGACTGAAACGCTTTATTAAAATCAGCGTATAGTTTAACGTAATGAAAAGCTTTCAACGCTCACAGATAAAGTTTATCAATACAGATACTAAGTCAATCATAAGAACCTAGTTACTTTTTATAATGCAAATATGGAACCCGTTTTGCAATATGGAATTTTATCATACAAACTGGGAAATAAAATGTTGAAAAAAAAATTTGAGGAAAGCATGTTCTCAAAATTGCTTCATTTCGAATAAACAGGTAGCTTAAAAATTCAAAAAATAGTCAGATGATTTACTCAATCAAAATTTTTTAATTTAACAAAAATACCAAAAACAACTTCGTTGGAATGAACGTTCCTGCTCCAATTTCATCATCAAAAGCTTAATATCAGATGAAAAATTGAATCAATGGCTCAACCTCGAATCAAATGAAAAAATTCGAACCAAAGTTTGACGATCAGTGAAAAAATCACTTCAATTAGGCTGAGAGAAAAATGTATAACAATGAGAAAAGGTTTTAGACCAATTTTGTTAAGAAACTATAAAATTTTAAAATTGGAGCTATAAAAAAGAACAAAAAAAACCAATTTGAAACATCAGTTTCGAAAACTGTATCTACATGAAATTTTTTTTAAACACATGCAGTACTCAGAAAGATTGCAAATTCTTCTTTGCTCTTACAGTGTTTTGACGTCCCTCTCAAATGTATAAGTGCACTTCTGTAAAAATGTTTGAAAAAGAAATTATTTGGGATTGTTTTTTTACTTTTTAGTTTTCAATTTTTCAAAACCTAAATTTTGCTGTGTAATTCAGCATTCTTTGTTTTAGTTTATGGAAGAGAAAGAATTTTAGCAAGAGACGAGAAAATGTTTATTTTACATAGAATTTTTTTAAAGAGTAGTAAAGAAAACAACAAATCGAATTGTGAAGGAAACAACAAATTTCACTTCCAATTTTCAACCATGAAAACAAAAACTCAGAAATTTATATAACTGATAACAGTTTAGTACGATGGCGTACTTTCATCATTGAAGCGGCTGTTAATGTTGTTCAGGAGAACATGCTTTGTCTGAAACGGCGAATGGCGTTCAAGCCTTTTATTTGTAGAGACCCTATGAAGGATTAAAATTAATAATGGTAGCCGGAAGTCTAACAACATCTTAGTGAGGAAAGAGAACTCAACGCAAGAAACAGGTATACATCACAAGGCTTCATTTCACATATTTTACAAGAAAACTTCCAATCGGCAATTTACATTGTAGTAAAGGAAACTTCAGACCACCTTGCAGTTGAATTAAGTACCTACATTTTGCTTTTCAAACTAATTGAATGAAAATGATGAAAATCACATGGACATTTTAATCAAATTGAGCAAACCTGGAAATAGAACATGACCTAACCACGATGTTTTTCTTCAATTGGTTGAACTTCTGTTGTTTTTGGTAACGCACTGTGTACAAAGTGATAAACGCCGCACTAGATGTAATAGTTTCAAAATATTGTAACACAAACTTACAAAGCAAATTAAAGAAATGGACACAAAATTCTGTAAGAAAGTAGGAATAAAAAACTTCACTTCTTTGTGAGTATCTTGAAAAAAAAGACACTACGTGGCAAAATTACGCAAAATGATTAATAAATTTAAGGCGGTAGTGTAAAATGTCAGAGCAGATCACTACAAAAGTTGAACAGTCACGCCAAAAAAGTTCAAATTAATTTCTTCTACTAGTCAAAGATATAGATGGAAAAATTCGACTTACCGATGTTGTTAAAAAGTCAGGAAACCTTGATTCAATTAAAACAAAATGTTTTTATGACAATAATTGATATAAAAAAATAATTCGAAAAATAGAATCCTAGCAAAGCGCGACTACCGAGCAGGTTTTTTCTTTTGATGTTTTTGGATCCAAGTCATCCTGGTACACTACAAATTGCTAAAATTGTCCAAAAATTTCAAAATAGCGTTTTTGCTACTAGTGTTGTAATCAAAGTCTTCGAGAAACTAATTGTATCAAAAAAATGAGTTTGTCACAAGGAAAAAACAAAATACCGCATCAAATTGGTTACAGAAGTGAGAGATCAACAATAGATGCGATATGAGATGTTGTAAGAAACGTAAGTGTTAGGCTTACAGCTCGCAAGATTCTTGCAAAAGTGTTTGTAACTTTTCAAAAATTTTGAAACGGTAGATCATGAAAATGTTTTTCAAAATTTCGATGCATTCGGTTCAAGACACCCAAACTACAAATAGTCAATTTTTACCTGACAAACAGAAAAGAAAAAATTTAACAGCCGATCAACAGCAGAAATTAATACATGAGTTTCGGCGGGTATCAGTTTTGGGATTTTTGTTTTTTTCTTGTATGTGAATCATCTGCCTTGTGTTTGTTCAAGCAATCGTATGACCTTTTTGTGATACCAATTTACTTAGTTTTATTTTGAACCTAGTCGTGCAGGACAAGAAAACAAAATTGATGGAAAAAATGAAATTTCAATTTGATGAAGTGCAAAATTTTTTTTTATGGAAAACAGCTTTCCTTTAGCATTCTGAAGAAATATGAAGATGACTGAAACGCTTTATTAAAATCAGCGTATAGTTTAACGTAATGAAAAGCTTTCAACGCTCACAGATAAAGTTTATCAATACAGATACTAAGTCAATCATAAGAACCTAGTTACTTTTTATAATGCAAATATGGAACCCGTTTTGCAATATGGAATTTTATCATACAAACTGGGAAATAAAATGTTGAAAAAAAAATTTGAGGAAAGCATGTTCTCAAAATTGCTTCATTTCGAATAAACAGGTAGCTTAAAAATTCAAAAAATAGTCAGATGATTTACTAAATCAAAATTTTTTAATTTAACAAAAATACCAAAAACAACTTCGTTGGAATGAACGTTCCTGCTCCAATTTCATCATCAAAAGCTTAATATCAGATGAAAAATTGAATCAATGGCTCAACCTCGAATCAAATGAAAAAATTCGAACCAAAGTTTGACGATCAGTGAAAAAATCACTTCAATTAGGCTGAGAGAAAAATGTATAACAATGAGAAAAGGTTTTAGACCAATTTTGTTAAGAAACTATAAAATTTTAAAATTGGAGCTATAAAAAGGAACAAAAAAAACCAATTTGAAACATCAGTTTCGAAAACTGTATCTACATGAAATTTTTTTTAAACACATGCAGTACTCAGAAAGATTGCAAATTCTTCTTTGCTCTTACAGTGTTTTGACGTCCCTCTCAAATGTATAAGTGCACTTCTGTAAAAATGTTTGAAAAAGAAATTATTTGGGATTGTTTTTTTACTTTTTATTTTTCAATTTTTCAAAACCTAAATTTTGCTGTGTAATTCAGCATTCTTTGTTTTAGTTTATGGAAGAGAAAGAATTTTAGCAAGAGACGAGAAAATGTTTATTTTACATAGAATTTTTTTAAAGAGTAGTAAAGAAAACAACAAATCGAATTGTGAAGGAAACAACAAATTTCACTTCCAATTTTCAACCATGAAAACAAAAACTCAGAAATTTATATAACTGATAACAGTTTAGTACGATGGCGTACTTTCATCATTAAAGCGGCTGTTAATGTTGTTCAGGAGAACATGCTTTGTCTGAAACGGCGAATGGCGTTCAAGCCTTTTATTTGTAGAGACCCTATGAAGGATTAAAATTAATAATGGTAGCCGGAAGTCTAACAACATCTTAGTGAGGAAAGAGAACTCAACGCAAGAAACAGGTATACATCACAAGGCTTCATTTCACATATTTTACAAGAAAACTTCCAATCGGCAATTTACATTGTAGTAAAGGAAACTTCAGACCACCTTGCAGTTGAATTAAGTACCTACATTTTGCTTTTCAAACTAATTGAATGAAAATGATGAAAATCACATGGACATTTTAATCAAATTGAGCAGACCTGGAAATAGAACATGACCTAACCACGATGTTTTTCTTCAATTGGTTGAACTTCTGTTGTTTTTGGTAACGCACTGTGTACAAAGTGATAAACGCCGCACTAGATGTAATAGTTTCAAAATATTGTAACACAAACTTACAAAGCAAATTAAAGAAATGGACACAAAATTCTGTAAGAAAGTAGGAATAAAAAACTGCACTTCTTTGTGAGTATCTTGAAAAAAAAGACACTACGTGGCAAAATTACGCAAAATGATTAATAAATTTAAGGCGGTAGTGTAAAATGTCAGAGCAGATCACTACAAAAATTGAACAGTCACGCCAAAAAAGTTCAAATTAATTTCTTCTACTAGTCAAAGATATAGATGGAAAAATTCGACTTACCGATGTTGTTAAAAAGTCAGGAAACCTTGATTCAATTAAAACAAAATGTTTTTATGACAATAAATGATATAAAAAAATAATTCGAAAAATACAATCCTAGCAAAGCGCGACTACCGAGCAGGTTTTTACATCTGATGTTTTTAGATCCTAGTCATCCTGGTACACTACAATTTGCTAAATTTGTCCAAAAATTTCAAAATAGCGTTTTTGCTATTAGTGTTGTAATCGAAGTCTTCGAGAAACTAATTGTATCAAAATAATGAGTTTGTCACAAGGAAAAAATAAAATACCGCATCAAATTGGTAACAGAAGTAGGAGATCAACAATAGATGCGATATGAGATATTGTAAGAAACGTAGCTGTTAGGCTTACAGCTCGCAAGATTCTTGCAAAAGTGTTTGTAAACTTTTCAAAAAATTTTGAAACGGTAGATCACGAAATTGTTTTTTTAAATTTTGATGCATTCGGTTCAAGACACCCAAACTACAAATAGTCAATTTTTACCTGACAAACAGAAAAGAAAATATGTAACAGCCGATCAACAGCAGAAGTCAATACATGAGTTTCGGCGGGTATCAGTTTTGGGATTTTTGTTTTTCTTTTGTATGTGAATCATCTGCCTTGTGTTTGATCAACCAATCGTATCACCTTTTTGATAACAATTAACTTATTTTATTTTGAACCTAGTCATGCAAGAAAAAAAAATAATTGATGGAAAAAAGATGATTTTTCAATTTGACGAAGTGCAAAACCTTTTTTTATGGAAAACAGCTTTCCTTTTGCATTCTGAAGAAAAATGAAGATAACTGAAACGCTTATTTAAAATCAGCGTATAGTTTAACTTATTGAAAAGCTTTCAACGCTCACAGCTAAAGTTTATCAATACAGATACTAAGTCAGTCAAAAGAACCTAGTTACTTTTTATAATGCAAATGTGGAACCCGTTTTGCAATATGAAATTTTATCATACGAGCTGGGAAATAAAATGTTGAAAAAAATTCGAGGAAAGCATGTTCTCAAAACTGCTTCATTTGGAATGAACAAGTAGTTCAAAAAATTTATAAAATAGTCAAATGATTTACTCCATCAAAGTTTTTTAATTTAACAAAAATACTAAAACAACTTCGTCGTAATGAACGTTCCTGCTCCAATTTTATCATCAAATGATTAATATCAGATGAAAAATTGAATCAATGGCTCAACCTCGAATCAAATGAAAAAAAAATTGAATCAAAGGTTGACAAGCAGTAAAAAAAATCACTTCATTTAGGTTGAGAGAAATTAGTATAACAATGAGAAAAGTTTCTAGACCAAATTCGTTAATAAATTACAAAATTTTATAATTGGAGCTATAAAATGAACAAAAAAAGAATTAAACCAATTTGATACATCAATTTAGGAAACTGTACCTACATGCCATTTTTGTTTGTTAAACACATGCAATACTCAGAAAGATTGCAAATTCTCCTTTGCTCCTGCAGTGTTTTGACGTCCCTCTCAACTGTATAAGTGCACTTCTGTAAAAATGTTTGAAAAAGAAATTAGTTAGGATTGTTTTTTTACTTTTTATTGCTCAATTTTTCAAAACCTATATTTTTCTGTGTAATTCAGCATTCTTTGTTTTAGTTTATATGAGAAATTGGAAGATCTGAACGAACCAGGAACTTTCAACTTTCACTAGTTTTGAAAAATTAAGAAAACACAAGAGAAAGACCGACCAACTTGAGAGCTAATCATTTATTGATAACGACCAGCTATTGAGCGTTAGGGTCGATAGTGTTAACAGGTTTTAGTCATTTATACGGATTGTGCTTTCTGTCTCACCCTCAAACACGAAGCACGGTTCAATGATGTTTCTGTAGACACCAATTGCGAAAATGTTGCTACCTCGCTATCATTTTTTGTAAAGTTGAAAAACTAAAACTGTCTTTGATCTGTTTCAATTTCGATGTTCTATCCACTCTAAATATGTCAAAAAGTAGATAACTTTAGACAGCTTGTTGTTACAACGTTATTTTATGGAATCTCAAGTAAAATTAAATCTGAAAGTCGGTCAGTTGCATTTTACAAAACGGTTGGTGGCTGTTTTGAGTTTCTATTAAGTTTTGCGACTTAACCTATGTGAGAAACAACGGTCGATTGTAGTTTTTGAAATCATCACACTTAAAAATCAAAATCAAATAACATTCCACGAAACTGAAAATTAACTCACATTGCATCAAAACTTCTACTAACAAAAACTTTTTCTCAAACAGTTGAGTAAATATTAGTTTGAATCGTCGTAAAAGTCACGTTCTCATTGTAACAATATTTAAGCAAAGCCTTGAGTCTTCTGATTTTCATTTAAATTTTAAACAAAGTTTGTTTTTAGAGAGAAGATAAAGCTTTAGAATATAGATATTTGAATTTTAAGTAGGTAAAAATGAAAACTTTTGTTAAATCAATTTAGGGAAAGTTGAATGAAAAAAATGCAAGATTCTATTAATATTTGCCTCAAGTTTGGGGATTGAATGAAACGATTGGTTACTCTTTTACTTGATCTAAACTGGAACACGTTGATCGAGCTAGCTATTGCGATCAGATTTGCTTTTAAAAAAATGAAAATATAAAGTTTGAAATGAGGAGGGTGGGAAAAATTCTCGTTTCAAATACATTTTGCTATTTTTGTTAAAGAAAACTAACGGTTAAAGGATCAACAGTAGAATTTTTCCCTATATCAACTTAGAGGTTATAAAACACAAGTTTTTCGGAAATTAACTTTGAGGGCAAAATAAATTGATTTTATTGATAAAAAAACGGAAGAATCGCTTCAAACTATGATTAATGTTTTAAGTTATTACAATATAAAAAATTTTCTCGAGTCGCATAATCTGCGCGCTTGTTTGAAATGAATTTTTTATGGTGAATTAATTTTCAGAATTATTACATGCTCATGGAGTACATTCAACGATAGGTTTTTATGAGGAGAGATTGTGAGGTTGATCCCAAATAAACATAATCTTAATAGAAAAATTGCAACTTACAATAGCTCATGCTCTAAAAATCGAAAAACAATTTAAACAGCCGCAACGCATATTGATTACCAAACCTTTGTTGCCGTTTGTTTTTTCTTCTAAGCAACTCTCTTGTAGCTTAATTGTGACTGATTGAACTAGAGCTTTTTGAAGTTTTTTATTAGAAAGCAACGGAATATATTTTTAAATTATCAATGCTTTCCAATTTTTGAGCTATTTTGCAGTATATAAAAAAAAGTGTTTTGGTACTCAAAAAACTACAAAAAGTTTAAACTTTTTTTTATTTTGGATGTTTGAGTTAATAAGTTTATTTCGACTATGGCGTTTTGACTGAACCAAAGCTTTTAACGTCATATTTTGAATTTTGTGAAAAAATTCAAAATTTTCATATTTCAAACTATAAAACAATTAAGAAGACTCTTTGGTTAAATTGTTTTTCCTGGAAACAAACTTTGTCTATTTAAATAGAAAAAAAATATCACAAAAAACTGACTATTTTATTTAGTCAGTTGGGATATAAAATTACCTATTAAATTAATTTGGTTTATTGATGTGATTTTCTTATTTTCCATTGATGTTTTGCGTGGGCATAGTTTTAATTTTTTAAAAATTTTTCAAGGGATATTTTTCTAAAACTCTACTTGGCACTTCCTTTGCTTTTAAGAATTCCAATCTGCCCACTGTCAGTGTTTTGTATCATAATATGAAAAGTGAAAAAGTTAGTTTTCTTGTCTAGAAATTGTTGTTACTAAAACTGGTTTTTAAATACGAAAAACTCCTGGAACAAAATTGTACTGTCCAATAACCTTTTTGGCTCCCTAAACTGTTTAGGCACCTAAAGTTCGTTGAAAATTTTTATTGACATTCTAAATTCCAGAACAAAAAGCAAATTCAAAAAAGCTGCAGAAGGCAAAATATTAACTGGCAAAATTTTGTCAGTTAAAAACTTCTTTTTCAAAACTATTAGGAGAATTAAAACTGTCTTGTCTATCTTTCTTGATTAACAAATTTTCATGAGAAACGATGTCTGAAAAGTGTTGTTTTCGGTGTTGATTCAGCATAATGAGTGATTTTTTCTGCTCTTGTGGAATCAAGAGAACTGGTTTTAAGGTAGCGCACCTCCAAAAGCTTGCTTAATCAGGAAGAGTTTTGGAATTCAATACCCTTTGCGGAATCTGATCACAAATTGCAGCATCGAAAACTATGCAAGAATTTGGTGAGTGGATTCCATTATCATAATTTAGTATATTTAAAAGCTTGTCTCTGGACTTTACATGCATCAAATAACAACACAGTTTGGTTTTGTAAAGAAAAATGGAGAATTTTCCCAAAACAAACTCTGAGATTTTTGGCCTCATGCTCCAAAAAATGATCATATTCTTAATTTTGTTGCTTGAAGATTGAAAATTTATACTATGTGATACGGTTTACAACCCCCCTCCTCCAAAAGAGAATTTCGATATGTTTTTCCATGTCAACCCAGTTTTATAGAAGAAAAAGAAAAGATTTGAAGAAGATGAGTGACCAAGGCCGGGAAAAGACTTTAGGGCAAACGCTCAAATTGCCCTAAATATTGTCGCTATTTTCGTTCAAAATACAAGAGCTCGAATTTTAACCAAAATTGGTTAACTTTGAGAAAAAACTCAAATTCATGTTTTTTTTACAATAGAGCAATTGTTCCGGTTTTGTTAATTTTTAATTAGTTTGAAATGTAATTGCGTAAAAAGTCAACAGCCGAATAAAATCATCTGAATGGCTTCCACTCTTTGAAAAACAATTGGTTGGCACGCAACTTTCTGAAATACTCCCATTTTGGGATTGAAAAAAATTGAATGAAAAAGTGCTTATGGAAAAAACATAACCTTCAATAATTTGAGAATGAGCAAAACAATGTCTAGATCCTTTAAACCTAGCATTCACTAAAAGGAGCTAAATTAAGTGAAAATATGCAAAAAACGGGGCAAAGTTTATTTGGTTTTAAATTGGGATAGGAAAATCCGAGAATAATTTCTGAAATATATACTTGTACAATCTTTTGTTTAAGATATTTCAATTATTTTTGAACTTTCAACTATTTAGAACAAATATTCGAAAACAAACAAAAATTGATTTTTGAAAAAAAAGACGGAATCATTTGTCGTGCAAATATCACAAACTGTTCCAATGAGGCTTTTTTAAAAAAAATCTAACTCAAAACAGTTTTTTCAAAACAACAGAGAAAAACAAAATTTCAATTTTTTTTTTCACTTATAAAAAAAAATTTCTGCTATACTTCCCGGTAAATTACCTGCACAAGAAAGCAAATAAGAAGTTAAAATTACTGAAAAACAAGGAAAATTCAATAATAAATCCAAGTTAAAAACTAATGAGGGTTCCATCTTCTCAATTTTCGTCTAACTTAAAAATAATTTAGAAAAACAAAGTATATCACTTTTTATTAATTTTATATTTAGTATTCAATTAACAACTACTAGGGCTGGACTACACCTGAGTCTTTTCAAACGTTCTACGAGGAAGTCAAACTTGACAGAAAATAAACACAAGACTGCTCGTATCAGGGCGAAGCCCTGAATGTTCCGACTGCCTTTTAAGGTTTATGGAGCAGTTAAATGTGAGGAAAAAAATAAAATGAAAAAATCTTTTTTTCTAAAACTTGAATTTTTTTAATGAAAATCATCCCCCCACACGCCATACAATGTACAAAAGGATAGACTTTGCTCCTTGTAACAAACCAATTATGGCGAATAAACTTCTTTTTACCAATTTGGAACGATTTCTAAGACGGATTAAATATAATCGATATAATAGTTTCAAAGAAACGTAACACAAACTTACAAAACAATTTAAAGAAATGGAAAAAAATTCTGTAAGAAAAAAGGAAAAAAAAATTGCAATTCTAGGAGAGTCTCTTGGAAAACTGACACTACGTGGCAGAATTACGCGAAGTGATTAGCCAAATTTAGGGCAGTAGTGAAAAATATTAGAGCAGATAACTACGAAAATTGAACGGTCACGCCAAAAACAATTCAAATTAATTTCTTCTACTAGTCAAAGATATAGATGGAAAAATTCGACTTACCGATGTTGTTAAAAAGTCAGGAAACCTTGATTCAATTTAAACAAAATGTTTTTATGACAATAAATGATATAAAAAAATAATTCGAAAAATACAATCCTAGCAAAGCGCGACTACCGAGCAGGTTTTTTCATCTGATGTTTTTAGATCCTAGTCATCCTGGTACACTACAATTTGCTAAATTTGTCCAAAAATTTCAAAATAGCGTTTTTGCTATTAGTGTTGTAATCGAAGTCTTCGAGAAACTAATTGTATCAAAATAATGAGTTTGTCACAAGGAAAAAATAAAATACCGCATCAAATTGGTAACAGAAGTAGGAGATCAACAATAGATGCGATATGAGATATTGTAAGAAACGTAGGTGTTAGGCTTACAGCTCGCAAGATTCTTGCAAAAGTGTTTGTAAACTTTTCAAAAAATTTTGAAACGGTAGATCACGAAATTGTTTTTTTAAATTTCGATGCATTCGGTTCAAGACACCCAAACTACAAATAGTCAATTTTTACTGGAATTTATAGCATTTTGTCAAAAAAATGATAGCAAAAATGTAGATACTGATACAATAGTAATTAATGGGCATTATGTAGCCAAAAAATCAGAATGCAAATATTTAGGCCTTATTCTTGATTCAAGTTTATCTTTTCATGCTCAATCCAAAAAAATTCTCCAAAAAATTGCGCAAGGAATTAAAATTATAGATACAATTGGACAACAACTGCCGAAATTATCATTAGTTGCCTTGCTTCATTGTCTTGTTTTATCACATTTAGATTATTCAGCAATTTTTTTTAAAACAAATTAATGCTATTTTGATGCTATCTCTAGAGAAACAGTTGAACTGGGCGCTAAAAAGAACATATTTCAGATCGAAATTTAAATCTTCTTCCCTTCTTCGCATTAGCAAATTGTTTATTGGAATCGAGAAAAAAATTGAGTTAAAGTGTATAACATACTTATACCAATATCTTTCAAACAAAAAGAAGGCTTTTCAAAATACATTGAGACTACCGACTGCCAATTATAGGCTCAACAAAAGAACGAAACAAACTATTTTTGACAAACATTGTTCAACCGCTTCTCTACAAAAATCATTTTTTGATTTGACTTCTAAAAAATGGAATTCACTGCTCATAATTCACTGCTCAGAAAAATCGAGAAGAGGTTTCAAGAAAAAATTGAAAGAATTTTACGTGAGTGAATTGAGAAACAATCCAATATGTAAAAATACAAATACGTGGCGTGATTTCCGTTTTTGCTAGTTCTATATTTTTTAATTTAGTTTAATTTTCCAGACATTGTTTGAAAGAGAATCTGTATACACTACAAATAGTCAATTTTTACTGGAATTTATAGCATTTTGTCAAAAAAATGATAGCAAAAATGTAGATACTGATACAATAGTAATTAATGGGCATTATGTAGCCAAAAAATTAGAATGCAAATATTTAGGCCTTATTCTTGATTCAAGTTTATCTTTTCATGCTCAAACCAAAACAATTCTCCAAACAATTGCGCAAGGAATTAAAATTATAGATACAATTGGACAACAACTGCCGACATTATCATTAGTTGCCTTGCTTCATTGTCTTGTTTTATCACATTTAGATTATTCAGCAATTTTTTTTAAAACAAATTAATGCTATTTTGATGCTATCTCTAGAGAAACAGTTGAACTGGGCGCTAAAAGAACATATTTCAGATCGAAATTTAAATCTTCTTCCCTTCTTCGCATTAGCAAATTGTTCATTGGAATCGAGAAAAAAATTGAGTTAAAGTGTATAACATACTTATACCAATATCTTACAAACAAAAAGAAGGCTTTTCAAAATACATTGAGACTACCGACTGCCAATTATAGGCTCAACAAAAGAACGAAACAAATTATTTTTGACAAACATTGTTCAACCGCTTCTCTACAAAAATCATTTTTTCATTTGACTTCTAAAAAATGGAATTCACTGCTCATAATTCACTGCTCAGAAAAATCGAGAAGAGGTTTCAAGAAAAAATTGAAAGAATTTTACGTGAGTGAATTGAGAAACAATCCAATATGTAAAAATACAAATACGTGGCGTGATTTCCGTTTTTGCTAGTTCTATATTTTTTAATTTAGTTTAATTTTCCAGACATTGTTTGAAAGAGAATCTGTATATACTCTGTATATACGCTGTATGTTTGGACTATCTATTAAATTTATGTAGAGTTTTAATACCAGCTCGTTCTTAATTCTTAAAACTGATGTTTCTTTCGTATCCGTAACTTCATATATTTTAATCGACCAATTTCTGAACTGTAACCCAACTTGTTTTGTTTTTTTTTTGTTTTGTTTCTTGCTTGTCTTCTGATGTTGTGTTTTTTTTGTTTGATGTAACCAATGAATTTTAACCAACTTTATTATTTACACTTTGCTATACTGATGCCTCGGCTGTTTACTGTCTAGTAATTTAGGTGTTCTTTCTTCTTCTTCTTCAGTGTTATGATCAAAGTCTTCGAGAAAATAATTGAATCAAAATAATTAATTTGTCACAAGGAAAAAAAATAATTGAAAATAAAATACCGCATCAAATTGGTTAGAAAAGTAAGAGATCAACAATAGATTGGATATAAGATATTGTAAAAAACGTAAGGCTTAGGCTTACAGCTCGCAACATTTTTGTAAGTGTATTTATAAATTTTTCAAAAATTTTGATACAGATAATCCTGGAATTGTTTTTCAAAACTTCGATGCATACGGCTCAAAACACCCAATCTACAAATATTCAACTCTTACCTCACAAACAGAAAACAGAAAATATGTAACAGCCGAGCAACAGCACAAGTTAATACAAGGGTTTCGGCGGGTGTCAGTTTTGGGATATTTGTTTTTCTCTTGTATGTGAATTATCTGCATTATGTTTGTTAAAGCAATCGTGTGACCTTTATTCATACCAATTTATTTAGTTATATTTTGAACCTTGTCGTGCAGAAAAAAAAACAAGTTTTTGAAGTGCAAAAGTATTTTTTTTTTTGATAGAAAACAGATTTTGATTTGAAATCTGATAAAAAAAACATCATCGTGAATATAAAGATAGAGGAAATGCTTTATTAAAAACAGCACATAGTTTAACTTAAGGAAAAGCTTTCAACGCTCACAGTTAAAGTTTATCAATAAAAATATAAATTCAATCAAAAAAACGTAGTTACTTTTTATAATGCAAACATGGAACCCATTTTGCGATGTGGAATTTTATCAAACGGATTGGCAAATAAAAAGTTGAAAAAGAGTTGAAAAAAGTATGTTCTCAAAATTGCTTCATTTTGAATGAACAGGTAGTTTAAAAACGATCAGATAATTTACTCAAGCAAAAACTTTTAATTTAACAAAATGACTAAAAGATTGATAAACTTAGTTGAAATGAACACTCCTGCTCCAATTTTATCAAATATCAGATGAAGAATTGAAACAATTTCTCAGCCTAAAAAATTGAATCGAAAAATTGAATGTTGGTTTTTCTTCTAAGCAACTCTCTTGTAGCTTAATTGTGACGGATGGAACTAGAACTTTTTGAAGTTTTTTTTTCGAAAATCAACGGAATATAATTTAGATTATCAAGGCTGTTGAAAAATAAAAATACTACTATTGTTTTCTATGCTGAGCTGTATAGCAGTATAGCTGCAATATTGAGTTATGTTGCAGTATAAAAAAATTAAAAGTTTTAATTTTTTCTATTTTTGATTGTTGTTTTGAAAAGAATAATAATGAATATTGTTTAAATATTCCTGAATTGAAACAATGTTGTTTATTTAGACTATGGTGTTATGACTGAACTAAAGTTTTTAACATCATGTTTTAAGTTTTGCGAAAAATTCAAATTTCCAAATGTTTCTTACTTCAAACCCTAAAAAAAATAAGTAAGCTTTTTTTGTTTTTCCGGGAAACAAAATTTGTCTTTTTATTTAAATAAAAGATATCAAACTTCATAAAAAATTGCCGATTGTGTTTAGTCAAAATTGCTTAACAATTTAATTTGGTTTATCGATGTGATTTTCTTGTTTTCCAATGATGTTTTGCATAGACATAATTTTAATTTTTTTAAAATTCTCTAGCATTTATTAGTTTAAATTTTTTTTCATTTCTAATTTTTCTAAAACTGCACTAGGCACTCCCTGTGCTTTCATGAATTCCAATCTACACACTTTCAGTGATTTGAATGACAAAATAAAAAGTGAAAAAGTTAGTTATCTTGTCTATAAACTGATGTAACTAAAATTGGTGTTTAAATAGGGAAAAACAATTGGAACAAAATTGTACTGTCCAAGTACCATTTTGGCCCCGTAAATTGTTTAGTGACCTGAAATTCCTTGAAATTTTTTTGTTGACATTCTAGTTTCCAGAATGAAAAGCCAATTCAAATAAGCTCCAGAAAGCAAAATATTAACTGACGAAATTTTGTGAGTTAAAAACTTCTTTTGCAAAACTATATGGAGAGTTAAAACAGTTTTGTCTGTCTTTCTTAAATTAACAAATTTTCATCAAAAAACGATGTCTGAAAAGTGTTGTTTTTGGTGTTGATTCAGCAAAAAGAGTGATTTTTTTTGCTCTTGTGGAATCAAGAGAACTGGTTTCAAGGTAGCGCACCTCCAAAAGCTAGCTCAATCAGGAAGAGTTTTGGAATTCAATACCCTTTGCGGAATCCGATCACAAATTGCAGCATCGAGAAATATGCAACAGTTTGGTGAGTGGATTCCATTGTCATAATTTAGTATGTTAAAAAGCTTGTCTCTGGACTTTACATGCATCAAATAACAACACAGTTTGGTTTTGTAAAGAAAAATGGAGAATCGTTCAAAATACAAGAGCGCGAATTATAACAAAATTGGTTAACTTTGAGAAAAAACTCAAATTCAAGTTTTTTTTACAATAGAGCAATTGTTCCGGTTTTGTTAATTTTTAATTAATTTAAAATATAATGTCAAGTAAAATGTCAACAGCCAAATAAAATCATCTGAATGGCTTCCACTCTTTGGGTAATTTGAAAAACAATTGGTTGGCACGCAATTTTCTGAAATACTCCCATTTTGGGACTGAAAAAAATTGAATAAAAAAGTGCTCATAGAAAAAATATAACCTTTATTGATCTGAGATAGAGCAAAAAAAATGTCTAGATCCTTTAAACCTAGCATTCACTAAAAGGAGCTAAATTAAGTGAAAATATGCAAAAACGGGGCAAAGTTTATTGTTCCGACTTTCGATACGAAAGTAACGGAATATTTGTGCTCGGGGTGGGTTTTTTTTCTCCAGACAAATTTCGACTTTTTAACTAGCCGTTTTTGACGGAATTTTTTTATATCATTTGAAAGGTATTGTTGTCCTGAGCTTAAATTTGAAAACATATTTTACCTGTGATTATTTTTCGTAAAGTTATGAGGGTTTAAATATTGCCTTTTTGGCCATTTTGACCAATTTGGGACAATTAGCGCGCAATATAATTCGCGCTATTAACGCGTAAGCGGAGAGTTAATCCAGAAATTGTTCCAAATTGGTTGAACGAAGCTAATTTGCCACAATTGACGTGTTACAAGGAACGAAAACTATCTTTTTGTGTTTTATATGGCCTGTGGGGTGATGATTTTCATAAAAATTTCAAAATTTAGAAACAAAAATTCATTTTTTTAAATTTCATATAATGTTTTTATGTTATTACTGCTGCTCCGTAAACCTTCAAAAGCAGTCGGAACATTCAGGGCTTCGCCCTGATACGAGCAGTCTTGTTTGGTTTTAAATTGGGATAGAAAAATCCAAGTTTAATTTCTGAAATATATACTTTGTACAATCTTTTGTGTAAGATATTTCAATTATTTTTGACTTTCAACTATTTAAAACAATTATTCGAAAACAAACAAAAATTGATTTTTGAAAAAAAGACGGAATCATTTGTCGTGCAAATATCACAGACTGTTCCAATGAGGCTTATTTAAAAAAAATCTAACTCAAAACAGTTTTTTTAAAACAACAGAGAAAAACAAAATTTCAATTTTTTTTCACTTTTAAAAAAAATTTCTGCTATACTTCCCGGTAAAATACCTGAACAAGAATGCAAATAAGAGACTAAAATTACTGAAAAACAAGGAAAATTCAATAATAAAATCAAGTTAAAAACTAATGAGGGCTTCATCTTCTCAACTTTCGGTTAATTTAAAAATAATTTAGAAAAACAAAGTATATCACTTTTTATTGTTCCGACTTTCGATACGAAAGTAACGGAATATTTGTGCTCGGGATGGGTTTTTTTTTCTGCAGACAAATTTCGACTTCTTAACTAGCCATTTTTGAAGGCATTTTTTAAAATCATTCGAAAACTATTGTTGTCCTGAGCTCAAATTTGAAACGATATTTCACCTGTGATCATTTTTCGTAAAGTTATGGGGGTTTAAAGATTGCCATTTTGGCCAATTTGGGACAATTAACGCGCGATAAATTTCGCGCTGTTAACGCGTAAGCGAGATTTAATCCGTCTTAGAAATCGTTCCAAATTGGTTCAAGGAAGCTTATATGCCATAATTGATTTGTTAATAGGCGCAAAATCTATCAATTTGTACTTAATATGACGTGTGGGGGGATGTTTTTACATAAAAACTCAATTTTTTTCAAAAAAGTTTTTTTATTTTTTTTATTACTTCGAAATTTTTCATCTTAATAATGCTCCATAGACCTTAAAAGGCAGTCGGAACTTTCAGGGCATCGCCCTGATACGAGCAGTCTTGTTAATTTTATATTTAGTATTCAATTAACAACTACTAGGGCTGGACTACACCTGAGTCTTTTCAAACTTTCTACGAGGAAGTCAAATTTGACAGAAAAGAAACATAACTATCGCTTCAATAGAACTTCAATAGAAACTTCAGCAATAATTATCCTGAGGATTGCGGTTTTTTTTTCAGTTCTCACGTAATAACGAAATAAAAATAGTTGTCTGCATATAAAAAGAATTAAAGACAAATAAATTCTAACAGTAATTGCTTCACAAAGGAGTGTTTTCGAGTAGACAAATGCTGTCAATTTTCTATTCACTCCCTGAATTCAATTATGCGCTGCGAAAAATAAACTCAAGTCCTTCTTAATTGGTTGAATTTCTCCAGCAGAGTAGCGCCTCACATTATTACTTTTTATCTAAATGGCGATTTACACAGCCAGATCTAACTCTTCTTTTTAAGAGTGGAAAAAGCTAAACTTTAATTAATAATTTCAAAATATCATTTTTTTTCTTTACTCCAAAATAGTAAGCTTGGGCTTAGAAATTTCAAGTTTATTGAATATTGTTTTGTTTCGACTCTCGGAGAAAGCGAAGGAGTCTTTGCGCTTGAAGCGAGTTTTTACCATTTGTTTTATCCAAATTTTTTCTATATAGTCTGAAAAATATAAAAATATCAAAAATATCAAAACTCTCTTAAATTATTTTTCAGTAAAAATTTTTTTCGCAAAATGTCTTTTTTTCTAACAAGGCATAAATTTGGAATTGATCAACCTCTAAAATCTGTCTACACATGAACCAAATATTTAAACCAATTGATGCGTTAAAAAACTAAACGCATATTTTTTGAACTTTCATTGGTGAGAAGATTTCAAAAAAAAATAAAACTTCAAAAGCTGTTTAGACATGTTAAACATCAAAACGAGCATTCAAAATTTCAACTTGATACGAAAAAAATTGTTCCACTTCCAGATTTTTGAGAGAATGGTTCTGCATAGTACCTTTTTTCTCCAGATAAACTAAAACAGTTCTGACGAATTCGTTTTGTAGCATTAGAAAAACTGTCCCAGATGTTGAAAATCAAACCAATACTTCATTTTAATATTGTTTGTAGCAAGCCTTAGAAGTTCAGAAAAATGTCAATTTTTGCCAATGGGGAAAAATAACGCGGGTTACATTTTCAGTTTACTGTCAATGTGTTGTCGGTAAATTAACCATTAATCTTGACCTTTAAAATTGGGACAACTTATCAGGTTTTGTGTCAGTTAATGTTATATGCTTCATAATTTTTTAACATGAAAACATTAATAAAAGTTTTTTGAATATTGGTTCAAACTTGTAGCGACAATCGGAACACGCAGATGTTTTTTTATACAATCAGTCTAATTTATTTTCAGGCTTCAAAAAATCACAAAAGTCTGAAATTTCAGCATTCGCAAACAATTTTTGATAGCAAATTGCTCCCATGAATTAGAATAGCTGGATTGAATCCTATTCACTTGGCGAAGAAGAACCTATGGGAGAAGGCTATGCGGCTCTCAACGGTAGAAAAAAAACTTTTGGGCAAATAACCAATTGACAGTTCCTTAGTAGACCGGCAAATAAACAAATAAAATAACAAGTGGAGACTAAATAAACAATTTCGACACAATTTGGTTGGCAAATTTTAACAACAGTTCTTAGATTAAACTTGTTTGTTTTATTTCTGGCATTTTTGTTTTTCCAGCTAGAACGTCTGGTGACGACACTTCTGTTTTTTGTTCACTTCAATTAAAAAAAAAGCCTTACTGAAACTCAAAAAATGATTATTAAAATATAGTTGAAGAGGCCCCAAAAATTACTGCTGCCCAAAGTATAGAGCGAATTTTGATGAATCACGCGTTTATTACAAAAAAAGCTGTTCTTTTCAAAAAAAAACTTTTCAAAAAAAATCATTTTGTAAAACAAACAGAGCATTTTCAGGAAGCAAAATTGTAGATCGGAGTCGCGAATAGATTCAATTTTTGTGCTTCTGAGAAATTGAGCAATTTTTGTTTAAAGTTTAGGCGGGTAAAACATAGATGCGTACTTGTTATTTCCGAGAAATGGAATGATAGCTTTCGTTTTATTTTTTTTATAAATAGATTTTAAAAAAACTGACAAATTCTCCTGTATAATCGCAAGTCTGCTGTATCTTCTGCTCTATGAAAAAATACTACCTCATAACTAGAATTCTGCCAATTCTGCTAAATCATGCTCTTAGCAGAATCATTTGGTGCCTGGTATACGACGTGTCAACAATGTTGCGCTGGCCTTTCTTCGTGCCGAAAAATTTAGTTTACCAAAACTATTAAGTGTGTCAGGTTACCTTACTTTGGCTGTTTTATTGCTTAAGTCTTGCGTTTTTTCTCATTGGACAAAACTTTTGAAAATGCAAGAAAAATTCAAACTACCTCCTAAAGTGAAGTGCTTATTCTTCCGACTTCTGAAGAAAGTGAGGAAAATATATGCTCGGGGTGTTTTTTCAAACCACTTTTACAAAGCTCTGGTCACTCAGAGATATATCTTGATCTACATATGGACCTCGGAGTGTGCACACCATTGTAAAAACCTGCCATGGGCATATCTAAAACTTATTACTACGCTCTACAAAATTGTTCAAATTGAACTGAAGCAGCTCACCGGGGCTTTTTTCCACTCCCTCCACTTTTGAAATTCAATTTGGAAACTATTTTATCCTAGTCATAATGCAAGACCGTTTAGCATGGTGAACAAACTAATAATTTTGAACAGTTTTGTTCTTCATACATCACATCGAAACATCACGCATTGAGCCATATGAAACAAAAAAAACGATAAAAATAGCAAAAATGAAATGTGGGGGAAGTAGAAAAGAACCCTTATTGTTCCGACTTTCGATACGAAAGTAACGGAATATTTGTGCTCGGGGTGGGGTTTTTTTTCTCTATTTACCCCTGTTACTTGCTATACAAAAACATAACCTCAGATGGCAATATAAAGAAAGTTTTCTGCAAACTGACATTTCGGCACGTTTTTTTTTAATCAGCTAACAGTCATTTCTGAATCACTTGAAAAGATTTAAGTTATGCTAACTAGTTTCGTTTTCAAAGGTTAAGTCGAGTTCATAAGCAAAAAAATATATAAATTAGAAACTCTTATGTTCTTTAAAGGAGTAATATCGTTTCCATTTTTGTTTAATTTTTTGGCTCACTGATTTGGTGCGCCCGTTCTCTCTATAAGGACATGTCACCCTACTGGTATACCAGCACAAATGAAATTCTGCTTCAAAGATTGAAAAAATGGTTTTTTGATTATATTTGAGGTAATATATTGCTTAGAAGTAAACTTAAGATATTTCCGTCTCAGACATTATTTAGTTGGTTGAAAGAAATTTATCCTTGCAGCCTTCGCATTTTAAACTAACTCAAAAGATTTTTTTTGCATAAATATCGTTAAAAAGCAATAAATTGTCCAGATATGATCTAAAAAAGACAGATTAGAAATAGTAAATGAACTTCAAGGATTGTTAAAATTGCAAATGAAGTTTCGCTTTCTGAATATAAAAAGTATGAAAAAAATAAAGAAGGTTTCCAGTATGGTGTTTTTAGGAAAAGGCTGGGCCAAGCCAAACTTCACAGCTCAGACGAATTGGTTGTCAAAGCTTACTTAATTCTCACTTATGGCTCGTGGAAATTAGGAACGTTGAAATTAAAAAAAATCAACAAATCAAATTTTACGATTTAGGTCTTATTACAGTTTCTTTGAAGTCAATTTTGTAGCATTTGAACCAAAAGGATATCTGACCTTCATTTTTTATTAATTACCATTGGGATTCAAGCTACAAACGATTCATTCCATTTTTCCATTAGCGAATAGTAGCATTTTAATTCCTTTAGTTTGAATTAAGCCTTTCGTTATTTTTATCATCAGATCATGTGATGTTACCCTTTGATGCAATAAATCATTTCCTTTGCAAAACCTAAATTCATCCAATTCAACTTTTCCATCCTTACAATTCATTTGCCTATATGATAAATAATAATTTAACTTTTTCGATTGAATAAAGAAACCTCATAGGCTGAAAAACCTTCTCGGGCTAATCACTGCCTGCAATACATTTTTTCCAAACAACGAAGCCAGAAAAAATAAACAGCAACCTAAAAATTTTCAAATTTGCACTAGAAATGTACCTGATTATAATTATTTTAAACTCAGTTTTGGCCCTTAGCGAGTCTTTACTTCCTGTTGAAAATGATTTTCTTGGTATGAAGCTAGACAAGCGGAGCAGAAGAGACGTGCAAATATATCCCCCTGGCTGGAAATTTACAACTGTGTCGCCAGAGGACGAGCCTCCTTACAACAAATACGTGCAACCAGACAAGCCCAAAGTGACATTTGGATTTCACATTGAGCAGATGCGAACTGTATCCGAGATCGAGAAAACCTTCTCCTTTGATGCAATTAGTACGGTATGTTATATCATCTCTAAGGGTTACGCTGCAATTAAACAGTCATAAAATAGAAATGTCACGCCCGGGTTGAATTGTCATAGATGCTAGCGCTGGTTCAGAGATGTTTAACTTTTATGAAGTTTTTAGGGTCATTTCATGTTTAGATTTGTCAGCAATAATTAATATAAATTAGCTTTGTTATAACTGTGAATCAGTGCTGAAAAAGTTTTTCAAAACTTCGAGTCAGTTTCTAAGTTTGTTATGTGTCTTGATTTCGTAAAAATGGCCATTTTAGCTGAAATTTAGCCAAAAACATTGAAAGTTGTTGCAAATCACGCAATTTATTCCATTTTTGAATCGCACGTATAAAAATAAATTCTGCAGAGGAAGAGCTTTTGAATGATATTATTACAAAATCTCTGGGAAAAAAATAAATACTTTAAATAAAAACCTGCGTTACAAAATCTAATTTTTAAATTTTTTTATAACACAGTGCTGAATAAATAAATACTTTAAATAAAAAGTATTTTATTGAATAAAAAGTATTTATTAAATAAAAAGTATTTTATTTTATTTCTCGCTTCGACGTTTGAATACTTTGAATAAACACAGTGCTGAAAAAAATAAATACTTTAAATAAAAACCTGCGTTACAAAATCTAATTTGTAAATTTTTTTATAACACAGTGCTGAGTTGATTTAAAATTATCTGGACGAAACAATAAAAACTTGAAATATGAAACGCGTTTCCCTCCAACTTTGTCAATTTAAGACAAAAAGTGATGTAGACTAAAATTGCTTAGAATTTCAAAAATTCTTTGATGGTATAATTTGTTTTAAGAAAATCGGGCCACAAAATTTAAGCCAAAATTGGGTCATTTTGGTTTGTTAGGTCAAATCAAAATTACGCCAAAATTACTGCATCAATTGTTGAAAAAACTATACCAAAATGAGTTTCTCATCAAATTTTAAAAAATGATAAAATTTCTCAATTTTTTAAAATAAATTATTAGTTTTTGTTTGATATGCAAGAAACGTCAAAATTACAATCTAAACATTGATAGTTTTGATCAAACAATTTGTGCACATTTTTTGAGATTATTCCCTTCTTAAGTTTTTTTAAGATACGTAGGATGCTCACTTCGATGCTCACCCGAATTTGTAAAACAATTTGCAATATATCATTTTTGCTAAAATTTATCTACTGATAGAATTTAACCTTCACTCAGTACAAATTGATAAAAGCGCGTTCTAAAGTTCAAATTTTGTTATGCTTTTTGTCCGGATAATTCTAATCAGCACTGAATAGCAAATTATATTCCCCACGGCCTGTAGAAAAAAGAGCCCATCCCTATCGAGAAAAGAAGGTAATTTGTAGCATTGTTTTCTCTTTTCTCATTTTGATTCTGATTGGCTTACGACGTGTGAAACTTAAAACATATCTACTTTTTGACCGCACTCCGATCTCAAATTATACAGTTGATACCGACTCTATTTATACAATTGGTTTTTAGAGCAACAGACTAGTTCAGAAGAAGTGCAAGCTTTTGAACGTGTTAATTTGTAGCATTATGAAAGAAAGTCATAGGTACAAAAAGCCTATTTTTTTTTATTTTTGTTCAAGTAGCTTGCAATGAACGTTCGAGGCATAGTTTTTGTTGCAAAATTTTTAAAGATTTATTTCTGACCGAACTTTTTCGTTATTTTTTTTATTCATTGTCAAATAAAAGAACTACGCATTCAACCCCTATAAACAAGGTAAGTGATATCAACCGCGAATGTATGATCAAAGTTGCTCAACACAAGTCTGCATTATACACTGTTTCGCGAATTGCTAGGTAGAAAAGATTATAGTTGATAAAATTACGCGTAATTTTTAATTCAAAAGTAGTTTGTAGTTGCTTGTTCATTTATCCAACCAAACTTATCTATTTTTACGCAAAAGATCGCAGTTCAAAAGTGTCTTTCAGTCAGAGATAAGAAAATAGCAAATCGCTAAAAATAACTCAAATTAGTTTGATAGCTGGTAATCATGTGTAACTTTCAATCGATTTTCCGAGATGGAATATTTGTATGGTTTTGTTATGTTTAAACATTATGTCATGCATAATTGCTTGACAATGATAAAATGTTACTTTTTAATGAAGCAACCAATGATTTTGATTTTAATAGAACAAGACTGCTCGTATCAGGGCAAAGCCCTCAATATTCAGACTGCCTTATAAGGTTTATGGAGCAGTAATAACATAAAGAAAGTTGAATAACAAAAAAAAAGATTTTTTTTCTAAAATTTAAGTTTTTGGTAAAAACCATCCCTCCACACGCCATATAAGGTACAAAATGATATATTTCGCTCCTATTGACAAATCAATTATGGCATTAAAGCCACCTTCAACCAATTTCAACAAATTCTAAGACAGATTAAATCCCCGCTTACGTCTTAATAATTCGCGCGTTAATTGTCTAAAATTGGCAAAATAGCACTTTGTAAACCCCCATAAGCTCGCAAAAATTGATCACAGGTGAAATATCTTTTCAATTTAAGCTCAAGACAATAATAGCTTTCGAATGATTTTTTGAAAAATTCCGCCAAAAGTGGCTAGTTAAAAAATCGAAATTTGTCTGAAGAGAAAAAGCCATCCGAGCACAAATATTCCGTGTATAAATTCGGAACAAAAAACACTTTCCACTTTATTTTGCGTGTGGGGTGCTTGACTTTCTTTTATCAGAATTTTTTCATTTTTCAAAGCAAGCACTAGTTTTGAAATATTTATACGGCAGTCGCAGCACTCAGGGTTTTGCCTTTATACAAACAGTTTTGTTGGTATTTCCTTAATTCCATTTGTGACTCAACTTCGATCATTTAAATTTTGAAATTATCAGCATAAAATTCATGGCTAATCATATGTTAATATACCTAAAACTAGCTGGTTGAACAAAAAAAAATATCATACAGTTTTGGTACTGAAAATTTTTTAAAAATTCTTCGATAAATACTTTTTTAGGTTTGGAAACTGTATAATAATCATTTTTCTAACCTTAAATGAAAACTATACGAAAAATAATTTTTCCCAAATGGAAAATGTATAATAGTTCTTTTTGTCATGTATGAAAACGCTATAGCAATTATTGTTTCATAAGTTTTTCAAACTCAAATGAGGCAAAAGTTGCGTTACAGCCCATCCCATAAGAAGAGCTCTGTAGATTGAATTCAAGCTCAATATGTAGATTGAATTCTTTTCACCTCATCAGCGAAAAAATTGATTCCGAATATTTTTGCAAGATGACCTGTTGAGACTGAATTTTAAAATCGGAACGCTTTCTTTTATATATATATATATATATATATATATATGATTCCAATCAATGTTTTGCAGTTGGGAGGCCAATTTTAGGAAAATTCAATTACGTAATAGTGTGCTGAAAATTAGTTTTAACTGAAGAGTTAGTACACTTTTCAATAACTAAATTAAGACTATTTATTTGGGACGTTGATTAAAGTCAAGAATTTTTTTTAGTAAAAATAAAATCATTGGTATTTGTTTTACTTTCTCGAGGAGGAGCAGTTTTTATTTAATTTTATTAGCACTTTAACATTTTAATAACTTTTCAATAACTTTTCACTTCAATATTTTTTACTTCAATATTTGGCAGACAAAAATGTTTGATATAATTAACTTAGTTTTATTTTTTTAGGCTAACTGGACTGAACTCCGTGTGGCTGATTTCCTCTCTATAATTAACTTAGTTTTATTTTTGTAGGCTAACTGGACTGATCTCCGTGTGGCTGATTTCCTCTCTATCAGCAAGGATAGCTGGAATTGGGCACGTGAGATAGAGCTCAAAGCGGATACCCTGGATGACATCTGGCATCCGGACATTAATTTCGACCCACTAGTCTCAGTGGTGGAATCAGAAGCAAGCAGTAAAATGTTTTTGGGTAGGAGAGGAGAAGTTCGGATGTCTAAATTTGGACGCTATACTTTCTCGTGTGACATGGACTTGCTGTATTTCCCGTTTGATCGACACAAATGCTTTGTGAGCGCAGTTTTGTTTTTGAAAAATTAACTATATTTCTTTTTTTTTTCGTGTAAGGTTTTCAATTTTTTGAGAAAGTTCAAAAAACGGTTAGATTTAGAAATTTTTTTAGGATATCGATTACCAATATGTCGGTTATGTAACCGAAATATAAGTTAATAGTGAAATTAAAAAGAGCTCGCGTCTCTTTTTTAGTCAGCATTGAGTTTAAGTTCTTTCAGTCAAAAAAGATTTTATGAAATGCTAACAGACAAGCAGAGGGTAATCGTAGTGAATATTCATAGTTCTTGATGGCAAAATAATTTTTCTGCATTCTTATTCAGTTTTCGGATCATCAAACTCAAAAATACCTTGATTCAATTAGCAACGTCTAATAAATTGTAAGGTAATTTCAAAATCACGCGTGCGCCCCTTTTTTTGGTCGCCCAAATTGATTTTCTGAGCTCTCTGAAAACACTATAAAGAACCTATTTTGACCAAATTTTCTGCGACGCAGGCAAGTTTTTGAAAAAAAAACAGGCCAAAAAAAGCGCCTTCAGAAAAAATTAAAGATCCATCAGCCAAAAAAGGCGCTTTTAGAAAAAATATAGGATCCATCAGCCAAAAAAGGAGATCCCAAATTGAAACGAAGGGGGGACCCTTCGGGTCGGCATGGGGCCAAATCCCTGAGGAAAGAATGCGTCCAACACCCCCCCCCCCCTTTAATCCGCTACTAATTTCTTTCCAATTATAGCCTTCCAGCCTGGTAATAAGAAAAGTATAATAATCTTCAGAGCCTTTGTAATTTTTTTTATTGGGGGGGGGGGGCGACTATAATTTGCTTGAAGCTTTAATGTGAAAAAAGCGAAAGCTGAGCAGAGAGATCTTACTTGTTGTTGTTTAGATTATGATTTCCGCCTACAGAATGGATGTCGACGTGGGCAAGATGAGGAAAAACACGGAACTGTTTTTCAGTATGAAGCCAGGTCAACTAATTGGCAACTTGCGCTTCAATGACCTCAATCATTCCACGGATTACAAGTTCAACGTGGCAGCTGTCGTCGAATACACACATTACATGCAACACGCACTGTTTTTGAAAATGAGTCGCAACCCAATGTATTATATGCTCACTCTTTTTATTCCAAATACAGTCCTCACATGCCTAAGGTGAGTTGCTTTTGCCGTATAGCTATTTTTTAAGAAAAAAAACATGAATCAGTTGCTTAGTTTTGACAGAATTTGTAGAGATCATTGATTTATAATGTTAATAAAAGAATTTTTTTTCACGAATAAGCGAATTATCTGATAGTGAAAAAATGACAGTTCGTATAATGTCAAAAATTTGACTGTTCCCACTTCCATTTTTATTCTCTGGGACAAAATTTTGAAAAAAGTTTTCTTGATTTTTTTCAGTCGTTTTGCTTATTTCCCTCCTCATGCAATACCAAGCACCTGCTGTTTTATTTTGAACCTAGTAAAATCAAGGCTTCTCCTATCAAGGCAAACCTCTGAATGTCCCGACTGCATTTTAACTAGCCTCGAATAGTTTTTGGTTCATGAAATACTGATGAAAAATGAATTTAAATTCATTATGCAAAACTTTAAAAATTAAAATTTGAGTCGTAAATGAAGCTAATAATTAATTAGCTTGCCCCAATTCAATTAGGATTGATTTTATGGTGCAGGGTATTTTTTTTACCTTTAAACAATTATTTGCCTTATAGCTTTCAGCAGAAAAAAATATAAAACGAGCGGTTTAGCAAGACTCGGTTCAGTTTAATTGGACAGTCATTTTAATATAGTGGTAAGCAACGGGACTCACGAAGCTCCAGCAGCCAAAAATTTGAGTTTAATTTTTGTTTTTCTTGTTATTTGTCTTCGAAAATTGTTTTCCAATTTGCTTATTTTACATAACTGACGAAACAAAAAAACGACACAAATTGAAAAAATATTTTTTTGTAAGCTTTAACGACTGGTGGAACATTCTGTGCTATTAGCCCTGTAACCAGCTAGCCTTGTTTAAAAAATGATTTGAATGAAAAATACACCAAACGCATATCTTTGAAAGTCGAAACAAAAAAAATGCTCGTATCAGGGTGAAGCCCTGAATTTCTTGACAACCTTTTCACTGGTCTCGAGTAAATTTTGGTTGATGAAATGAAAACATCAATTTTATTTCAATAATGACAAAACTCAAGTGTAACAATTGAGTCGTACATGAAACTAATAAGAACAATTAGCTTGCGTCAATTAAATTAGAAACAATTTTATAGAGCAGGATTTTTCTGCACGCGTAGAAAGATTGTCTTTCAGTTTCAGCATCAAAGTATAAAATGAGCGGTTTAGCAAGATTCGGTTCAGTTTGATTAGACAGTCAATTCAATATAGTGGTAGGCAGCGTCCAGCGGTGCCCATGAAGCTCTAGAAATCGAAAACCTAAATCACCAAATATTGTTTTACAAACTGGTTTGACTGAAAAAAACTCCAAGCACATATACATTCCTCACTTTCTTCGAATGTCGGAACAACAAGATTGCTGGTATCATCGCAAAGACCTGAATTGCTCGCCTTTTTTTAAACTAGTTTCGAATAATTTTTTGAGAAAAAAGCAATTTTACTTCGATAATGCCAATATTCATGTGTTGAAAGTTGAATCGTTAATGAAACTAATATGACCAAATAGCTTGCCTCAATTCTTTTAGTAACTATTTTTTAGTGCAGGATATTTACTTATGCATACATAATTTGCCTTACAGCTACATCATCAAAGTATAAAACGAGCAGTTTAGCAAGGCTCTTTTCAAGTTGATCAGACAGTCAATTTTATATGATGGGAAAACAAACTAGACGGCGTCGATGTAATTTCAGACATCGAGCCTACAGGAGTGCAAAAATTCTGTTAAAAGTTGTCGGAATTAAAAAGAACCACTTCAAGCATATATATTCCTCACTTTTCTGAACATCCGAACATCGAGACTGCTCGTATCATGTCAAAGCTTTCAATATTCTAACTTTGCTTAACATCCATGAAGCAGCATTTGCATTAGAAAATTGCAGATGACTTTTTTCAAAAAACAAAATTTTTTTAAAAAAAATTTGTTTAATTCACCCCCGTACACGGTATTTTAGACATAAGTTATAGATTTTGCTTTTAGCAACGTAGCATTTACGACAAAACTTATCTTAAACCTAGTCTTAAGCCCCCCATAACTATGCAAAAAAGAGATCAGAGGTAAAAAATCTTCGGAAATTTGAGTTCAGTACAGCAATACTTTTTGAATGATACTTTAAAAAATTTCAAAAATGGTTAGTTAAGAAGTAAAAAAATCGCCCGACACGAATGATCCTTTTTTTTTCTTTCGAACGTCAAAACAGTAATGTACAAGACTGCTTGTATCAAGACAAAATCTTGAATGTTCTCACTGCTTTTTAAATGGTTTCAAGTAATTTTACTATAATGAAAAAGTTACAAAATTTCATTTTTAATTTGATAACGTCAAACATTCAGTGTAAAAAAATTGAGACGTTTATAGAGCTAAAAAGATCAATTAACTTGACTCAATTCAATTTTTGTTGAGAGATAATTTGTCAGTTTCAGCATAAAACTATAAAACGAGCAGTTTAACAATACCCGTTTCAGATTGATTAGGCAGTCAATTTAATAAAGTGGTAAGCACTCCCGAGGGGTCCACGTAGTTCCAGAGATCGAAAAGTCAAGTGGGCAAAGATTTATTTTTTAAAATTAATCTGAATAAAAAAACCACCCCAAGTATATATAATCCTCACTTTCTTTGAAAATCGGAACAAGAAGAGTGCTTGTATCAGGGCGAAGCCCTAAATGTCTGACTGCTTTTAAGGTCAATGGAGCAGTATTCGCATTGGAAAACGGTGTTTTTCTTTAATTTTTTTTTTCAGATTTATTTTAAAAAATCCCCCACACGCCATTTTAAGTAGGAAAACTTTGATTTTAGTAGCCCAAAAATTCTAACAAATAGTCTGCTTCAATTTCATTGGAACGCTTTGTAAAACGGATTAAATCTAATAATTAAGATCACAGGTGAATTGTTTTCCATTTTTCATTTCAGTACAAGAATACGTTTTGAACTATATAAAAAATATTGGCAAAATGGCTATATAAGAAGTCGAATTTTGTCTGGAAAAAAAACCCCCCGAGCACAAATATTCCGTCACTTTCTCCGAAAGTCGTATCAAAAACTAAGACTCATTAGTTTGCCTCGCAATTTATTTTAAAATGGTTTCTTTTTCGCTTTGAAATTAATTTCGATCAGCCTGAAAATTGCGCCTTTGAGCGCTGAGCAATGCGTGTAAATGTTTCATAAGCGCGCACAATTTGGTCCTTTGATTGAATCAAGTACTTCGTTTGAATCTATTAGCCTCAAAAAAGTCAAGAGTTGAAGAGGAGTTAAAGTATCTTTTTAAGTTTGAACAAAAAGTCTCGATCATTTTTTACTACTTGCAGAGAAGAATTTTTGTTCTGCTCACAAAGTATTCAAGGCCAATTTTCACCGCGCAACTTTTGAAATAGCTTTCATTACTTCGCATCTCGTATTTTTACTGGGTCATAGTTCTCTCACATAACTTTTTGACATTTTTAACTATTTTTAATCGTTTCGCTTTTTCTCCCACCTTCACAAGTCGTAGGTTGCCCTTGGGTGAACTAATTGACTGCTTCGGTGGCCGTATTATTTTCTTGTAGTACTTTTACTAGGGCGAACATTTTTTCTTTTAATTCAAGTAACACTGTATTTAATTTAACGTCTTTAAAATCAACTGAATATTTTAATAGCCTTTTTAGCAGCTAACAAGAAAACAGTCAAAAAAATTTCCGTGTTTATTGAAAAACTATTGCCTAATTAAAAGTTGACAATTTTTGTTTTATTTTCAATTTTGTAAAAAAATTTAGTATTGTGTGGATGTATAGATATTCTATATTCAGCTGTTATGATTTAAGTTTGCACTCTCGTTTTTTAGCTCTAAATTATTTGTTTGAAACTGTCGATTATAATGAAAAATGGCATGCTGGCATTTTAATTTTCCCTGAAATTTTTAGCTCACAAATGTTTTTGTTTGAAATTGTAGGTTATAAAGAAAAACGACATTTTGCCATTTTAAATTTCCCTGACATTATTTTTTAGCTCATAACTATTTTGTTTGAAATTGCCGATTTTAATGAAAAATGGCATGCTGGTTGATTAACTTAGTCCAGGCATACTTTGTTTACAAGGGCCGGGTTTTCAAAAGCACTTAAGGTTTTGAATTTTAAAGTGATCAAAATGCCACCGCTGCCGTACCAATGCTGTCAATGTCCATTATAGGAAGAAAAGCAATAGGTGAGAGGAGTTTGAGGTGAGGACAAACTCGACTTACACCTCCTGCAGGGTCGAAACAAAAAGAAATTAGGCCAAACACGGTCGAAACATACCTCAGGCACGGTCAAAACATATAAAAATTAGGTCAGACACGGTCGAAAGATACCCAATCCAGGGGCGGAATTAGGTGGGGGACGTTTTACCCCTCAGGGATTTGACCCCCTGCCGACCCAAAGGGTCCCCCCTTTGGTACCTTTTAAGAAATCCATTTTTTGCCGACCGACCCTAAAATTTTTCTAAAGGCGCCTTTGGCGCCAAAATAAACTTATTTTGAGGTGGGAGGGGGGGGGGGGGAACGCGCGCCAAAAAACGCAATTTTTGGTCAAAATTTTCCAAAAAGTGCCTAAAAACGCCTTTTTGAGACTTTTTTTTTCAAAATTCTGCCTGCGGCGCAGAAAATTTGCCCAAAACAGGGACTAAACTGTGCTTAGGGAGAGCTCGGCTCGAAAAATCAATTCGGTCGACCTAAAAAAAAGCTGCCCCCCTCGAGAAAACCCTAGATCCGACCCTGCCCCAATCATTTTAGAAACTTACTTCAAACTTGGTCAAAATGCGGTATAACAAAGTAAGTTTATTTAAGTTTTCTACGAGTTTTTTCTGACATATATGACGCATATTGATAATAGACTTTTCAAAAAACGGAAAAAATGGATTAAAAGTAACTTTTTTCTACAGAGCAAGTAATTCACAAATGGCTTTGATAACCTAATTTTGTCAAAATATGTCCATGAAATTTTAACTAACAAGCATTGATCATTTGAATCATTCATGTTGATTGAAATTTTTGTTGATTTATTTTTGCAGGTTTGATTCATAACAATTCAAGCGCATTTTTTGATCGAGACAGTCAGAATGTATCTCACTTGGATGAAACAAAATCGGGCACTTTTTTTGGTCAATTCAGTCGCAACTTATCTGAATTAGGTCGAGACGGTTAAAACTTATGCAAAATTTGCCAAAACGGTCAAAACATAGTAAACTTTGGTCAAGACTGTCGGGTTGAAACAAAAAAAGGACCTTGATCTAATAAATAATCGTTACGCCGTAATTGATGATGGTGCGAGCTCGATAGAAAATTAGACAAAAAACGCAGAGCAAAAAAAATCCAGTAATGCAGTTGCACGCGCATAGTTCTCATTGTCTAATAAAAACAATCTGCTAAGTGAAATTTACATCAAACTGCAGTTGCCAAACCTTTTTGCCGTTTTGCTGGATGAAAGATATGAGTTTTTAAAACTAATATTTACACGTTAGAGATTGCTTTTTTTGGAAAATCACTTCTACTATGCAAGCTTCGGTTGTTAAGTTGTTAGGCAGTTAGTTTTTTAATTCAATTTTTTTTTGTTTTTTTTAGCCTAATTTCAAAGTGAAAATAAAATTAATCTGTCTTCAACAGCACCTAATCATATAAATGAACTACAAGAGAACGAACGACGGTAAACACCACTGATATCAATTGTACAGTCCTTTTTGAAAAAAAAAGTGATCATTTTCATTGAATATTAGACCAAGCTCAGCATAGGACAGATAATTATCTATTAAGACCAGTTTCGTTTGTTCAGTCAACTGAGAGGAGTAGAAAAAAATTATTTCCATACCTAGACACACGAAAATTTTTCAAAAATTAAGATTGAAATAATCTCTCGCAGATTTGCCTGTGTTTGCATCGGTGTACATGTGTATGTACAGGGGCGGATTTAGAAGGGGCGGGGGGGGGGGGGGCGGACGCCCCTCCTCCTCAGGGATTCGAACCCCTGCCAACCCAAAGGGTCCCCCCTTTGGTACTTTTTAAGAAATCCATTTTTGGCCGACCGACCCTAAAATTTTTCTAAAGGCGCCTTTGGCGCCAATATATACTAAATTTGAGGGGAAGCGCGCGCCAAAAAAACGCGTTTTTTTTGTCAAAATTTTCCAAAAAGTGCCCAAAAACGGCGTTTTTGACCTGTTTTTTCAAAAAATTGCCTGAGGCACAGAAAATTTGGTTGGCCAAAGCAGGGTCTTTTTATTGCTTTGGGAGAGCTCGGGAAATCAATCTGATCGACCTAAAAAAAAGGTCGTCAAAATTTTCAAAAATTTTTTGAAAATCCGCCCCCCCCCCCCCCCCCTCGAGAAAATCCTAGATCCGCCCCTGTGTATGTGTATGTATGGTATAGTTTATGCTATTTACCTTATGCGATCCAAAACTCCAAAATTCATGGCAAAAAGGTTGTTCAGTTTTTTTTTCATATGGAAACAAGACTGCTCGTTCGCATATCAGCGTAAGGCCTTGAATGTTCCGACTACCCCACAACTGGAATCCAAAATTTTAAACCAAAAACTTCCCATAAACTGAAAGTTTGATCGAAAACATCAAATTTAAAAAAAAGTGAGAAGAATATGACTGGCATTCTTATGACCAAATATTTTGCCTCAATTCAATTTGAAATCATTATGAAAGAGAGATACTAGAAAAAACTACCCATATACTATTTAAAATACTATTATATGCTTTTGACCATGGTCCTCTCAAGTTAAAGAAATTGGAGAAAAAAAATTTACAAAAACTCTGCGTTTTAATGATATCTTGTTTGTTTCCCGTTTCCGGTCGGAAGACAATTTTCACTGGTCTAATTTTTGCCTTTTTTCATAATTTTCAGATTTTAAAATTTTGAAATTATTCCCAGAAATTTTTATGTTTTTCCTTTCCTTTGTCTCATTAGTTTTGTAATTTTGTGCAAACTTCTAACCTTTTTTAAACATTTTCTGTCCCCCTTCAACGTAATGAATATTTGGCTGTGGAATCTACTGGCGAAATAATTACAGATCAATGATTCTAGAACAAAACCCACTTGGGCAATGCAATTATTATTTGAACTTAAGCGGCATCGCTGAAATAACCCTTCTCAAAAATCGCTCGAATTAGAATGAGTCCAACTAAATGATCTTAAAATGGCGTGAATAGGGGCAGAAAAAACTATCACTCTCTACAGGACACTGCGACATCTTTCTTACAATAAAAACTGATATAAAACTTTTTTCCAGCTCAATTTATAAAATGGAGTTGGAATTTCCTCACTTTTGTCAAATTATTTAAAATAGGGGATCTCTTTAACTATATCCCCTTTTGCAAAACAAGGGATATTCGTTACTAGGTATAAAATTCTGATATACATAACTTTTAATTAATTTTTTTTATAGGGGGGATAATCGTTACTAAGCACCCTGATATCATTAACTTTTAATTTATTTTTTTATAGGGGGGATTATCGTTACTAAGCACCCGGGATAATCGTTACTAAGCACCCGAGTGAGAAAGTTGAAACAATCAAAAAATACAATATGAGGCGCTCTGTTGTTACGACCATTAAAAATTTTTGGTATATTTTGTATTCAAGGGTACTTTTTTTGTTCCAACTTGGGGAAGAAACTTTGTATTCGGGTGTGTTTTAGAGTTTTTTCTTTTTGATTTTCGCGCAAAATCAGCTACCAGAATTAATCATCGGACTGGGTTGAGTGAATATCATATTAAAACCATTTCAGTCGCAATCCGAATGTATTAAAAATTTTAAATTTATTTTTGAAAAAAACTTCAAAAATTAATTTTTTTTGCTCAGATTCCTTTATCACGCCACGCCAAAAAATTAGCATTAATTTGAAAAAAAACTGTTGTAATTTTCTAATTTGTTGTAGTTTTTTGGTCGGAACATTCTGTGCTGTGCTACTTGCACAGTAACCGGCTATCCTTATTTCTTTTTTATTTTTTTTTGTTTTCCACGCATAATCAGGTACCACAATGGGCCGAGTGATATATCATACTAAAACCCCTTCAGTCGAATCGAGAAAAATCGGTTTGAAAGTTTTGTTCTGATTTTTGTTCTAATTTCAAGCTAAGAAGGTGACATATTACAATAGCTTATTTATGCTTGAATTAAGGCCATGAAAATTGCCTATTTACTTTATTGAAATTTGTGTGTGGTGTTTCCTAGCGCCATTTTGGGAATCCAAATTTTTGGGAATCAAATAAGATTAAAATATTTTTCTTACACATTAGTTTTTTCGTTTTTCTAGTTTTTTTTCTACAAAATTGCTTACTCTGACCGTCAATTGTGCCTAAGCTTTTTTGTTCAGTCTTTTTTATCGCACCACGCAGAAAAAACGACAAAAATTTGAAAAAAAAAATTTTTTTTTGTATTTTTTAAGACTATGGTCGGAACATTCTGTGGTAAAAACCGGCAATCCGTGTTCTTTTTTGTGTTAAATTTTCAGGTCCTGGTTGTTTTGACATTTGAAGAAAGGATAGAATATTTTTGCAATATTTTTTTTTTCATCATACAAAACTCGACTTATTAACTAGCTTTTTTTTATATGTAGTTGTCATACCGCTACTGCAGTAGCAGTATTTATTATACGTATGTACATCTAACCTCTGGTGCTCAATCATTATTTTATGGTATTCTCAAGGTCATACGTAAGTGTTGACACTGAGATTAAGCGAGAGATCAGAGTACTTAACAATGATCTATCTCTCAGTACATAAGAAACCAAGAAAAGAGAAAATCTAAATTCAATATTCAGAATACAGTATTGAATTACAACTTGTTTTCAATTGATATCGCAACGCATATCACAGTAGTCTTTAATTACCATCCGAAAGATTTTGAAGTCTTGAGCCAAAAAAAAATATTTCTCTTATAGTTAATTTAAAAAACATATTACGGTTTGAAAATATCCCAATTGATTAATTTAGGACAGTTAACGCGAGATATATTTCATTCTCCTAAAAGGTGATCGGCGACATATTTCAGGTCCGAAATTGATTAAAATTGACCTGAGGTAAGCTATGTGGAAATACTTATACTTTGCAAAATCTTAACTACGTTACTTTGCACTGAACATGGCGCGTGGGGGCTTTAAAAAACTAATCTGAAAAAAATCAAATCTGCTTATCTTTTTTTTGATTTTTTTAAATAATTTTTAAAAGTTTTCCTGACTCCTTGGACATAAAAGAGCAGTAGAAAAATGCATGGCTTTGTCTTGATACGAGCAGTCTTGTTTGTTCAACAATTAAGATTGGAGTTAGTTGTTTCTGTGTTCTCTGCAGCTGGGTGGTGATGTGGATAGATCCCCTTGCCCTGCCTGAAAGAGCCAACATCTGCATCGCCCTCATCCTCGCCCAGGTCATTCTCATCATAGGCGAAGAGCAGAGTTTTCCCCAATCGGCTGACTTCAAGGTACTATAGAATTCTACATTTCTTGTGGATAAAGAGTGCCCTAAATCAGCCCAACTGATTTTTTCAGCTTTTCATTAAGGCTCAAAACCTTTGATTTGGAGCTTGCCCAAATTTGGAGCTTGCAGCCGCCATGATAGAAAATGAACTGAAAGGTGTCACTCTAGGCGAAACTTTTCAACAAAAGGGGCTCCTCGAGGGGCGGATCTAAGATTTTCTCGAGGATTTTCGAAAATTTTGACGACTTTTTTTTGTTAGGTCGACCAAATTGATTTTCCGAGCTCTTCTAAAGCCCCAAAAAGTTTTTATCGCGTTTTTTTTTGGCGCGCGCTCCCCCTCAAAGTTACTATATATTGGAGCCTTTAAAAAAATTTAGGGTCGGTTGGCCAAAAATGGATTTCTTAAAAAATACCAAAGGGGGACCCTTTTGGTCGGCAGGGGGTCAAATCCCTGAGGAGGGAAAAAGGCGTCCGAGCCCCCCCCCCCCCTAAATCCGTCCTAGGGCTCCTCGTTTTTTTACTTCCCGAGTTGAGAAACTTCATATTCGCTTCAAAATATGGGTAGCCAAGCTCCAGAAAGTTGGGACTTGAACCCAATGCGGTTAGGCAAAAATACGGCGCGACCAAAATTTCGTATGCAAGCAAAGTCGACACTCAAGTCTCAGTTATCAGGAAAAATGAGCATTAAGTTTCAGTTATCAATTTTTCTTGCTAGCATGCATTTCGTACAACAGATGCAAAAAGCAAATTCAGTCAGTTGTTTATAATGTGCAGTTGGCTTGACCAGCATATTCGCTGGTAACATACAGGACCGTCTCAAGAAAGCCTACACATGTTCCCAAAGATTAAGCAAATTTTTTGGGAGCAACGACTATTTCGTCATCATAAATTGAAAACTAGTAGACATAAATCTTACAGATGAAATTAAAATTAATTAAATATACCGATCAACTAAATGACGAACACAATAATTCTTGACGCTTAAATTAGAGCAGACTTTTGTCGGATTTTTTGCTGGCAAAAACAAATACAGAGGCAAATTTCTGTATTGAAAGTTTTGTTAAAATAAGGTTGTTATATTGATCTGGGAGTGCTCGGAAAATTCATTTGGTCCATTTAAAAAAAGTCCGGCACATATTTCGAAAATCCGTATTCCCCTTTCCACATCCCCCTCGTGAAAATCCTAGATCCGCCCTTAAAGAGGACGTTTGGATTTTTTTGTTATCGCAAAATTGAAAAATTAGTATATCCAGTTTTCTTGTTGGGTAAATGGCCCTATTTTAGTTGAACTGAACTAGATCAGTGATTCTTATCGTGTAAAACTGTCCTTGAACTCAAAGAAAATTTAGATCATCGATGCTTATCTGATTGTGAACTTTTTGATGAATGTGGCTTCTCTGATCGAGACTCTCTTGGCATCCTGTTCCGGTAAGAAATTAATGGCAAAGAGAAATCGGGAAGTCATCAATCAAAAACGAACTGCAAGTACCCATGATAACGAGTCAGAAGAGAAGCTTAAAAACGTAAGTTACAGAAGTTTTTGAAACCCTTTTCAGACAAAAACAAGACTGCTAGCATATCAGGGCAAAGTTCTGAATATCCTGACTGCCCCTTTAATGACAACAAATATATCAAACATTAAGTGTGAAAATTTGGGTAGTAAGATTAATGCGACCGATTAGCTTGTCTCAATTCGATTTCGAACGGTTTTGTACAAAATTTTCAAAGGGTTAAATTAAAACTTTAGTTAAAACTACTATTTCGATTGCGAAAAATTTGCCGATTAATAAAGCCCTCAAGCATAAACATTTCGCAGTTCAAAATTCGGAACTGAAACAATAGCAACAGTATACAAAAAATTCCAACTAAAATATAGCAAAACTTGAGAACCTATGTTTAATTGCACGTCTTGAAAAACCCTTACATATTAACATTAAAAAAATAACAGTTCAGAATTCCTAACTACTGCATTTTTGAAAGCCTGTGCTCTTTATGGTACAAATGGAGTCACCAGATATAGCGTTTGTTTAGGAGTCATCTGTTGAAGTTATGGACCAAAATGGGACAAAATCGGACCATTCTCAGCTGGCATTGGACCCTTCATCTTCTCTGGGAATCGAAATAGTCGGACATGAGTTTAACTCCTACGTGCAATCCACTGAAGATTATCCAGACAGAATTTGCAGAATTTTGTCACCTGTGTCTTTCTTGATTTGGAACGTTTCCTTCTTCTTTCTGTTCAAATATTTCGCAAATATAGCTTATGACAAAAATGATCCGCAGCCACCGTTTTTGCATTATTAAAACAACAAAGAATTGGTAGTTTTCTGACATTTTCTAGATGAAAATCAATTCAGTCCAACTCATATAACTCTTTGATATCTATGATTCTTTTTACAAACGAAAATTTTTCCTAAGTTCTGCAGATTTTCTAAATACAATAACTCAGGTCACCGACTTGCAAAATTAACGCTCTATAAATTGTCCCTAATTGGGTATTGTTTTATGACATCCATTTTCGGAAACAAAAGAAAAGTGCTTTTGGCGCCGAGGAGAACTTGAGGGACTTGAACGCAAATCTTTCTAATTTTTGCAATGGGAGGATGCAACAGGGGATGATTAAAGATATCCGTTGCTTTCTCAATATTTTGTTAGTGAATGATGACGTTTTTTGTATTCAAAATAAAATAAACAAAATTTTTATATAGTGTTTGAAATGCTCGTTAATGATATATGCTTGATTGTTTGAGTTATCACATGACTGGTAAGTTTCAAATTTTGTATAATTTGATATTTTGATGATGCTCATAAATGGTGCTTTGATTGAAATTTTTTTTTGTCATTGGTTTTGATTATGAAGTACACGTTTCTACTGAAACCTGCGAATTGAATGGAATGAAAGATAACTCTCTCCTATTGAAAAAAAAACAATTGATAGTTGTAGACTTTTTATCACTAAGGAAAAGACTGACGAACAAGCGATTGATCTATTTACTATGAACAACTCTAGTGCCCTTTTTTAAGAACTGCAAGCAGCTTTTTGGTCTTTTTTTTCTGGGCTGAAAAAAATTGACTGCCAGTATATCAGGGCAAAACCCTGAAAGTTCATACTGCCCCTTTATCCATATCGATTAGTTTTTACGGAAAAAATATTAAAAAAACTATCAATTTTGGACAATATCAAAGATCAAGATTTAAATTTCAAGTTACGAACTCAAGGGAACCGATTAACTTAGCTAGCCTTAATTCAATTTGGAACGATTTTGTTGTAGGGGATAGTTCGTCACGCATAAATAGTTTGCGTTACGCTTTCAGCATCATTGTTACAAGAATGCTCGTATATTAGGGCAAATAACTGAAAGTGTTCCGACTACCCCTTAACCCATATTAAATAGAATATTGGGAAAATAAAATACTGAAAAACTATAAACCTTGGACAATATCAAAATTAGCTACAATTTAGCTAGCCTCAATTCAGTTTGGAACGACTTTGTTGTGCGTAATAATTCGCCATGCATAACTAATTTGCAGAAAGTTTTAAGGGTTTTTGATAAAATTTTCAAAGCGCGCATAAATTAATCGAGAGAATGGCCAAATTGGCAGTTTTTGAATTAACAAAGTTTTCAAAAAATGATCGGAGATTACAGATTTTTTTTTATTTGATATCAGGGAGTCGATATGCTTAATGCAGCATAAAGTATTTTGTTGAGATATAATTTTAATCGTTGAATATTGAATCAGTGAAAAAAACACACCAAGCATGAATCGAAAGTCGAAACAAAAATCTTCAAAACGCGCATAACTTTGTCCTAAGCATGGCAATTTTCAAACCCACAGAATTTTGGAAAAAAAACGAACGGAGGTAGAATATCTTTTTTAATTTAATTTCAAGGAGTAGATATCTTTAATGGGGTAAAAAATGTATATTTGTTCGACCCTAGTTCGGCACTAGTTCGACCCTAGTTCGACCCTGATTTAACCCTAGTTCGACCCTGATTTGACACTAGTTCGACCCTGATTCGACTCTGATTTGACCCTGATTCGACTCTAGTTCGACCCTGATTTGATCCTAGTTCAATCATCACACTGAAGATCAGTATGATGCTTCGACCACCAGACCGAAATAAGGTATGTATTTTTGGCCTGGAAAAATTCGCTGTTCGACCGACTTCGGTCTGATCATCTTTCAACCAGCTCGATCCGGGTATGGATCAAGGATTTCATTGCGACAATTTTGAAAAATCTCGATCAAAACAGTTTGAGGTGTTGTCCCAGACTGCCTCTGTTATCACATTTATCCAAAAACTTCTACCCCTACGAAAGTTTTGAAAAACGGTGCCTAAATGTATTGCAGTTATTTGCTTGAAGTCAAAAATAACTATCGAAATAACTAAATTATATCTTCAAAAGTCGAGAGAGGTAAAAACAGTAAAACAAACCTGTTGTACAGTAGGTTCCAAGCAATCACAACATATTTAAAGATAATGGTACACAAATAGTTAGCTGAAGCTCACATTAAACTCCTTATATTAGAACTTCCATTAATGATTATTTTTGTATGGATTTTACAATGGATCAAGGCTGGTTTTCTGGGAAAAACCTTATCGCTGTTTGTAATCATTTGGCTATTTTTTTCCAAATTCCAGACAAACTCAAGGTACCACATACTAAGAAACTGCATCATGACAAACCTTTTTGGTCCTGGTTCCAGTTGAAATGAATAATTGCCAAAAGAATTCGTTTACTGTCGAGAAAGACAGTTTTTGTAATTACACTTAAAAGTTTTCAGTCTAAAGTATAAAAGCTGTCTGATTAAAAATCAAACAAAATTGATTTAAAAAAAAAAAACTTTTCATCATGTGAAAACCAACAGCGTGAAAATTTTTGAAAAAAATGGGCAAAAGGATGTTTTTAGGTTTATTTTATTTGGTCTCGATCAAAAAACTTCAAATTCACCATACATAAGAGCCAAAATAAAATAGTCTAATGACTCATGTAAACAAAACTTAAAGCAAAAAAGTTAAAGAATAAAAGAATTGTGTTGAAACACTGTGTTATTTCTATCGAAGCAAATAACAAAAAAGTTGCTCACTCCGAGTTCGCTGCTCAAACCTGAATTGTTACGGTAATAAATCTGAAGATTAAAAATAAAAACCTTCACATTTTCCCGACTGGGAAAAATCTTAAATACTGAAATTGATTTCAATCCGACTCCTTTTTCACTCAAGCGAGAAGTTTGAGAAACAGTTTATAAACTGCATGTAATCAGACCAATTAAACGCGTAGTTGGGTATGGCGCTAATTGGATATTCAAGAATACGATCAATTTGAGAAAAAAAAACGTTCCCACAAATTGACGCGAAAATGTCGAATGAAAAAATAACTTTTGATAATGACAATGTTATGGGTCTAAGTAAATTTAGACAATAGTTGAGAGGACTTGTTAAGAACATATTTTTTCTAAGTTAAAGTTTGATGAAGATTCATTCAGTAACTTAAAAAATGGATCAGTTTTGAGATTCAGAAAAACTTTTTCAAAGGAACCTGTCTACTTGTTGGAATGTTATTACACTGTCGAAATTTGAGTTAACTTCGATATCATCGTTTTTGCTGGTCTCGAAAGTTGCCAGGGATGTCACTAGCTCCTAAACTTAGAGAATGGTAGAGATGTAACTTGCTCCTGCTTCTTAAAAAGAGAATCTACAGCATCTACAAATAATCCTTGACTGTAAAACTTGAAGAAGAAAAAAGATAAGGTCTCGAATAAAACCGGTTAATTTTACGTTCAGATTCGGCTGTCAGTGATTTTAAAAACCTGCCAATCAGTCGTCATCACTTTCAACAACTTGAGGGTTTGATACTTTCTGGTTGACGGCTGCCATCGTATCATTCGAAGCGTCGGATTACTGAAAAAATGAAGGTTGGAGTCCTGAACCCGCATTACGAGGCCAAACTGTGCGCTGGATAGGCGCACAGTTTTGTGTCTGTATGTTCCTGGATTCCATAGACAAGTCTTTAAACATGTTAAAGTTTTGTCGGAACGATCAAAGAAAATGAAAGAACAAAAGAAAAACAAAGGGAGCGTCCTTGTTGTGGAATCCGCTTACAATGCACAAAATGCACAATTTGGCCTCGTAAAGCGGGTTTCCAGGACTGTCGAGGGTTTTTAGAGGGACCTTTTAAATACTAATAGGGCACAACGTTGATGATCCACTTCGAAACAAATCTATATCTAAAAGGTCTATTTCTTTAGAAAGGTTTGACGGCACTTTATTGGTGTCCTACCAAATTTGTGGGTTTGATTTGTAGAAGCCGGCAATTAGTCTTTTCCGCCCTAATTTCCTGCGAGGGAAATCATGCACCGTTCATTCCTAACTGTTTAAATTTGAGACAAATGTCAGAATCAAAACTCGTCCTCAGCGAGGTAACTTGGTGAGTTTTTTCAATTTCTTCGTTTGCTGCCATGTCTTGATAGCCATGGGTGTAGTCGTCTTCCCGGGTTGACCTCCATACACCGAAAATGCTTATCATACAATTCCATACATCAAGTGTGTGGAAAAATGCTTGTCATACAATTTCTAAAAATGGTAATTAGAATCAAACAGCCACAGAAATAAGTTTATACCAGTTTTCAACTGGTATAAACTTATTTCTGTGGCTGTTTGATTCTAATAAAACAGTCTGGTGATAAAAAAACTGAGGTTTTCGTTTTTTGAAAAAAAATGCTTATCATACAATTCCCATATATGGAAATTGTATGACTGGCATTTTTTTGATGGCGACACAAAAGTAATTTTGCAAATTTGACCCAAAAAATTTTATGTTTTATTTCAACCGCAAATCGAATTTCGTACGCAAACAAACATTTTTCGAAAAAAAGTTTTGCATGCAAAATTTAATATTTTGTGTGCATAACGTAGTCTGGATACGATAAAATTGGCTTTTATTTTCTTTTCACTTAAATTTTTTTTTTCGAAAACGCTGAAAATTCCTATTTCTTTTGTATGGGGTGTTAATGTATGCCTTGATCAATGTCTGATAATTTGAAAATTCACAAATTTGAAACAATCATCATTAACAAATTTTGCCAAAAAAGAAAAGTTTGTTTCTTTTGTTATATTAATTGTGAAAGACAGCCAAATTCAGGTCGTTTTCTACGCATTGTAAATGCAAGACCGTCCAATCTTTGGCGTTATGAGTAACCAAGGTCTTTGTCACTTGTGATCGGTTGCAAACACAACCGAAAATTTTTCAGAAACTAAATTCAGAAAGAAAAAATCGAAATTTTTGGTTTATGGGAAAACACCTATCATACAATTTTCATATATGGAAAAATGCCTATCATAGAGTTTTCATACAATTTTCTGTACGTATGGAAATGTATGACAAGAAGTTTCTCATATATAAAAATTGTATGATAAGAAGTTTTGGTCAACCCAGGTTTGTAGAATTTCCAAAGTGAATCCTTGTCCGAACGAAATATGAGCACGTCTTCATGAGATGGTAGTTCGCGCTGCCAACCGTTGTTTATTCGGTTCACAAGCTTATCACCCCCTGTTTTTTAACCCCTTTGTCTTAAGCCCCTCTCACATAACCCCAAAATTAGATAACCCCACTACAATTTAACACCTTTTTAATACCAATTGTTAGAATCAAAGTGAAACTTACTAGAAAAGGGATTAGGAAATATATCGTCGGTTAACATCAAAGCTTTAATTGCGAAAAATTTTGCGAACCAAAATGAATTAACAAGCACGCTGCAAAATGCGTTTTAGATTTGAACAAAAATGACCTTGTCGATAGTTTAGACTTTGGAACGAACTTGAAAACGAAACTGACCGATATAATTCAAATTAGTTATCAAAACTGATTAGATTTTTGCAAATCTGAACTTAATCTTGAAACAATTCCTGCCATCTAAAAAATTAATTGGCTGAATTTAAATGAAATATGGAACGAGAACTGGTTGTGACCCAAAATTTGATCTAAACGGACCATTTTAAATTAAAATACCAATACTTTTAGGTAAAACTTATCTATTTTTTGGAGCCATCTAAACTTTGTCAACTTTTTTGAACTGTCGGTATACAACGCAAGGTCTAAGTTAAGTTTTTGGATGGAAGCGTCTTTTTGCAAATTCAAAATCACCTTCCATAGACCGGGATGCTATCCACTGAAAAATGACTGTATGCCATAATGCCAGCCCTCTACACCATTTGTCGTTCTGACCAAACCCGATGATGACGGATCCCTTTGTTATTTTTTCTGTTTTATTTGGCAGGAACGTAAAGCGGAAGCTATTCCTGAAAGACTAAGGTGCATAGAGTAAAGTTGATGAAACATTTACGGGGTGACTTTGAAAGTTCCATCAGCCAAACAAAAAATGGATTTTTCAAGCAAACGTAGCATTTCAGGGTCGCCGAAAAAAATAATCCTCTGGTGACCACTTTGCCCCCTGTCAAATCGTATAAATTTTTTGAAAAGGTTTTTCTCGCGATCGTTGAGGGGTGCGAACTAAATTTTGTTTGATTGGTAGGGCTAGTTGAGTGGCAATATCCTCTGTTAGGGCTGAATGGCGGTTGCGACTGATCCTTGATGTTTTTCAAAACTGGTCGACCATTATGTCACCCCTCTTTTCAATGAAAATTTTTCCATCCGTAATTGCCGTTGCGCGGCATTTATGAGTTTGGTACTTCGAGCAGTTCCAATTTAGAGTTGTCTTGTTTTTGTGTTTAAGTCAATACTCGTGGCCTGATACCACTAGCATTTGTTTGTATTTTGAAAATAAAGTAAAACAGAATGACGCTTTAAACTTTTTATCTGATCTGATAGAGAGGTATGACAATGGTTAACCAAATAGGCAGTACAAATTTTTTCAAAAAACTCACAAACACCTTTTGTTGCTTTCAATTACCACCATGTAGGTTATCTCTGTTTTAAACGCGTAAATGAAGGATTATTTTTTAAGCTAACTGAAATATAAGTATTTTTAAGCGACAAATGCATGAAGTGAATTAAGAATGGCTTCTCTGGCCTCAACTAGTACACCTTATTGGAATACTACTATTAGTGTAAAAGGAGTAAATAAAAAGAGTTAAATTGAAACAAATTATCGTCAGTAAAAAGCGGTTAGGTTTTTGTGGGGTTATCTTGTTAAGAGGATATATAGGGGTTAAATATCGTGGGGTTAAAGAGTGAGACACCGTATAGTGTAGAGGTTGTTTTATAATTACGTTTCTTTGATATAATGTCATATGACCATCAATGTCAACATTCTAATGAATGTCTTTTGTTCACACAGCCAGTGTGTTAGCCTGTGACATTGAATTTCAATGGATTATTTAACGTACTGTTTTTACGTTACCATTTACGAAGTAGTGCATAGGTATACTTCTACATGGCGCAGCCAAATACGAATTCGGCCTACCGTGGGCTAGATGTATTCTGGGCCGGCCCTTTACAGGAACTTCCGGTATCGCGGGAGGAATGGAGCCAGAGTTTTCAGTTAATCGTTATTGCTAAGGAAGAAATTGATATTGAGGACTTCTTGCAAGATAGCGGTTCACCTGAGAATTCCTACCCAGTACCGGAATAGCCGGTGGGAACTGAGGATAAGCATGCACGAGCTGATCGTGGGGCATGGAATGCGACGGCCGTAACGACATGGCGTGACGAATAAAACCGACGGGCGGAGGACGAGCGTCAGACATTCAGAGAGTCGACTCGGGTAGAAGCGGATAAGCGGTTGAAATCGAAGTTATTTTTGTCCTTGGGGAAACAGGGACAAAAGTAATTCAATCAAAAACGTCCATATCGTAAAATTGTTGACTTGACGTTCATAGAACTGTGGAAGACTTCGACGGATGCCTTTCAGAAAGAACCGAGCGTCACGAATAAGGGATTCGTATTCTTTGGTCGCAGGCAAAGGGACAAGGCAATTTCGGGGACCGAGAGACATCGATCGTTCGCGAAGTTTTTATATTTAATAAGAAAACCGACGAAGTGAGCAAACGGCTATGCATGGAAACAATACGCCCGGGGAGACACTTACTTTCGCGGTCGTTCGATAACGAGGTGAATTTTCAACCGGCCAAATAATACAGGCCCGAGTATGTTGAATCCAGGGGGAGGTTTTGTTAACCGCTAAAAACGTTACTAACGTTAATAAGTAAGTCCTGGATAAATGTCACAACTCTGGAAATCTGTTGAAGCCGAATCATAGGGATCACTGTGAAGCAAGGAAAATCGTTTGTTATAACTGTATTTGTAGCGGCAATTTTTCAAGGTTCTGTAAGAAATCGCCGGTTGACCAAGTCGAAAGTGGGTACGAATTTTTACAATTTGAAACAAATTAATCACGAAATTAGAAGAAAAAGATAACGAGGAGTTTGGAGTCTTCGTTATCAAGACGATTATGGATAAGAAAGTCAAAGAAAACAAGATTATGCTGGAAATTGCCATGGACAATAGCCGGTTGCAGACAGAATTCCAGATAGATTGTGCAGATCATTTATTTCGCCAACGAAGCTCAACGAGTTGCAGATCCAGGATCGATTACTGGGGGTCAGAAAAGTGTCCGACGAGATTATGAATATAATTTAGAGTGCGACGGACGATGTGAATTGGATCATTGGGAGAATTCTAGTGGACGCTCAGTCTGAAGGTTGGGTGGCTAAGCAAGCTGATTTCTATATAACCGAAGGGGGCCAGAGATATATCCTCGGAAATAATACCTTGTCAGCCCTCGGAATCGAAGTTAGGCAGAAGAGGGTGGAGGCCTCGCTTAAAAAGGTGGTCGAGGACGGCATTGAGTCACCAGTGGGAAATTATTCCTTGATTCAATGTATGAGACTTTTAGAAAAAAGCATTTGCATAAAAAAAGTAAACGCAGTGTAGTTAATTGGTTTTTTACTGCAGGGTGATCCGATAGACTAAAAACACTTGTATTTACAAATTCCTTGCCTTCGACATTTTCCATCTGGATATACAATTTCTGGAAAAATACTTTAAAGAAGAGCACCAAAAAATGAGATGCGGTAGACAAAATTACAGATAGATTTTCTTGAACTTCACACAACATTTCATACACGAGTTTTCAGTATCTACAACTAATGCGAGCGCTCCTTTTACACACCTCCGATAAGTTTTCATAAAAATAGTAGGCTCAGTATGTGCAGTTTCTAATTTGTTCGTCGTTTCCAAAATGATTTACTCTTTCTTTCTCAAGCATATGGGTCTAAGCTCAGAACTTTTGTTGTGGTATTGAATTTTCTAAATTTTCCTCAGAAAGTCGTTTTTTTTTTGAGATAAAACAATTCTAAGCTAATTCAGCTAAACCTGATCGGAATTTGTTCAGACTCTCCTTGTCTCTCTGGCATCTGTTTAGACTTTTGTGGCGTTCGAATGTGACGTTTGGTTTTCTAGTTATTGCCTGATTCTAGTAATCTCAAAAGTCATCAAAACAAACCTGTAAAATTTTTACCTTAGTAAATTTCTCAGCGTTTTCTTTTGCACTCCGGCGCCAGATAAAGCAAAGAGCAGATTTTTATCTGCTTCCTGTATACAGGTACCGTTGAAACTATTCGTTTTCAGCTTGATTTTGCGTTTTCTCTATCGTCGAACATTGTAATTGCTTCTAAATTTTTAGTCAAGCGTTCTAATTTTGCGCCCCATGTTTAGCACTCTGGCTATCCTCTAGTTTAGTGTTTTTAAGTATTTCATCGAGTGTAGGATATTTTCAATGACGATTTTTTCTGTAGCTATCAGAGCTAATTGATATATACCTTTACAGTTTTCCCACAAAGTTTGCTTGAGTTTTATCAGTCTTGAACAATACAGTGATGTTATTTTTTCGTGTTGAGTATGCTAAGCAAACGGGCTCAAGGTGTCTGGAAATGCTTCATTTTCATTTTTGAGGGTTTTATTTGCGAAAAAGAGTTTTGTGTCAATTCGGTTAAGCGGTTCCGTTTGTTGCATTTTTTGGGTTCACAAAGAAGTTCCTCAAGTTTTCTTTCTGCGCTCAACTCCCTCAAAATTATCGAAGTTTAAAGTGAGCTACAAAAACAAGATCAGTATTGCGTTAGGTCTTTCCTAATTTTTTGAAATTGCCGTTGAAAAACTGAAAGTTTTCTTAACATTTAGGTCGTGGTTCACAGAATTTTTTTATTGAAAATGTTATCTGAAAGTGATTGTGGTGACTGGGGTTGCTTCGCAATTTCAATTTTGGGGCTTGCAAGGCTTTTTTTCATTAAAAGTGTTATCTGAACGTGTTCGTGTTGTCTGGGGTTGCTTGGTGATTCCAATTCTGAGGTTTTGATTGCGAATAGTTTGTTTTGTGTGTCTTCGCTCCTACGGTTTGGTACAACGTTTAAATTTTAGGGTCAAATCGGAGTGTGATCAACTCTCTTTAATGTTTAAAACAAACCAGAGGAGCGACAGGCACACTATAAGCATTGCGCCGGTTTTTTCTAACTTATTGAACTTGGTGATTAAAAACCGAGTGTTTTCTTAGTTTTTTCGTTGCATTTTTGATTGTGTTGAAATTTTTACAAAATTAACAGCCACGTTAATGCTGATTTTGATTGAAACATTGTTCGAAAGTGTTTGTCTTGCCTCCGATTGCTTCGTGATTTCATTCAGGGGTTTTGTTTGCGAAAACTTTGTTTTGTGTGTCTTCGGCCATACGGTTCCGTGTGTTCATGTCTGGATTTTTTTTTTCATTTCGATCCTTCCATTTGTTCAAAAAATTATTTAGTTTTTTTCTGTCAAACTGGTCGAATTGTTTTTTTTTGGGGTCACCTGGAAGTCAATGTAGTCATCTTGCTGCGCTCAACTCTCTTTATAGCTTCCAACATAACAAGAGAGCAAGCGACTCAAACAGATTCAGCATAGCGCGTTGGTAACAGAATTTATGAATTTTTTGTTTAAAAAATGGTAGTTTTTTTTGTTTTTCGATTGCAGTTGTGGAAGTTCGCTTGTTTTTTTATGTTTGAAAAGCACGGCGGTGCTTTTCATAGTTCAAAAACCTCTCTGAAAGTGTTAATGGTTTCTGGGTTTGCTTGTTATCAATGTCAGGGCTTTGCTTACGAAAAATTGGTTTTTGCTGGTCTGCGGTCTTACGGATCTATTTAGTTCATTTTTAGGGTCAGCTCGGAGTCAGTAGAGTCATTTTGTTAGGCTGAATTTGAATTTCTTTGAACAAAGCAAGCGAGCGACAGAAACAGTGTCAGCAAGGCCGAGGGGGGATTTTCGATACAACAATTAGGTTTTTCTTACATAGTCGTCGTGATTATGGAAGTTTACATGACTTTTCACAAGTGTGATTTACACAGCATTTCTTTTTTGGATGAAAATGCTATCAATTTTTGTTCATGGTGTCTGAGGATGCTTTGTTATCATTTCCAGGGCTCTGCTTTTTGTGGTTTCGTTCACACAAGTCCGTTTGATACAAGTTTGTTCTTTTTCAGCATTTCTTTTTTGGATGAAAATGCTGTCATTTTTTTTTCATGGTGTCTGAGGATGCTTTGTTATCATTTCCAGGGCTCTGTTTTTCTGTGGTTTCGTTCACACAAGTCCGTTTGATACAAGTTTGTTCTTTTTCAGCATTTCTTTTTTGGATGAAAATGCTGTCATTTTTTTTTCATGGTGTCTGAGGATGCTTTGTTATCATTTCCAGGGCTCTGTTTTTCTGTGGTTTCGTTCACACAAGTCCGTTTGATACAAGTTTGTTCTTTTTGGAGTCACCTTGGAGTCACTGAGTTATAACCGATGGTCTTAACTCATAGAGTAATTTCGGATAGGGTACACCGTCTGCTCGTCACGCTATCTTATTTTCGGCCGGATAGATTCGTGCAACTTCTTAGTCTAATACCGATCCTAATCTTACTCTTAAACTATTCTAGTCTCAGGTTGTTTAACTAGTCTCTGCTAGGCTCAATAGATCTAGGGTATACTGGTTTATTGCGGCTGCTGAAGTTCTCTTGGAGAGGCAACTAATTTCTAAGTTAAATTCAAATCTCTCTGGTGCTGAAATTACAAGTAATTTCAGCACTTACAAATAAGTGGGTTGTTAGTTAGATGGATCATGATTGGTTAATATTAAATACTTTACAGTGGTAAAATATCTAATTTATCCAATCATAAAATGTAGTTTAGATCAGGTTCCACCCATCCGGGTTTTACAGAGTTTTTTAGAATAGTTTTTCTGCAATTCAAAGGATGGATGATGGACGTTGGTATTTGGCGAACATCATATTTCTTCTGGGTTTTCCTGTTAGAGAAGTTCTAGGATCAATCGTTGTGTCTTCTTATGACAACGACTGGGTTTTCTCAACAAACTCAAATCTGATTTCAGAATGGTTTGCTATGACAGGTTTTTCTGTTTCATGTAGAGAACTTCTTTTATGTTCAATCTAGTCTGGGAATGGCGTGGAGATTGTGCGTGGAGGGGATGCCTGGTTACTCGGATCTGTACGTATACTTGAACATCGAGGTGGTCATTGGTCTAGTTCAATGAAGTCCTTTTCTGCGAAGTCAAGTCGTACTCTAAATCCTTTGAGTTGTGATTGTGGACGGCATATTGATTGTGGTTGGCCATTCTTTTTCGAGTGTAGTTGGACCCTTTTGTCTTTGGATGTTCGTCTTTGGTGTTGTATGCTGATCTATATACTGCAAGGTATAATTTACATTTTATAAAATTTTTATTAGTTCGGTGTTTTAATTATGATTCTGGTTAGTTGTTTTCACAAAAGTTTTTTGTTTTAGTTCGGTTATTTTGAAGAGTTACTCACCCTTGAGTACCTCTTATTAAAAATAGAAGTGTGGTCACAAAGCGTGGATGTAGCGCGGTGGGTTAGGCCGGCTATAGAGCATGCTCAGGACGTCTTCTCTGGTGGGTTAGGCCAGGAGTGGGAGTATGATTTCGTGCGGTTTCTGTGAGGGGTCCTGTTGTGTGATAACGTTTTATGTTGGGTTTATTGTGGTTTTTCTTATGTTTCGTTGGTTGTGTCCTTTTTTCAAAAATCAAATTGTTTTTGGTATGGGTTTGTCTTTCGACTTTTTTGTGTTTTATTATTTCTTTCTTAGACTTTATAATAGTCTTCAAAAGAATAAATTATCCAGTTTTAAACTGGGTTAATCCGGTTTGGGTACCGTTGGTTTCCTTTTTTTAGTCATGCTGTTATTCTATGTGTTGTGGTGTTTAGTAAGCTGCGTTGGTTAGTTTTGTTTAGTATATAATTCCTTTCCAACCGGGTTAAAGGAAAGTTTGAAACGTGTTATCGTGTGTTAGAGTTGTTGAGTGTGAAAGCTTGAAACTGAAATTCATTATTTAAACAATTCTTCGTGGGCGAGCTGTGCGATTTTGGATAGAATTCTTGTGCGAGTGAATGAAAATATCAAAAGGTTAGTACTGCATTTTCGTTTTATCAATTTACTACATGGAATTTCAATTTTACTGCTAGTTTTTTGGGGAAAAATTAAGTTACAAATTTTCATCATTATTAGAATTACTGCTTTTAGGGAAATAATTTATAAATGAATTTACTACATTGCTATGATTTTTATTGAATTTATCTAGTGCAAAATATTAATAGAGTTTTGAAGAATTTGAAGAAGTTTTCTATTTTTTATTTTTCTTTTGTGTAATTTGTAGGTGATCGTGGGATGAAGACTAAAAATCTAAATAAAACATGGATAAGAATGGTGAGTACTTATTTCAAATTTATTAGTGAAGAATATGATAAATTATACTTACCTGTTAGTCGTCGGGGAAAAAACCGTGGGGGAAGATGTCGTGTATTATGTCGGTATTTGTTAGTAATTTTGCTAGTATGCGAATGATGTTTTTAGTTTGAAGCAGTGGCCAAAGCAATTGAAGTGCTTTAATAGTTTTTAGTTATTCAGTGCCAATTGCAAACTCATAAGGTGTGTTTTGGATGAGATTATATAATTTGTGATTTTATTTAGTGTTGTGAATGAATTCTAATATCGGGATTTCTATAGGTTGGATAAATTCATGTGGGATAAGGAAGGGTCTGGATTCTTCTGCGTTGAAGGTCTTCGTGATGGGACAAAAAATATACATTTGGGTTTTGGGATCATAATTGCGAAGAATACCGTGAAGGTTAGTATCTTTGATGCAATATGTGAAGTTAAGAAAAAATGGTGATGTGTATTTAGAGTTAATAAATTGAAAACGGTGGATGGTTGTCTTGATGGAGTGTGTAGATCAAATGATTTTGTATGAAACGATAATATGTATATGTGTGGGTTTGTTTAGTGCGTAACATAATGTCGTGTGAGCAGTGCAAATCGCGTTCATGTGGTGCAAGGAAATTAAAGGTTAGTGAAAATAATTGAAATCTTTCTTTAAAACTTTCGTAAGCTTGCATGTCGGTTAGTGCTTCAGAAATGACGTGGTCGAACTTGCGATCAAATATATTGAGTGCAAATACATATTGTGTTTTTATGAAGAATTTTTCTGTGATTTGTGGGTTAGCGAAACGATCATCATCTAAAAATTGGTCTTGGTTAGCTCGGATGATGTTGTGATCGTAATATTCTAGCGTATACTCGTTTGCTCGGGGTGCAGTGTATGTTTTTAGTGACTTTTTGTATCCTATATAAGTAAACTGTCTATGTGTTAGTGGTGTGGTGAGTCGATATAGCATATCTTGATTTCTTTCTATATCGATGTGAGTATTAGATAAAGGTAGGCAAAGGGGGTTAGTAAAATGATAATATGATGTCCAATGAAGTGTAGGCATTAAAACTTGTTCATCTACAAAACTACGTGTGTCGTTAGTGTTGTTAGGAGTGTTCAAAGTATATTGTGGAAATGAAGGTAAGGTGATTGCTAAAAAATCTTTCGTGTTAGTGTGATTTGGATGATTAATATATTCACGGACTGTTCCTGGTTTTGTTGGAAATGGATGGTTTGGGAATTTTCTTTTGAAAGTACGATAAGCTCTATTAGTGCTATTTGATGATTCGGTGGATGTGGATGATGGTGCTAATGATGCGGTAAATGGTGAATAGGGTGTAGGGGTAGGTGGGTTTGATGATTCTATTGTGGATGAAATCTGATTTATAGTGGGGTTTTCAAGGTGGAGGGGTTGTTGTTGTAGGGTGATAAAATTATCTAGTTCCTGGGAGAATTGGGGAGTATCTGGAGAATTGGATGATCGGTCTGAATGAAATGAAGAGTAGGTTGGGGTGACTTGTGAAGCATAAGAGGGTGTAGAAATGGATGGGAGCGGGTTATTTGGTGGGATTGGTTGAAAAGGGGGTTTTGAAAAAACTGAGGAGTTGGTTTGAAAATTATTGGATGGAGATGGTTCAGAATCTGCAAATTCATCAGGGGTTTCAATATTTGGGTTATTGAGTTGTGAAATAGAGTATAAAACTGAGATATGTGAATTAGTGTCTGAATTCATGCCTGATGTTACATTATTGGTTGGGAAATCTGGTGGCGGGAAAGCAAAAAGTGGAATTATTGTAATTGGAGTGTTGAGGTTGGTTGGATGGGAATTTGAGCGGTGTAGGGATCCAAGTTGTCGGCTCATCGTGGGCTAAAAAAATTATTATTTTGAGACTGAAAAGCGGTGGTATGGGGTTGTTCTATAATTGGTTCATATGTATTTTCATCTAGTGAATGATGTGTCATTATATGTTGAATGGGGCTTTGTGATATGGTTGGTCTAAAATTTGGATTATGTGTTATTGCTAAATTTTAAAAATTTCGTGGGACTAGGGATAATGGATGGTTATGTGGTAGGGGTGGTAACTGTGGTGCTGTGGGCGTTATTTCTACATTGTTATGTTCTTCGTCATATGTGTTCTGTCTTGTTGCTATTTTTGTGTTGTATTCTTTTATTTGTGCGTCTAAAAGAATTTTGTTTATTGATGATGAAAAAATTCCAAAAAATCCTGCAAATAGTATGCGTGCTACACTTGCTTGTCTATTTACTTGTGTGTGTATAGCGCATGTATTATAGATTCCTTTTAAAAGTGAAAAAAGAAATCCTATAAAGTTAAACATTGCGTATAAAATAGTTAATTTTTCTAAGATGTAATAGGGCCATCCTAGAAAATCAAGAATTTCATTTTTGAGTGTAAAAAAGCTAAAAATATTTATAGGTGAGATATCTTGTGGTCGGTATTTTTCACCGTTTAGATATATATAGTCTTTAATGTCTTTAAAATATCCGCTATAGTCTTGTGTATAAATATCTGCAAATCCTGCGGTTTCGGCAAGTTTGCGTAAGTTTTGGTCAATTGATTGTCTTTGTATAGTGTCCATTTGTGTTAATAATTCTTGGAATTGTTGTGTTCTAATGTGATGTTGGATATCGGATTTTGAATATATTCCAATTGACTGTAGGTCAATATTTGGGTTTCGAGCAATAGCTCTAATACTTTCAGGTGAAAATTTTTTGAGTGATTGCATTAATGTGGGATATGGGGTAAGAAGGTAATTTTTATCTTCATCAGGGTTCAGTTGTACTACATTGTGGCTATTTTTTGATCCACGTGGGACTGCGGTATCCCAGAAATAGGTTCGTCTTGAAAGTGTGTCAACGAAATGTACTTTATTCTTATAAAAGATAGGGATTCTTTTAGAGATCGTTTATCTTCAAAAACATATAGTGGTGATACTTTTTTGGTACAGGTATAGAACCATAAAATGTTTCCTTCATAGTCTAAAAAATTTGATCTATTTCCTGATAGTAAATATCCTGCGTAGGGTATTTTTAATACTGCTAGTGCAAGTGATTGTAGGATTTGTGTCCTTTCTAATTCGCATAGTTGGTGAAGTGTTTCTAATTCAGAGAGTGACATTTCTTGAAAAATTCGGCTAATTGTGTAGTCTAATTTCATATCTAAGTGAATATCATAGTGGATATTACCGAAATATGTACTATTCATTAGTGATAGTTCTTGTAAACGTGTGCTTCTAGTGTCATGGGGCTTTAGATGTCCACCAGGTTGACCTTTACTTTTTTGAAAATCAACTGGTATATATGATGTTCCTTCGTTTATAGGGTGACTTGTGGCGTATGGGTCGATTTTTACTTTTCCAGTGGTCATGTCGAATCCTTTTTCGTATTCAACTAATATTTCGGAGTATTGTGTTTTGTGAAGTGGATTTCTGTATTTATATGCAAGTTCTGTTTCTTGATATATTTGAAAACGTGTCAATTTATTTTCTATATTGTGTATGTTTCTAAAACTAGAACTTTGTTTTCGTGATGGATTTACTTGTTCATATGGGATTGATTGTATAATATATTTTTTGTGAAATTTTATCATACCAGCGTGTATTTTTGCTACTTGAAATGTTGTACATGTGTCTTCGGGGAACCAAACAATTGTTGCTTGTGTTCGTGTTGTAGGGTCACAATAGCCTTGATCGTTTTTACAGGGTAATCTAATTCCTTGATAGATCATTGTGTTGTCAGATAAATCGCGTGTGAGTTGTATTTTTTCGAGTTGTATTTTCCAATCGAAAAACATGATTTCTTGATATCCTTTATTTTTTGTGTCTGCTTTGCAGTTTGATGGGTTATTTATACCAATGTGTGGTATCCAGTGTTTATCGTGTATGTCATAAGTTAATCTTCCGTGTGCGCCGTTGTATGGGTATTTTTCATCTAGTTTTATATGTCCTTGATACCTTTCAAGTTCTGCTTGATGTACAGAATCTGCAAAAACTTGGAAATATACTAATTTTCTATCTTTGTTTTTATTTCTTGTGATATTTAGTCTGAGGAACTCGTTTTTACAATCTTCGGGATTGAGATGTAAAAGTCGTTCGATATTACTCTGGTAGAATGATACGTGGTCAAGTCGGTTTTTATTTCCATTTGAGACTTGTGAACAATGTACTTTCTTTTCAGAAAATGTTGCTGTGAATTTATATCCTATGACTGTTGTTGCTCGGGCTTTTGAATAAAGTGTCGCTATTACATTTGTAGTTTCTATAGCTTGTGGTTCTGTTTCGCATTGTGATACTTGATTTATTGCATACTTGTGTAGTGTTTTTTGTTCATTTTCTTCACAATCGTAATGTGTTACTAATAATTCTTGGGGTCCTGTGCGGGGGAAAGGGTTTATGTTCTGGTTGGAGATTGCTAGAAAAAAGAGTATGAGAAAAATTAATATTTTTAGAATATACATGTGTATGATAATCCTGAGTATGGGTTATAAAATGTGATGTAACCAATTGTCTTTTTGGTATATCTGTCGTATTTGTATATTACTTCAGTTGTTATAAATGGTGGTGGTAGTGATTGAGCTGTTATATTTGGCGGGTTTAATGGGTAGGGATGTTGAGTAATGTTGTTTAGTTTAACCGTTATTTCAAATTTTAATTGTAGACTATTTTGTTGGAGTATTTGGATGTTATGATCACGAATGTCTTCGTGGATGTCTTGTCGATATTGTAGTCTATTGAGTGCCCAGTTGTGGAGTCGGTTATTTTCTGAGTGTTTTCCAAATAATGGTGGAGGTGCTGTGAATGTATTCCAGTCTAGTCTTAAAGGAAAATTTGTTGATGATTGTTCTCAATATCTAGCGTCGAGGTTATTTGGGAAATTTAAGTTAAAAGGCGGTGGTGAAATCTGGCTTATTGATGGTGTTGATGGTAGTGATAATGTTTTTGGTAGTGATGAGGATGTTGTTGTATCCGTAGAAATATCTATTGGATCATTGATTAAATTTGGTTCACCTTGTGTGAATGAATGTGTTGTCCAATATGGTAGTCGTGATGTTTGGTTTGTGGGGTTAAAGGGGTTTTCACGTATTTGTTCAGATGTTGGTGTTGAACCTAAGTAATCTGAGGGTAGGCTTGAGGTGCTACGTTGTGAAAGAAGCGTAGGGGTTTCTGGTAATATACCAATGGGGTTTTCTGGAGTACTTTGTGATGGGGATTGAGGTATATCAAAAAGAACTCGGGGAGTTTGAAAATTTCTGTTTCGTCGAGGATGTATAATTTGTCTATTTATTTCGACTGTATTTTGGTTTTGACTAGGATTTCGTATTCTACTTAATTCTTGTGGTAGTGTAAGTTATATGTTGGTTCGCTTAGAGGTGCTTGTCGTTGAACTGGTTCTAGTGGTTCAGATAAGCGAGCGTGTCGTTCTTCAAAGGTATATGGGTTATCTTGAAAGGAAATTCGTGTGGATGTTTGGGGGTTTTGGGTAGTTGAAGATGGTGTTGGGTTATCTTGGGATGATGTCGGTGAAGACTGACTGAGTGATTGTTGGTTAGCAATTTTTGATGGTTTTTTATTTATTCTTTTAGTGGAAAAATTTATGTTTATTATAGTATTCTTCTAGAAAAAGAATTAGGAGGATTGTTGCTAGGGCGAATGTGATGATTGCTTTCTTTATACATTTGCATATTGTCAAGATGAGGGATGATAGAAATGTTATAAAAATTACAAATAGTAAAAAAATATCTGTTCTACTAAAAATGGTTCGTATCATTTAGATAAGTTTTGTGAATCGTACCTGTGGATATAGTCAATAGCTTTTGAAAGTTGGAGGTATAGTTCAAATTGGAATAGAAAATTAAAAAAATATTGCAAAAAATGATTAAGATTATTACAAAAGATTCAAAGGTATCAAAAAAAAATATGATTAAAAGTTTAAATATCGTTAAAAAGTTTATGAGAATGTTAAGAATTATGTTGACTGGTCGAGAGAAGAGCATTTAAGAAATGGCTTCTCGATCGAATATTTTTTGGTGTTTGAGGCAATTTTCAAGTGTGGTCGAATTATTTATTGGTTTTTTGACAAGTGGGTTGAGTTTTGTGAAAAATTGTTGGGGGCAAATTTTATGGTGATCGGGAGGTCTTCTTTTTCTTTATTTTTATTTGTCAAATGATCTGGGGTATTTTTGAGATTTTTATACTTTAGGCTAATTAAAATGGTCGTTCTCTTACTTTAGGCTAATTTAACATATTTGTTTGGGGGGTATTTGAGGTCTGAGTTGGGGAAATATTGTTGATTTTTGGGTTATTAGATAAGGAAGGGTTATGATATTATGGTGATATTTATTTTAGTTGTCAAGTTGGAGTGGTTTGCTAATTTTTGACCTGGAGGTTGCAAAGTTATAGTTATAGATATGCCTGGAGTTGTAATATCATTCGTCTAGTTGATTTGTGCTAAAATTAGAGAAGGTGACGGATTGGATGAATCCTATCGGCTTATTATGAACTAGAGTCGCTGCGTGTTTGTCAGCATGTTATTTTGAAAAATGAAAGTTCAAAATATTTCAGAGGTGCAAAGATTATGAAATATAAAATTCAAGCTGTTTTTGAAATTCGACTTTCTTTAATATTTTAGATTGTGGGATGAATGTTTTATAGTTTTTACGTGGTTGGTTTCTAAGTCGTGATGACTCTCTATGTTCTGATTTGTCGATTTGTTCTTGGGGTATTATTTTTTCTGTCAATTTTCTATTTTTTCTTTCTTTTTGAGGTATATTTTGATGTAGCTTTTTTGTATTGTTTTTTGTTGTAGTTGATTTTTTATTTTGATTTTCGAGATGAATGTCATGTTGTTCCTTTGTTTTATTCTCCGTATGTGGGTTATTTTGAATAACTTTTAAACCTGTGAAAGAATATAATTGAGTTAGTTCGCGTAGTGCGTATTCTTTTGGGTAAAAAGGTAATAGATTGTTTCGATGTTGAACAATTTCTTTTTTGTCTGAGTCGATGATTTTATATGTGACATCAGTGGGTTTGGCAATTATTTGGTATGGTCCTTTACGAAGGGGTTGTAATTTTTTAGAAATTCCTTTTTGAGTGTTAAAATTGGGTATTAAAACAAATGTTCCAATTTTTAAATCGGAGGCTGGTGTAAAGCGTGAATTTATTTGTTCATTAATGTTTTGCCTTTGTAACAACTTTTTTGTTACTTTTTGGTAAATTTCATTGTGCTTTTTATCTCTATTTAAAATCCATTCGGTGTGTGTACCGGAGGCTAATTTAAGAATTTGTGGGTGATGAAAATGATCTTCATCGTGTGTGTGTAAATGTAGGTTATAACAAATTGAGTCTTTATTCGGTTGACAATGACTTTGTGCATTTTTATGAGAGTTTGCTGTAAACATTATTGGTTTGCGTGGCTTTTGATTAATAACCATTTCATATGGTGACATTCCTAGAGTTGTCGTGATTTGTGAATTATATGCTAAGGGAAATAGTTTTACATCTGCTGACCATTCGGTGTATTTTGTATCATTTCCATTGATTATACATCTAAGATATTCTTGTAGTGAACGGTTCATACCTTCGACTAAGCCGTTTGTCCAAGGTGCGTGAGATGTACGTGGTTTGTGTTTGATGTTATATAAATGACATAGTGTGATGATTTCATTATTTATGAATTCCGTACCGTTGTCTGTAACTAAAATTTCTGGTAGTCCGAATTTGGCTATCCAGTGTTCATAAAGTGTTGTGTAAGCGTAATAAGCGTTACAATGTGGTACTGGGTTAAGTGCTACATAATGTGTAAATGCGTCAACAATTACCATAATGTAGGAGTTTCCTTCGGATGATGGTGAAATTGGTCCTTTTGTATCAAATGAAATACGGTGGTTAAAGTACAAACTTTGTCCTTTAGAGTCTTGTTTTTGTGCTATTTGTTTTTGATTTGGATAAGGTTTATTTAGCTGACATACTATACAATCATTGCATAGTACTTTTATCCAATTTGGTGCATTTGGAAAATAATTTTTTTGTATGAAATTTGAATATGCGTTCTCTGATCCAGAGTGTCCTTTAATGTTTTGTGTATGTGAGATATTAAAAGCTATGAGAATCATACTTAAAGGGAGACAGGAACTGTAGATTCATTGAATTGGTATTCTAGAAGGTCTGTGTTTTCATTAATTGTTGTATTACTAATTTTTCGAAAATATCGGAGGAGTGTTTTATTTCCTAATATTGTTGTATCTGCCTTTACGGGTTTAGTTTTATATTTGTGCCATGATTTTAGTTGTCGAATTATTGGGTCAAGATTTTGATATTGTTTCAAAGTATTAATTGTAATTTTATCTGTTGGGGGGAGAAAAATGTTTTCTATTTCTAATTTAGATAAAGGAATTGTATCAAGTGGGTCATGGAGGTCAAAAACTTGATTTATTGTGTATTTTGAATCGTTTGTTTGCGGTCCTGATAAATTTATTTTATCAGTTAGATTTTCTTTTTCAATTAACGGAAAAAAGTCTTTTTTATGCGGGTGTTGTTTTACTCTTTTTTGTTGGGTGTTATTTTTTATCCATTGTGAATATGGAATTGGTTTAAAAGTTGATGTTCCAAGTAGATCAACTTCGTAGTGGTTATTTTGGCAATCTAAATAAAGTGGGAAGTGTTGTAGATTATTTATTTGTGATTGTTCAACGCCAGTTTTTACTGCATATTTGCATTCTAGTCGGGGTGATGTTTCGTTTTCTGCAAGGTAGAATTTTATATTTTTGGGTATTTCAACTGTAGTTTTACGTGTAAGTAATTCAGGTGGTGTATTTCGACTTAAAGTGTCTGGTAATGCAAGATTCTTTCCTGCTGTCCAAACTATATGTCAGTTTGGGAATTTCATTAGAATTAATTGAAATCTATAAACTCGATGATTTGGATTAGATTTTTGTGTAAAGAGAAAAATGATTGGTTTGTGATCTGTGAATAGAACTGTTGGATGTTTTGATCCAAGTATCAGAAAATCATATTCTGTTAGTGTATATATTATGGCTGTCCATTCTCTCATTAGAGTTGAGAGTCGTAGCTCTGCTTGAGTGAATAATCGAGAATTTGCTGATATAAGATTCATTTTGTTTGTGCCATTGTGTGATTGTAATAATGCTGCGCCGATGCCAAAATTCGAAGCATCGCACATTGCATAGAATGGTTGATTTGGATCTGGGATTGTATTCGAAATTTGTTCAGTTAGGAGTTTTTTAATTTCTTCAAATCGTGTTTGATGTTCTGTGTTCCATTCAAAATTATTTTGTTGTCTAAGTATATTATAGAATGGTCTTAGGTATAATTGCATTTTATAGACATATTTGCTTAAAAAATTGAACATTCCAAGGAATTCTTGGATTTTCTTTTTGTTTGTTGGTGGTTGGAGCTTCTGAATAGCATCAATGCGTGATTTTAATGGAGTGATTGTTTTTCTTTCTATATTGTGTCCTAAGAATTTAACTCGTGTTAAAAAGAAGTGTGATTTATCGGGGGCGGCCTTCAGATTTTCGTTCTGAAGTATTTTGTGATAGTGTTCTAAAAATTAAACATTTCTTCTTTTGTCTGTGATTGCATAAAAACATCGTCTAAATAGGTGATTGCGTTTTTCTTGAGTATTAGTGGTCTAAAAATTTCACTCATAAAAGCTGAAAATGCTGCTGGTCCTATGGATATTCCATAGAATAGGCGGTTGAATTCATATTGCTGATTTCCGATAACAAATTGTGTTAAGCGTCGCGATTGTTCATCTAGTGGCATTTGATTATATGCACTATTCATATCTGCGGTTGTAAAGTATTTTCCGTTTATTTTTGTTAAAATAACTTGTATTGGTTCAATAGGCCAATTCGTCTATTAGTGAGTTAAGATATCTAGCGTCTAGAACTATTTTTAATGATTCTCCTTTTGCTAGGATGATAACAGGGTTGATAAATGTGTTACCTTTTCGTTGTTCTTCTTTGTTTACCGGTGATATAATTTTGTATTGTTCTAAAATATCGAGTAATCTGTTCACTTTATCGTGTAAATGAATTGGTACTTTACTTGCTCTTTGTTTTTTGAAAACTGCGTCAGGTTTTAATGGGAGATGTAGTGATGAACTAATTTTGCCAACATCAAATTTGGATGTTGCATAGACTGATGAATATTTTATTAGCTGTTTGGCTAACTTATCAAATTCGTCTTGTGTTATTTGTGAATGTTGGAAGTTAAACATTGTTAAAAATTTCTGTTGATTCTCTGTATAGTTATTTATGTTGAATGTAGGTTTGAAATATGGGGTTTTTGTGAAATAATCTGTATTTCTTTTTTCATTACTTATTATATTATTTATGGATAATTCTTCATTAAGAATTGTGGATTGACAAATATCTAATAATTGGAGTATATTATTTACGCGGTATGCTTTTTCGTGTACTGGTGATATCGTAGCGTTGGTTTCGCAATATCCCAAAAGTCCTAAAGGTAGTGTTACTTGATAGGGTGTAGTATTGTATACATGTAACGAAATAATATCTGAATTCGAGTTTTTCAAATATTTTATGGATGAAATTGTGATTTTGAAAAATTTATGGATAGGTTTGAATTCAAAGTCTGACATATAGAGTTGTTGTTTATTTTGTTTTTTATCATATTGGTGAACTTATATATATTGAACTTATATATATGAAAAATTATATATGTTTCCTGATAGTGGTTTCAGGTGTTTTCTTTGTTGGTTATATATTGGATAAAATTTTGAAAAGAATGGTGGTTGTTTGTTTAATCTTTGAAAAAATGTTAGGGATGTGTCTTTTGTTTTTGTGTATTTATCTTTGATTAGTATTTTACTATTCAAAATGTTGATTGTTGGTATATATTTAGAGATAAATGGTATTCCAATGATATTGTGTTTAATATCAGTGATATGAAATATTTGTTTAAATGGTTTATTTGAAATTTTATTTTGCTCTATTGTTCTTGTGGGGAGAAGAAATAATTGAATTTTTCCATAGTTTACCAATGTTGATCCTTGTGCTGTTGCTAGTTTACTGGAGGTTTCAAGAGGTGTTAGTTTTGGTTATAATGTTTTTATCTCATTCCATGTGGGAATGTTTATTATGTTTGATTCTGCTCCTGAATCAATTAAAAAATCAATTTCAAGATCTGGTGGTTGAAATTCTTTGTTTCTTGGACTTTCTAAAAGAAATGGTATTGTCCAAATTTTTTCTTTGGGTTGTTCTTTTTGTATATTTTGATAGATGTGATTTGTATTCAAGCATTTTGTTGTCATTTTCATTGGATTGATTTGTAGTGTTGATTTCGTTAGTTTCTTGTGCCGTTTGTGTGGAATGGATGGGTTCAATATAATAATTGTGAAGGAGTTCTAACTGATTTTCATATATATGTGATGAAAAAGGTTGTTCATATATAATAGGTTCGTAGTAATTTTTGACTGCTATCATATTGATCGAGATAGTGTTTTCTGTATCACTTTCTGAATCTGATGATTCACAGTTTATTTGATTTAGTTGTAGTTCGTTATTTCCTGTGTCATCAATACCTGGGGGTTCTGATGTTGTTTCTGGATTCTGGATAAGATGTTGAAGGCCCAGTTCTTATCGTTTAAATTCACAAATTTTTTTAAATCTTATTTCTGTTTATTTACAGTCGTCTAATTTCCTAGGCGCCGATAAATCTATTTAACTTTGAGCTCAGAACAAAACTACGTTTCGAAAGATTAAACAAAATTCCGTCACAAATGGCTACTTAAGAAGTCGAAATTTGTCTGGAGAAAAAAACCACTTGAGCACAAATAGTCCGTCACTTTCTTCGAAAGTCGGAACAACAACTGTCATATTATCTTAAACAACTGTTAGTTGTAAAAAGCGTTTAAAGGTCTGAAAGGTTTAAAGGTTTAAAAGCGTTTAACTGAACAAATAGTCATGTTTTTCGGTTTTTTCCATAAACACCTCCTCAACATAAATACTTTCAAAGCCGGCTAAAATCGAAAAATTGTTTTCACATATTCTCGGTCAATATATTTGAGACAAATCAGTTTCTTGAAAGGTAAACAAATGAAATTAACTGTTTTATTTATATTTATCTGAAAATTTTGTTTTGCGTTTTTTGAAAATAAAGAAATCATTTAGTGTAGTTACAAAAAAGTTTTCAAGCAACTGGATTCCCAAATGTTCTGTTTTTTTTTCAAGGTGACCTTCAAAAACATCTCAGATTTCTTCAAATATGACCGACCGCTTTGAGTACACTATCCGACTACAAAGACATCCAACCTATTACGTAATAGTTATCCTCATTCCCTCATCACTGATGGGCCTTGTGTCAATTCTACCCTCGCAATCACAGCTCTCCTCTCCCAAATTCTGCAACTTTTGGTGTTGTCGGATATTTTACCGGCTAGTGGCGAGAACGACTTCCCGGTCATTGGCGTGTATGTTATATTCCAAATTGTGATGGTTTCGCTTTCTGTTGTCGAGTGTGTAATTGTAACGGATATTCATTTCACATCGCAGAAAAAAGTGGCACCCAATTGGGTTTTGAGGCTTTCGAAGATGAACAAAACCGTTAGAAATTATAAAAATCAAGATTGTCATTAACTAAACTCAGAGTTCCTCTGAAATATTTAGGACTCAGAAACACATCTGAGTGTTGAGAAAAAACGTGTTTAGCTGGTCTGCAAATTGGAGAACTTTCAAAAATCATCAAAATATGTTCTGGGTGAACTCTGATCGCTTTATAATGTCAACTACTTAAGGCGCAAAAAATATTAATTGACAATCTTGATTATAATTAGACAAATGTCTGCTCCGCGACAACCGAAAACGACGAAAGTTGTGAACCCGAAAGCCAAACCCCAGTCACAAATGGCAACCAAAATCCAACCCCTCGAATAAAAGACGTCGTAACTAATAAAAACAACGGATCCGTGGAGTCAACCGTTGCCAAGAGTATAGACCAACAAGACTTTTTAGGTGATCATTATAACTGGATATTTTCTCCCATATTGTAAAATGCGTTCAATTCGGAAAATAGAACAACATTTTTCCGACCTCAAAATAGTTGAATTGTTCAGAAAACTGTCCTGTCGAAATGTTAACTCGTATTTAGGCAAAAGATTTATATGAAAGCGAAATTGGAATTTTGTTAGCAGATCCAAAAACATCTAAAAAAACACAATAAAATATGCTATCTAGTCAGCAATTTCATAAGTTTTTGTTTTAGAAAAAAAAACTTGTCTCCTTGTTGATAAGCCCGCAATTTAGTGAATCTAAAGTTTTCAAAAAGTTGAGAAGTTGAAATGATCCCGATTTAGGATCTGCGAAACCGAATGCCCAGTCCACAGAGGTGTGGAAAGAGTTTGCAGCTGTGCTTGACCGATCCTTTCTTATCGGCTATGTAATCATTCTTGCAGTTGGAGTGTTCGTGTTTTACGTGACTATGAAGAGCAGAACATCTTAGAAGGAAGCAGACAAAATAAAACTCTCGCTGAGCCGAAACAGACAAGACCAGAGCGCCAAAAGCGCTGTTAAAGGGGGAAGATAGCTCAATAGGTACTTGAGATATGTTTATAACCACTTGAAAATAGTTTGAATGAAATCATAAACCATATTTTCAAACGAGTGTGGAAAGCCAAAATTTACAATATCAAAGCTCAAAAGTGTCATTCAAATAGAAAAAAGAATCAATAAATCAGGCATAAAAAGCGACTTTTTTCTTTCTTAAAATGACAAAAAGCTTTTGCGTACAATATTAAGGTCCTGCGGAGAACCGTTTTTGCTATTCAGATACAAGGCTAGAGCACCAACCCTGGTAAATTGCTTTCCTCGATGAGGTTATGGTCGCCTATACCAAAATTTGCAAAAAAAATTTCATAAATTTCGAGTTATTTTTTCAAACTTTTTCTCGATACTCATATAAAAAAAACTTCAGTAGGTCAAATGATTGCGTGCTATAAACAAAACATCCATCTACTTCCCTTTGCTGACGTCTTTTTGAAGAGTTTATTCGTTTTTGCTGGGGGGAGATAGCTCAATTGGTCATTACGGGTGGGGGGGGGATTGCTCAATTGATCCGGTTTTTATATTGAAAACAACATTCTCAGTTGTACCAGGAACGGATTTAGGGGGGAGGATGCCTTTCCTCTCAGGGATTCGACCCCCTCACCAACCAAAGGGTCCCCCGTTGGTATTATTTTGTGACATCCATTTTAGAACTTTTTTAAAGGCGCCTTAGAAGTCAAAATGCAGGAGCGCGCGCCGAAAAAACGCAAGTTTTTAGTCGAAATTTTCCAAAAAATGGTACTTTTGACCTGTTTTTTCAAAAATTTGCCTATGGCGCTAAATCTTTTTTTTTTTTCAAAATAGGGTTTTATAGTGTTCTGAGAGCGCGCTGAAGCTGAAAATCAATTTGATAGACCTAGAAAAACAGGTCGACAAACTGGTCGGCCAGGTTGAAATCTTTTAGAAAATCCTCCCCGCTCGAGAAAATCTTAGATCTGCCCCTGAGTTATGCGTTTATATATCTAATTTTGTTCCAATAAGAACCAGTTTTTTCTATTTTGAAATTAAATCTAATTTATTCAAATTGAGGGTATCATTTTATATTGAGGCTAAACGAATTCGCTCATTATCATAAAATAACATTTTTTATGAAGACCACTTTTAACCGGAAAAGTTAGAGCCAGATTTTCGAAGAGTCAATGGCGGGTCTAATGCACTAAACGACCCAAAGCTCTTAGTTTTATATATTGAGCTGAGAACTATGCGGTGAAATCTGATAGGCTTATTTAAGCCAATCCGATTCAAGCAGCACGGTCGAAAACCTCAATCAACATTTCCAGCAGATAAAAACATTGACCGGAGTTTTTGAAAATGAGGAATTTTGTGAAATTGTCAAAACCATTTCAAATTACTTGTGAATCTTTGTGTAGACAACAAAAGTTCAAATCAATGACTTCAACAACAAAATTTTGTATTTTCGATCATTTTGGCTAATAATATTATATCTGCTTGGTTTTTAAATTGAAATGCCAAATCATGCTGCTTAAATTTGATTGATTAATTAGCCAACCAGATTCAAACCACTTTATTTCCAGTTTAAAAAGTAGAAACACTTGTTTTGAGCGGTTTACAGCCCAGGTAGCTGTGGTTAGATTCAGCAGGAGATGGTTTGCGCGTGAATCACTGTTTGCCGCAAAGACCAGCCTATTAGCATGTGTGTCCATTAGCATGCGCTTGTAAACAATTTCCGATACTACATTTTAAAACTTGCTGGCTAGAATTTCTTTATTTAAATAACTTAATTTTTTCGGATACTTTAGTGGGGCCAAAATAATTGTTTTTCCCCCAAAAAAATCAAATGAAATTCAAAACTAAATAGAAATTAGAGCTAATTTTTAAATAAATGAGTGCCTCTTTAAATCAATTAGCACATGCTAATTGGCACTCAAACTTATCAGTACGCCCATTTTTGCCGCAAACTCGATGCAAAACTCGATGTTTTGAAAAGGAAGTAGCTAAAACTAGTTTAATACAACGGGCCGACGAAATTCAAGACAAAAAGTTTTTTTAGGTTTTTTTAAGCATAAAGGGTAATCCAAAAATTTGAAATCTATGGACGGGACATCAAACCAACGGGACCTCAAGCTGAATTGAGAAAAAGAGGATCTTGAACCGAATTTTTTCCGAAACACAAATTTCGAAGAAAAAAATGAAAATTATGTTGAGTTTTTTTCCATTTTATGGCTTTCACTAAACATTTTGATGGCTTTTTCAAAGATTTTGAGTTTTAAATTGTTGTTGACGCATGTTTAAATACAACACATGGTTGAAAAAGGTTTTCTTGTGTATATTTTGTGCTATGTAATTTAGCTAAAGCTAAGGGGTGTAAATAGCTGATATCGGCCTTAAAAATTGCATAATGAATAATGATGAGATAAACAGTTAGTTCTGAATGTCTAAAACATGTCTTAAAACATGACATTCTAGTAATTGCACAGGTTAAACTAGAAAACTGATGATTGTATAGTTAATAAACGGCAAGCTAAAAAGTGCTTTTTACTGAAGTTAAATGATATAGCTTCCATCTATTGTTTTTTGATATTTTCGCGTTCAAAATATAAAAGACGTATACTAAAATAGTATTCTAATCGTTTAGAGGCCAAACTATGCATTTTGTGCATTGTAAGCGAATTCCGCAACAAGGACGCTCCCATTGTTCTTCTTTTTTTCTTTCATTTACTTAGATCGTTCCGACAAAATTTTAACCTGTTTAAAGACTTGTCTCTGGAATCCAGAAACATACAGACACAAAATTGTGCGCGTATCCAGTGCACAGTTGTGCCTCGTAAAGATATGAAAAGCCGAAATAGACCCTAACTATGGTCGGAACAACAATATAAAGATTTTGTTTTGTTGCCCTTAAACTCGTATCCAGTTACGTGTGTGGCAGTTGAACACAATAAAACCAAAAATCTGTCATTCATACGACGCCGTTTTGTAACAAAAAATAGAGTTTCAGTGCGTCAGATCAAGGCTCCAACCGTTAGGATAGATACGGAAAAAAGAACTACTTTTCAAGGACATTGTAACTTCTTTGTCTATTTATATGGTTACATTAGTTTTATTGTTTTATCAGAGTGGATTTTATTTCGTCTTCAATCCTTCTTTCTTTGTACTTCAGTTGTTCTGTTCTTCAAACTTATTTTTTCTATCTTTTTATGTTGTCTAGTCAGTGTAGAACTCACCGAAAATAAAGGAAAAGAATTAGAGTTAGTTCTGAATGTCTAAAACATGTCTTAAAACATGACATTCTAGTAATTGCATAATTCTGATGAGGTTATTTTCTTAACAATAAATTACCTGAAAATTGGAAACGAAAAAAGATGATTCTCCGAGAAGATTCAAATTCAGAAACCTATGAATGAAACCTGATCCACGCAAAAACTAAAAATAATGGTAAAAAACAAGTTAAGAACCGTTTAATGAACTATTCACTTCCAATTTGAGTCACTATATGAGCAAATTCTACAAAAGAAACAAAAAACTAGCTAAGAACAATTTTTGCATGCCTTCATCTTTGTGACATGCATCGCACAATTACGTGATGAAACGAGATCCTTTTTAATAAGAAATCATTGTGCAATGCTCTTCAGAAGGTTTTTTGAATGATACCAAAACTCAGAGTTGACCACCACACTGCTAACTACAATGCTTCATCGGAAAATTAGACTCAACATCGAGCATCGAGCATAAATTCATACATGCAATTTTGCACTTCCTTATCGATAACCAGTTACGAGCCACTTAGCATGCATATACTAGCTGGTATAAAAACCTCAACATAGTTGACTTTGACAATACTCATTAGTTATATGATGCAAAATAACGTAATATATGTATGTTACATAACAGTCTCCATTACACTCGTCCTTCGACTAATTTAAATTTATCTCACTGTCGTTTTCAATTCATTGCATGAAATCAATTTTGCTTCATTTAACAAGTTTCAATTTTGTTTCATTCTCTACTGTTTTCCATCAGTATCCTCTCATTTTTCGACACTATGTTTTTAAAGTGAATTTTTATAGGCTCTCCAGCTCTTCTAAAATCTGGCGATGGTACTCTTCGTTCATGCTGATAGCAGATAATTCAGCAGCAAAATCCGAGTCGCCCCGCTCGAATCTCCACTAACGTATGGATATACACCCAGGTATGGATTCTGCAATCTAAACACATCGATTGTATTGCCTGGGGCTTCAATTATTGATACTGATTGCTTTGCTTTGAATGTTTCACACTCCTTCGAAATGGTTCAAAACATCCACAAAGTGTCCGGAAACCTCCTCACTTAGACCTTGCACATCGTCCTGACTGAAATCCGCACCACAATACAAACTACACATTTCACGGTGGAAATAGGTATCATCGGCATTACGCTTCTTCGAGCTAGGAATTTTCTTAGGACTAACTGACTACTTCTTCACTGCGACCGAATTGCCCAAATGCTTTCATCCCCTAGGTCTACTTGCTGTTCTTAACACTGAAGGTCCCAGGGCTGCCTGTAATGTTTCGTTGCGCTTCTCGCCGAAGCTCTTGTCGATATTTACTACACTAACAAAATGAGTCTATCAGAAAAATCACACTTGAAATAACCTTTCGCCCACGAATTTTCCGGCAAAGATCTCGTATTATGACGCAAAACCAAATTGGGCGTCCAAGCCAACGGGCTGCTTGTTTCCAATATTTCCGCCGAAAGTCTTTCGAGGGAATACTCAATTTCCCTACTTTGACTGTTTCGGCTGTTGAGGTAAATTTTCCTTCTCCTTTACGATAAGCTTTCCCCCTTTTATGTCCATATCTGCTGAACCATTGTATTCCTGAGTTTCGTTATTTTTGTCGGCCTCATCCGCCAACGACAAAAGGAATCGACTATTCCACTAGTTCCTGGGATTACCACACTACTTCCTCTTAATCCATGTACAGCCCGATCCTTCCGGTTTGTGGGTTTCTCACTCCTTTATCCGGTGTTCTCATAGATTGCTCTTCAGGCAACCCGATCAGTTTCGTTTCCTGCCCCGTTAATTGTGATCCAGTCCAAATCACTATTGCCAGTGTAATTGTATGATCAGCTTTGCGCACCACTTTTCGTTTAACATGTCAAAGTACGGTTCTGATTTTAACCAATCCTGATTTTTGCAAAAAACATGATAATATTTTCTTTGCGCACTCAAACCGAGCGCTTTTTCGTGGCTACTCGACTCGCTCCCTCGGCATTACTTTTCTAGAGTACCTGAGTGCTTGCCAGTGGATGCTCAGTCCGATCATACTTTCCCATCATCGTGTTATCATCCGAAAGTTCGTAAGCCTGCGTTACCCATGCAGAGAACATCTTGTTTTTATCTAAGGAATAAAACAATTGCTACTTGACTGATGCGTTGTTGTCCTTATTTTTAAAATTATTTAATTTGAAGCAATTTTCAACGCTGGCTTAGGTTTTTTGAAATAAAAGATGCCTTAATTCTTTCTCGCATTGTACGAAAACACTTCTTTACTAGTCCATTTGCTCGGCGCATCCCTTAAGGTACAAATACTAACTGAATGTTATTCTTAGCAAGGAATTTCCCACTGGATTTTGCTGCAAAGGCAGACCATCGGTAGGTCTGAAACATCTTGGTTATCGCTTGTAGGGCAATCTAATTGTCAAAGAAGTCCCTAATCACGCCCTCAGTTGTCTGTGTCGTAATTTGGATCAAAAGCAATTTCGAGAATCTATCTAACCATATTAACAAATATTTATTTGCACGCCATACTGTTGGCAACGGTCCAGAAAGTCTAATTGCAATTCTTGATTGGGTTTTTCCCAACATTTCTATTTTTGTAATATCCGATTCCGAAATACCGATATCAAACTTTTACCAATAATATTTACACTGCTTGCAATTCACCGCGGTCAGCTCAATTTTTCGATTCATATGCAATACGGGTTACCAGAAACAGTTACATGCAACATCCGGCATGGTGAACATTACCGAATGACCCTCGTGAAGACGCTTTGTTATTGGCGATCTTAGCTGTGCTGGCACAACCATTCTGCCTCCAGAAACAAGATGCCATTAGTTCTGTGTAATTAAATAACTGGCCTACATGTTTTTTCTGATCTTAATTTTCAACGTTTAACGCCTCAACAATACAAATCAAGATATTATTTGCTTTGTAAGAATGGCAATGAAATCAATGTCAAAGAAATACGGCCAACCAAAAGTTATGGTCAGAAACATTTCAGAGGGAAAAAAACGGAATCAGCCGATGGCTGTCGAATCGAATTAGGCCTATGGACAGCTATTGTAGGTATTTCTGAGGCCTCCTGCCCCGAGCAACTTACTCTTTAATTTTAATTTTCACTGAACTCTTAGGTGATTATTTAGCGTGCAAACTCTACAGTTCTCTGATTTTCTGTGCGTTAAAGATTCGCAGTGCAAGCTCTTATGAAATGACACTTTCAAACTCAACACTTAGTTGCTTCGCTGCACATTTTTCCAGATGACATAATTCGCCTTTTTCCAGATGACATAATGTTGCTAGTCTTTTTTGCCAGTGCTAACCATAGCCGATGGTTCCTATTAACTACAATTATTTGTGCAACTACGAATGTAATATTTAAATTAGATATTTTGGAGGCACTCCCAATGAGTGTTTAGATAATTAATCCATCAACCCAATAATTTTACAACCGGATGTGTTCGATTTTATAATTGAAAGGCAGCGAATGATCTACCTACCGCACTTACCGTGTTTAAGCCGTTTTGTTTTTGTGTTTTTTCTTCTAACAAACAGGACAATAGGGCAGTATGATCAGTATAAGTTTAACCAAAGCCCAAAAAAACAGTTCTGGAACTGGGTTAGTGACCAAACTACGGCCGAAAACTCGAATTCAATAATACGATACGTAAGCTCCTCGTCGTTCAAAATTCGTGATGGATACTAAATCGGTTTCCAGTCGCCGGTATGCAATTGCTCCATTGCTGCCCCTGAGCCCTATTTCGATTCACACTTGGCTAGCTTTTTAACGTCAAAATGATGATTTTGGACGAAATCATTTACTATGTTTTTCGTTTTAACAAACTTTGATTCATGAGTAGGTCTCCATTCATAATGTGAATATTTTTGAAGTTTCAAAATGGTTCCGTCTAGGCGGCTAAATTTGTTAAAAATCGAATAAATTGGTTAATGGGCCCAATTTTGTATCTTATAATTGTGATGTTTTCAGGTTGTTTCATTTTCATGATCGATTAGGTTTTTTTCAACCGGCACAGTACCCTTATTAGACAATCAAAACCTCATTCATTCTTTTTTATATTGTAAAATTGTAAGTTAACTCCATTTAGCGGCTGCATTATTTTCGTCTTATACTTTCAAAACATTGCGAAATTCACGCCATTGGCGTTCCTCGGATCCCCGGGTCACGATCAAAATATCGTCTAAATAAAGATGTATCTCCGGCAAATGTCCCAACATTGAGTACGTTACTCCTTAACATTCATTCGGCATGTCTCCCGAACCATAAAACTTTGTTTTGAAGCGGTATGTACTGACAATATATACTATGTCCGACAATACTAAAATTTCTCAGAAGGCTCGGCAGTTCACTCAACGATTTTTGTGAATCTGCGTATTCAAGGTCTATGTTCGAGAACCAATTCGCGCTGGTAGTGTTCTCACTGATAGTAAACGCGACATTATCGGCCAATTTATTCTTACTGGGCATATGGTAACGATTCCACTAAATCTGTTCATTGATCATCTTAGTAAACTTTACCTACCTATCTCCTATTGCGGTTAGAGACGTTAACAAGATGAAACAACCTTCCGTACGTTTTTCGAGTTTTACAATGTGTCCTTCTTTCAAATTTTTCTCAATCGTTTCATCGACATTAGGTTGTTTGTGAGCAGAGAACCGCTTGCCTTTTACTTCTATCGGACGTAATGGTTCGTGAAACTGCGTTCCAATTTTGCAGTTTTCAATGCTCCGTTTCTGTCAAACCAATCCAAGAAATCTCGTACTAATAATGATGTTTTTACGTTGTATTGGAAAATACAGAGCTTCAAACTCGCTCTCATTCCCGGCTACTTCCTTCAAGGCTCTTCAACTATCTTTTGGCCAGCTTCGATACACAGTGACGGTAGGATGTCAGTCCCAATGATATCTCTGACCGCCATCGGCGATTAACAACTCTGCGTTTTTGGCAATTCACCCTTCCGATTCGATATCTATGAAAGTGCGTGCAATGATTTTGATCACATCATTTGTTGCACAGAACAAATTCCGAGTTTCTACTGGAACCGATCTGACTGCTAGGAATCTATCCCACACCTTCAATTATTGAAAATTGCCCAGCGATATAAAATATATTGCACCTGCACAGTCTATCTTCAAATCGCTTTGTCAACGATTTTCGCCCATCTTGCGTTTAGTAACTTCCGAGTTCATACTGTGTTTTGCAAAAAACTCCTAAATCTCTTTCATCTCTCTCCTCTTTAATAACACAAATCACGTTGTTTACATATAAAGTAAAATCGCATGAGCCATCAATTTGATTTACTCCCTCCTTCTTGCAATGCTTGGGGAAGTGCCCACTACCACCGAATTTTTTAAAATAATTTATTCTTTGCCGGACAGTTCTCTCGGTGATTCGGTTTGAACCAATTCCCACAGTTTAAGGCATTTGACCTGCCTCTGGTCCTTGAAGTCATTCACCGACTCTGTTGTGATGTATCCTGATTGATGAGAAGTCCATCAGTCTCCCGTTTGTACATCAGTTCGTCGCTCTATCTCTCACTACTGCGAATTGTACTGCGTCTACCGGGAACTCAACGTCTCCATGCATAATTGTTTTCGTATATCATGATTTTGCATATTGAAATTAAATGCATGACGTACTATTGATTCATCTTTCGTTTTAAAATCTCACCCCCGGATTGAATCGCTCAACGCACCTACCTGAAAAGTCCTCCATTCCTTTGTTCTTTCGTTGTTTTCGTCCAAACAGAATAAATATACCGTTGGTAACGTTCGGTTTCCGTTGAAAAGCATCCACTGCCAATTTCCACAACTCCACAATTTTTTAACAACAATTATTTTCTGAGCAGTTTCCGATAAAAGTATCTTTGGTTCTAGTTTCCTAGCAATGAAAAGTTTTTTGGCTTTAACCTATTGTCACCTTCAAGCCGGGTTCTACCCTTAAAAAGACGTTTTTCTTCATCCGTTCAACGAGTCTTTTCCTCTCGCCACGCTCTGGCTGCAGTTTCGTTACGAGCATCTCTCATAACGAAACACTGAGAAAACGTTTCCATCTTCTAAATAGGGAAAGTATCCTCGTGTTGTGTATTTCTTCCAGAATATCCTCGATATCTATTTCCAAATTATTAACTACTATCAACTGACACTTCTGCGATCAGTTCCTCCAGGGTACCATTGGATGTTGCGAGGGGCCACGCTAAAACACGTCCAGACTGCGGTAGCTCGATTTCTCAAATACCCAAAGTTCTAACTCTAAAAGTACACTTCAGTCAGAAAAAAAAACAATTTCGAATCGATATTATTTCAATTGCCAAACAAACAAATCATCACAAAGCCTTACTGGGCCCTAAAATTCTCAACAAAGATAAAGTCCCTCAAAATTTGGGACAGTTCTTTGAATTCATTCAAAGTTATGTTGACATAGGCAACTTGCTTCAACCCTTCACTTTCCTTTGCAGTGAAGAGTCGAATCTTAATGTAGAGTGGTTTGTTCATACTGAACTTCTTGATTGTGACAACCACCCTCCTCATGTCGTATGTTGCTATTTCATATACTAAATTACAGATGAGACTGTGCCATGTAGACTTATACTGATAGGTCACGTAACGACATACGTTTTAAGTAAAAGATGTAAACGACATACGTTTTACGTAAAAGATGCAAAAGGAGATCAACTTCATTTTTAGATCATCGTTGTCACTGGCGATACGTTAACTCATTACGAGACAAAACTGTACATTTTGAGAATTGTAAGCGGATTCCGCGACAAGAACGCTCCGTTTGTTCTTCTGTTGTTCTCTGTTTTCCTTCGATTGTTCCGAAAAAAACTTTACCTGTTTAAAGAGTTGCCTGTGGAATCCAGGAACATGCAGACACAAAATTGTGCGCCTATCCAGTGCACAGTTTGGCCTCATAATGCTCAACGCTAACTATAGCGTTGACCGTGACAAAACTCATACAATAAAGTAATATACGTAAATTGTATAACAGTCTCCACTATAGACTCATTAACCGCAGGAACAAAAACAAGTGCCTTAAAAACACTGATATTTGAAAACAACTGCCATACCCTTTTACCAATCGAAATTTTTAAAAACAATATCAAAATTTTGTCTTCGGCAACCAGATATTGTTAAGGTATGCGATTGTCATCGGCGTTAGCAAATATACAAGCAATAGCGTAGTTCAGATAATTGATTAGCATTTAAATGATTATTTCTCAGCAATAACGCCTCTGATCTCATCTCAAGAAAGTAGAGAGCTATTTCGGTCACAAAACATTTCGTAACAGGTTTTTTTGCTTCGCTATTATTTGAAATAAACAAATTTAGCAACTTTTCAAAAGAAAATACTTCAAAACAACAAAAAAAAACGATTTAAAATTTTCATTTTCATTGTTTTTTCAATTTACTGAAAATTTTTTTAAGTAAGGAGAGAGAGATTCAAGTAAAAACTATATCTAGCTGAAATAGCGCTAAAACTGTAGCTCAATTGATTGATTTGAGATTTCAGCAACACTTTTCCAATTCATCAAAATTTGATTAAATGAGTTGGAAAACCGAAAATATTCACAACACACTGGACATTACGAGGCCAAACTGTGCACTGGATAAATTTGTTAAAAATTTGTTTGAACAATCAAAGAAAATGAAAGATCAAAAAAAGAACAAAAGAGCGCGTCCTTGTTGCGGAATAAGCTTACAATTCACAAAATACACAATTTGGCCTCGATTTGAAATAACTTTTTCAAGTTTTGATTTTTTTTTAAATTTCAAATTAGGAGCACAATGGCTATTATATGGTGCCACTCATGGTCATCTGCGCGCTTTACTCTGATATAGTCCGAATTGGCCGGAAAAAATCGTCCGGAGTCCAAAATTCCTTTCCATTTTTCGAAAGTTTGGAGCAAAAATGGGGTTCTTGAAAACTCTGGAAAATTAGCTCCGAAATCACTTTAAAATATGGTAGTTTTAGAGGGTAAAAAAGATAAATTTAAGTTTAATTTTAATAAATTTACACGCGACCTACTTAAGTGTATCGACTGAGAAAACAATTTCAAGATACACCAGTGAGCACATTTAAGCGCAAATTCGCGTTTTTTATGTCTCTAAAGAGCCTGTTGATGTGGGACCAAGAGCAAAAGTGCTGATGTGGGACCAAGAGCAATTGATCAAAGCTACCCTGTATGAATTTTTTCAAATTTGGTTTCACGGACTTAATTTATGCCGGGTGTGAAAATCCAGGTTTTTACCATCTGCACTAAATTTTTTAACCAAAAGAACTTTTTCTCGAATGAGAGAAAAAAATTCGTTCATACGATGTAAAAACTTTTCAGCATTTTTAATAAACTCAGCTGTTTCTTACAAGTTCACGCGTTTTGAAGAACTTAGTGCAGTTAGTGAAAACCTGCATTTTCAGATCCGGAAAACTGTAAATAGATTCAATTTAAAAAGTGGGACTTTCGGAGAGGGTAGTTAGGTCATTTGCTGTGGGTCGATGTAAGAAATTCTTTTAAAATCTTAAGTAAACTTTGTCCAAAATGGTCCTTAAACTTAGACATTTTAGAGAGAATAATCTAAACTTGGGTTTAATTTTGTCCATTCATTAAATCTATTATTTGCATATTTTTAGAATCCAAACCACAAATAAAATGCGATTTTCCGGTATTTTTGGTTTGAGGTACATGAAGTTCCATGATAAAAAAAACGCCCTCATTCAAAAACCTTTTGGCAGTTTGTTGCCCTGACACATGCAAGTTCGAGACCTAAGCATTTGAAAATCGGCAATCAGAGTCAACTATCCATTTCACGTAGCAGCTTTTTGAAGACAAAAACGAAGAGAAATGAATACAATTAGCGTAAAAAATAGTTTGTTTCAACCAAATGCTTTGGTAGATGAAGCCCTGAAAAAGAAAACGAGGGAAAATCTTAAGTGCAACAAAAAAGTTCGCTGTTTCTGGTGACATTTTATAGCATGCAAACAACCAGCGGGCAGTTGTTATGTTGAAAACAAGCTAGAAGGTCAAAAAATTATTTAAGTTTCCAAAAGAAACTTTCAACCTTAGGAAATGCATTTAATAAAAATCTATTTCTTCAGCCAGCTACTAAACTACTCTTACATTGCGACTAAAATATGCTCACCTGTTCGCGCTGACAAGTTTTACTGCAGCTTATAACAACAAATTTCATGAAATACTTGTTTTTCAGAATTTTATTTGTGTTCAAATCTTTAGTTCACAATACCAAAGGCCTTTTAAATCTAATTGACCATCTTGGTATCACCAACTCATTAGTATTATCATTAAAAATTATCCTTCAAGGTGATTGGAAAAATGGCCGTGTATGCGATAACCTGCTTAATAATAAACGCTATGAAGTACAAGTTTGGATTGACAGGTATCTAGCTTCTCTCTCAATCGAAACAACAAAATGTTTCAGTTTGAAAACCAAGTTGAACCTCTTTTTCTAACCCAAGTTGTCAGCTACACATCTTTACCGACGTCTCACACATTGCGTAAGGCGCAGTGATCTAAATTTGTGTTTGTGATAATATTCAAACCTAGTGCTCTTTTCTGACAAGTCGGGCAAAATTTGTGCCGATATAACAGATAAGTATACATAAACTCGAATTACAAGTAGATAGACTTGGAGCACTCTTAGCTCTCTTCGTCGACAACCATCACTCTAAGATAACCAAAGACAAACATTTTTGGCGTGACAGCACTGCTGTACATGGCTGGATTAAAACTATCCTTAACTTGGCTGATAAGTTAAAAAAAACTATGTGGCTCACCGCGTGCGTGAAATTAAAGATAAAATCATTTCTGAAAAAAGAAAGTTTTTAGGGGGAAAACCTAAACTTGCTGACTAAATTGCACGTGGTCTTCAACCTCAGGAGAAACCCACCATGTGGTTGAAACCAATAGACGTCTTTATACACGATGAAGAACTGTGGACTACACATAGAGCAAGCTAATCGACGAACTCAATGGACAAGGTAACTACTTTAAAATCAGTCATCGGCGAATCAAAGTTTTTTTCCCGGAGGAAACTTTTGCGTGGAACAACAAGGGTTTTTCAGATTTAAAACTTTGCTAATTTTACGTTTTCCCTCGATTTACATATCAAAGACTATGGTGAAGCACGTGAATACTTGTCCAAAGCATCGCAAAAGAATTCTTTGGGAAACGAGATCGCAAACATAGCAAATAACCGACACCCAACCACACAAAACAAATTGTTGCAATTATCTCCATTTGGTCACAACAATCTGCCTCGTGCTGTTGGAAGACCTAAACGAAGTTCATTAGCCCTCAGCACTCAGCACAAAACACTCAATCATTTCAGTGCCAAAAAACTCACAACGAAATTGTTTAAACAAAGTGTCAAAAATTTGCATGCATTTCCGAACAAAACATATCAGATGTTTGTTCAGCGCATGTACTACAGCACATGTACTTGTTCAGCACAAATGTTTGTCGTTCGAGAGTATCTGCGGAGCATTGCATTCAGATGCTTCGTCTGTCGACGATTTACAGGTTCACCTTCAACCTCCTATGGCAAATTTGCCTGTTAACAGGTTCCCACAGAGTAAAGTACCTGTCTCTTTTCTGTTGTAGGCTTCGATTACATTGGATCATCTACTATTGGGTGCAAAAAGGAAGATAAAAAAACTTATATGTGTATATTAAACTGCCTCGTACCAAGGGCAACTCACTTAGAAACTACCGAGAACTAAACTCTAAAAACTTGCATTTCGTCTACACGAAGGTCCAATTCCCCGCTTCAACAACGAAGTGTTTCACTAAGTGACAACAGTTCAAATTTTTCGGCGCCAGGTAGCAACTATGAAAGAAACCGCTCAACCAAGACCAAGAGTTTCTGAATCACAACATGCTCAATCATTCTGTTGAATGGCGCCTCAACCATAATTCCGCTCCTTGTTTTGGTGGGCGGTGGGAGGGACTAGTTCAGATTATCAAACGAGCTCTCCTGATAAACCATGGTTCAGCAAAACTGACATGGCACGTTTCCACTACGATTGTTGTCGAAACAGAAAGCTTCACAAACTCAAGACCACTAACCCATTTACGAAGCGATCATTAAGACGAAGATCCAGTAACCACAAACCACTTCATACTGGGGAGATTTTTTTTAACTTTGCCAGCCTGCATGCTGGACGAAAAGGGTGCGCTCAAGTCTTCAGACTGGACGCAAATAAATTAGGTTACACAACATCTGAAGCAGGCTTGTTGCTGTACACATGCCAAATCTCAACATCGGATCATAAACAAATCTCCTTTAGAAATTGGCGATATTTTCTGGCTACTTGAAAAATAATCCTCATGTGAAACCTGGTCACTTGGCCGGGTGACACAACTGTTCACCGGCCCCGATTGTATAGCAGGTCATGTGAAGTAAAGATCGCCTCAGGGAGTTTTTTCCGCCCCATGTTAGGCTCACATATAGGTTCCCCAAACCCATTTCTGATTAGGGTGGCCGCTCAAGTGTTCATGACTAAAAAATCTGATTCAGAAATTCTCATCCTCCAGCAGTTTGGTTTAACAATCGTGATTATGATTATTCCCGCATTTTAAAATCATCAAACAAGAGAGTGAAAACAAGTTGACTTGAGAAGAAGAATGCAAAAAAAATCAACCAAAGGCTATTGAATCAAGACATCCCCTCACTCCCAGTAGGAAAGCAGTAGAAAAAGTGTCGAAAACAGAGATTGGGAGTTGATTCCATTCCCCAGAGCGAGGTACGGAGGTAACCACACCCCACCTACTGAGAAGACAGGGAACACCATCCCTTGTGCGGTACCCTACTACCTTTCATTTTCTTTTTTAATTTAACTACGAGCGGAAACATTAGTTATCTCTTCTTTTTACTCCCTGATACGTTTCATTTTACTTGATCCAAGTCATTTTCATCATTAGTGTGTTGGAATTTTTTTTCTTGTTTTTGTTACAAAAACTTATTTAAGTCAGAATATTTTACCCAGTAACAATATCGTAGAATTGTTGTCTTTCTTTTTAATCAGTTAATTCAAACATAGCCAAAAGCAGATGGAAAATTGCAGATGAACAATTTTTACATCCCGCTGGAAATTCAGAAAAGTAAATTCAGTTAATTTTTAAAACGAGTCATTCACATTTTTTTGTGAACTTTCCAGAAAAAAAAACCAATTTGAGAAAACTAGATCAAAAGGTAAATTTTCAATTCCGCTTGGAAAACTGGAAACTAAAATTACTTTCTAAACAAAAAATCGATCAGGTTTTTTGTGACCTTTACAATTTTGCTGTTTGATAGTTGAGTTTGCGTTCTTTTTAACAGAGGAAATGAAACTAACTTGAAAAAGAAATCAAAAGTACAACCACAAAAAAAAATCAAAATTGAGCCTGAACCATTTTTAAGATTGTTCCTGAAAAAAATCATTACATATATGAAATGAAGCTGATTTTAGTTAACCAGACTAAAAACAACAGAAACTTCAATCGCGTTGTTTTTAAATTGTGGTAGGATAAGACAAGAACTGAAGAGAAAAAAATTGCTTTTTTACGGTGCAATTTCAATCGCGTTTTTCTTAAATTGTTGTAGGATTAGACGAGAAGTGAAGAGAAAAAATTTGCTTTTTTTACGGTGCAGTTTCACAATTTTTACGGTGCAATTTTATTTTGCGTAATTCGGAATCAAACTTTTACCCCAAAAATGGGTCAAGTTATTTTCATAGTTTATCAAGAATTACGCTAACTATCAAGTTAATTGATGACAAATTATATTTAAAGCAGCCTCTTTCACAGACAAAAAAAAACGAGCAATTAATTTGGTAGTTTTAGTGTAGTTCTTGATAAACTAAGAAAATCTAACATGATCCATTTTTTCAGCAAAATTTTGGTTCAGCTTTTTACACTAAAAAGCACCCTAATAATTTCTGGTGAAATTCTAAGCACATTTTGTTCTCTTCGCTTTTTGTCTAATCCTAACCCAATTTGAAAACAAACGCATTAGAAGTTTCCACTGTTGTTTGTTTTGTCCCGTTTATTTAAACATAGCCAACTGACAGAAAGAACATTACAACTGCCAGTTCAAAGAAAAAACAGATGCCCTGTAGGCTCTTCAAATTTCTAGAACAATTTATGATCGACGCTGTTTTGATAACATTAACCCAAATTGAGAAAACTGGATAACTTGGTAGATTTTTTTATCCGCGTCACGTTTTTTTCGCGCCATTACCACATTCGTATTTGGAGAAAGCTATTTACGTAACTTTCAGCAGATGAATTTCATTTGAGCTGAAATTTCTGATTCGGTTCGGTTAATATCAATTTTCTTTTCAAACATTCACGTCAGTGACGTATAATTAGTAGCAAAAAGTTCGGACAGACGGAATTAATTAAAAGGAACAATCAGTGCTTTTTGACGGTCTTTTGCATGCAAAATTTGAAGCCGAACAACCTTGAATTTTTTGTCAGACCAAATTCAAAACGCGAGATTGTCGATTATCCGATGATCATGCTAGCCTAATTTTTAAAGACTGCAAAGAACATCCAGATTTTACTAAAAACTATTTCGACGCTTCGGATGCAACTGAACGCCGTGGTTATAGGTTTTGAGCGAAACTCGGATCTACTTAACAATCCCCCTATTGAATCTACTAAAGAATCTCCACCCCTGTAAATAAGAACTGTAATTTCGCACCAGAGCATTGTATGTAAACTCGAATTTTGCTGCATTCTGATTGGTCGAAATTTCGCTGCAAGTAATCTTATTAACGATCTCTTCCCCTTTGAAAGGGGGATTGTTAAGTTGACCCCGTAACTCTGCATTATGAACTTTCGACGTTATGTTTATTTCAGTTTTAATTTTCGTTGATGTGTAGACAGTTGCTCTTTTTAATTAATTCTGTCTGTCCGAACTTTTTGCAACTCTCTATACTTCCGTCCATTTGCATTGCGGAAAACGCAAATGAAAAGCTAAATAAGCTAATAGAATCAATTAAACGGTAAAAGAATCGAGTTATTTAATACCTTTACTCCATCCGAACTGGATTAAGGTTAGAACTCTTTTTTTTTGCTGCAGTAATTCAAAAGATAGAATCTAAATTTTTAAGCATTAACCTCATACATATTTATCAAAGCAACGCCAATTAATACAATTTGATAGGAAAATATTTGAGATCTAATTGAAACTGGGACATTGCTGTTAGAATTGAATTTACAAACTTTAGCTCAGTCAGTAATAAAGGTATTTCTTTAGTTTTTTGGAGCTTAATGAATGCAGAGGGTTCAGAAGAAATGTAACACAAAGTTCCTTCTCTACTATACTATTCTGATTCTTCAACTGAAGTGGCCGCATTTTTGTGCTGTTTCGTTTACACTCCCCCATACTTCGTAAATACTTTTCCCAGTGATGTGATAGAAGCCTTCATTGGATTTGGATTGCGATTGAGTTGATCTGTTCGGCTGTGGAATGGTAGGCGAAGTGAAGATACAGCATGAACAGCATGTGAAGAGAAGCTGATACTGCCATAAGAGTTACTCTGTGTGTCGAATCCTCCGCCCTACAGTTAAATGGTTCTAACGGATTTAGTAAACACGTGTTTTCCAGTTACCAGCTCTTTTCCGGTTTCCCCTTTAATTTTTTGAATATACAAACTGAAAAAGTCTAATTCAAATGACTTTTAATGTTCTAATCAACAATAAAACGTGTATGTATGAACAAGTGAACAACTTTTTTTTACACATTTTATAGAGAAATTTGCCGTAGGAACAATTTTTAAACAATTTGAAGTTAAAATTTTGGCAAAATGAATGGGAAACTTGAAGAGCCCGACTTCCAATTTTTTTGAGCAAAGTGCCCAATTTTCTCTGATGCACTGCTATCTTACTGGCGGAACGTAAATACGGCGGAACATAAATAAATAATAAACTTGTTTTCAAAAATTGACCAATTAGTTAATAATTTGGTTATTAAGAACACCAATAAGGCCAACATGTCTATTATCAATAAATATAGTAATACCTGGATGCGAATGCAGTGGCTAGTCTGGCAGCTGTGAGTCCCCCGATGAATAGCCAGAGGAGGTAGAAGAAAAGGTGGTCATGCACTGGGTGGAATATGGCGGAGAGTAGTACTATCACACAGGGCGCCACCAGAGCATAGCCAGTGAACGACAACACCTGCAACAGCACTTCAAAGCTATCTAATTATTAACAATTAAGAATTTTCAACAATTACTAATTATTAACAATTACTCATTATTAACAATTACTAATTCATAACAATTACTAATTATTAACAAGGATAGCCGGTTACTGTGCAAGTAGCTTGGAATGATCCGACCATAGTCTAAAAAAGTTTTTTTTTCAACGTAGTGTAGTTTTTTCGGCGTGGTGTGATAAAAAGATCTGAACTAAAAACTAAAGAAAAGGCATATTGGACAGTCATATTAAAATAAGCAGATTGAAAAACAATTTTTAAAGAAAAATGCCAAGAAAACCAAAAAAAAAATTAAAATTTCAAACTTTTAGCAGTTTTTATGAATTTTTTGATTCCTAAAGGCGCTAAAACACTCAAAAAAACTAAGTTCACTCGGGTAAAACTAAGTTTTTACGTTTTAAATTCAGCTAATGTAAGCTTTTGAGCCATTATTTAAAATAAGCTATTGTAAGCCTTCACTTGCTTTCTTCGCTCGAATTCAGACAAAACTCGTAAATTTTCAACCGATTTCTTTCGACGCTGACAAACTTTTTCAAAACTTTCCGAATCACGACTGTAGAAGCTTTAATGTGATTTATCAGTCATTTCTCTCCGATGATTATTTGTGGTAGCCAGGGGCAGTTTTAGAATTTTCTCGAAGGGTGGGGGCGGATGTTCAAAAATTGTTTGAACATTTTGTCGACCTTTTTTTCGTGCGGCAACCAGAACACTATAAAGACCTTTAGTTTCCGAGCAGTCCCAGAACACTACAACGATCGTACTTGGAGAAAAATTCTAGCGCTACAGTCAAATTTTTGAAAAGCCGTTTTTGGGCACTTTTTGGAAAATGTTGACAAAAAAATCGCGTTTTTTTAAGCGGGCTTCCTCTCAAAATTAGTCTATTTCGGCGTCGAAGGCGCCAAAATAGACTATTTATTTGAATTTTTATGAAATTAAGCATGTCAGTCAGCCTTTAAGCATGTCAGAATGTCGTCAGAAAGTGTACTAAAGGTTGTTTACGGGAAAAAAAGTCTAGTTCCCAATTACAAGTCACTCGCTCAAGCAAGTGAAATAAAATTAACCCCATTTAAGAAAACTGGATCAATAGGAAAACTTTTAATAGAGCTGAAAAATATCAAAAATAAAATCCATTTTTGAAATTGGAAGTTATTCACATTTTGTGTTACTTTTTCTGTTTGATAGTGGAGTTTGCATTCATTTTAAAGAAGGAAATGAACTGAACTTGAAAAGAAAACAAAACTCAGACCGCGAAGTGAATTTGAGCCTGAATAATTTTTAAGACCTTACTTGAAATTAAAACAAAAAAAAAATCACGACCTATATAAGGGTCTGAATTACGTTCAATGACTCAACAAGAAAAAAACTGCCAGCGTTCAATTAGCTTTCAGACAAAATTTATTTAGCTTTGATATTTTAAGAATAGCAAAAATTATCCAGCGGTAGACGTCGTTTGAACCGAAGACAAAAAAATTGCCGCAACAAATAGATGAAGCAAAACCGCCTAAATATGTAATATCACCCTACAAATGACGCAATGAGAGGCGACTATGCCGACAAAAAATTGGTCAAAAATTAATTGCCGATTGAACCTTTTAAGCAACAGAGCTATTAAAAATAGATTATGGGAATAAATGAAAATTACAACCAATTTTATTATACAGAGGCAAAGCCGAGCTTCGCACCACTTGCATTACAAAACAAGTTAAAAAATTGAAGAGAAAAAAACCGAAAATGTCAAAAAAAACTAGATCTATCAAAATGAATAAGATTAGATTCGAAACAGAAATATGCCAATTTGAAATTAGCATCGGAATATAATGTACCCAGCGGTAACAAAGCCAAAAATACCTTGTCAGAAACCTTATGGCCAAACTTAAAGCCAAAAAAATCAACGCGACTTAATTTTTATGAAAGTTTTATAAAACCCCACTCATCTTCAACACACACAAACTCTCAAAAAAACTTGATTTGCTCGTCAAATGACACAATATGAGGCCACTAAGTCGATGTAAAAAAAGGCCGAAACCTATGAAGCCCAAAAAAGGAAAATAAAAAGTCGAAAAGTTCAACTCATCTTCAAAACACAGACACGCGCACACAAACTTTTTCGCTCGTTGAAAGACGCAATATGAGGTCAATTAGTCGATATTATATATGCCGAAATCCATCAAGCCGAGAAAAAGGAAACAAAAACAAAGCGATGTTTCCGTTGAAACGACTCGAAATTAGGTCACTAAGCTGATAAAAAACAAGCCGAAATCATTTGGGCAGAAAAAAGTTTTTAGGCGAAAAAAATCATAAAAAAGAAAATATACGAGTCAAGGATAGAAAAGTTACAAACAGCAGAAGTAAATCAGAACACTAAGAGCAACTATAAGGTAAATAAACTGAAAAACAAACAATTCTGCAATATGGCAACTAAGCCGATAAAACATAAGCAGAAAATGAATAGCCGTTCATTTTTTTGAAACGGACTATTTGCGGTTCAAAAAAAATCAGGTCCTGTCAGATTCGATCGAGTACCTTTGCCGTCCCAGGTGCATTCGTTGCTGGAGACGCAAAGAAGTTTGAATTCATGAACTGACCCCAAAGTTACCTTTTCTAACTTTGACCATTCTGTGAACAAATTTATTTACGGGAAAAAGTCTAGTACACGATTGCAATACCCTTGCTTAAAGCAAGGGTAAAAATAACTTGAAACTGAATAAAGTTCAGGCTCTGAAAACTGCCGAAGAAACATACAAAGAGACCAAAAAAAGAAAAATTGCAAAATCAGGAAAACTAATAAACTACTGGAGAGTAATTTAACATCAATCGGTAATACAGTAGTTTAATGAGCATGATAATATTTTTAAAAAGTACATGTCAGCAGGCTAATGTAGCGTAAGTGCTGTTACCAATCATTGAAGTGATTTTTTTGAACAATTGGTAACGCAGAAGAAGTCTATATTTCGATTTGATACGCTTCCTAATTGCAAGCGTAAGCACATGGACCGAGGGAACTTCATGTTGAAGCGAAGATAATGAAGCGAAACACACAATCAAGTTCAAGCGAGAGAATTTAAAAAAACTTAACAGAACAAACTGCCAATTATGAGGCAATCGCTAATAAATATCGACACAGGCGAAGCTGCAATTGGCAAACACAACCAAGAACACGGCAAAAAAGTTCCAAAAGCCAATTAAAAAGTAAAACACGAAAAAAAAAAGATGAAGACTCGAAAAAACTTCAAAATGTGCCGGAATTGCTTCTATACCATTCTGTTGAAACTTTATCAACACTAGCTAACAATATAGCAGCTACAGTTGTATCAAATAGCCAATGCTATGCAGCAAAAGTGTAGCCAAATAAAAACAAAACTATTCAATATGCCGGAATTGAACCTCTGACCGGTACATTAGTCTCAGTCCTAGCATGCTCGCCACGGTCGTTTGGAAACAAACAAGAGGAAACAACATTGCTGTTCTCTAATAAAAAAGGCATAGCCACAATGCAGATAACATCCCTTTATTAGCACTAACTCTTTCGATTGAATCCTTGATTTCCGATTATGCAGGATAGTTTTCGACAAAGGCCAACTGTTTCCCAAAAAACGGTTAAAATTTCACAAAATAGACCTTTTATAAGACCAGAACTGATTCTCTACAAAAATTAGGTTGTAGTTGCTTTTGCAGAAAAAATTTCTAATACCTGTTCTTTCGAGGGTATTTTTAATCTCAGATTTGGCAATGTAGCCAAAAAACAGTCAAGCTGATTGGTCAATTTTTATGGCCACAACTGTTTTCTACAAAATACAGGACGTTTTATGCAGGGACAATTCCTAACACCGGTTCTTTAAGTTGAACTCTTGATCTGATATTTGGGCGGATAGTTTTTGAAAAGGAAAAAATTGCAGGGCCGCTAAAAAAGTAGCCGCCAATAAATCAGCTACAAATGCTGAAAAATTACCAATACTTGGAAATATACCAAATGTGTCATCAAATGAGCACTTCATTTGCGACTTAGTTTCAAAAAAAGCTGATTCGCAGTATTGCACTACGATCCCTTGGGTAAAAGTATGAACATAATAACTTTCAGATGAAACAATCATCATGGTGAAGAGAACGGTAAAAAAAAGGCCCGATGGGCTCTTTTCCAGCCCCCCCCCCCCATTTGGATTCCAACTTTGAAAAACTAATTTAACGTTGTCATAATACAATGAAACTTATTATGGTGAAAAAACTAATTTTTGTGAAGATTTGTTCTTCATACCTGGGTTTAAAATAGTGTTATGATATTACCCGTACTTCAATAAGTAACAATTAAGGCACGTGCCTTTTCTTAAGCACGTGTCTTGAAACCTCATTATTTCAATAAATTCTCTACAAACAAGGACCTCTTCCATTTTACACGATAGAACTAGTACACCATATTTTGACCAACTTAGTCCCCCTCACGCCTTCCTTCTATTGTCCCTCTTACCCTCCTAAAATACACTCGCTGTGAGTTGTCTCGGAGGAGGTGGAAGGGAGAGAGAGAGAAAAAGAAAGAGACAAGATGGCCCATGCGAGTGGAGTTCTTGGGCCGACAGTAACCTACCGAGGAGACACGGTAAGGCAAATCGGCTCTTTCCTGTATCCCCCACTACACATCCCAAATTTGAGACACTAATTTGACATTGTCTTCAGAAGCTCCATCGAAATACATCACTATTTAATCTAACTGCTAAGTTAACTGCTTTATAAACTGAAAACAACAAACTAAAATTATGGCGGAGGACATGTGCGTGGGTGGGTGGAAGAGCCATCGACTCTTTTCTATAACTCCTCTACTGATCTATGTTCAGCTAAGCTCTAAGCCATGATTTATTTCAAAGTATTCGACAGGATGAATCATTTTGCAGCTATTTTGTGGTCGTTTCAGCTCAGTTTGCAGCCGCTGACTATGGACGCCGTGAAACCTATTTCAAACAACCCATGGCACAAGTTCGGCTTCTTCAAGACCAAACAGCCACGCCCCCCTCTGCCACAGCCACTGCGCAGGTCAGGGTCACAAAACAGGCAAACATTTCTGACGTTTTTGGGCGTGTGGGGGAGGGACTAAAACTAAGCTTAATATAATACTAGGCCAGCAAGCCGAAGGGCCAAAAAGCCGAAAACTAACAAACTCTATTCCACTTTCCCCCACTTTTTAAAGTTTCTTTTTTTAATAGTTGTTATACGGGCGATTATGGCTAAACGTGGGATGTTATGTTGTGAGGTATTAAGAACAAAAAAGGGATCTTTTTCCTTCCCCCCCCCCACCTGCAAATTTTTCAATTTGAAATTACTGTTCACTTTGTCCGATTGTCATGAAAATTGACATGCAGACTGATTAGGCCATAACAAACATATTTGGTCTTCATAATTAACCTTGTAAAACCACTCGCTAGACTATAAAATTCATATTTGTGTGCGGTGGGGGGGGGGGAAGGAAAAAGAGACCAAAAAAGTTCACAGTTGTTCAATTGTTCATCATGCCAAATTTCATTGCATATGGTTTTTCAAAACCGAAATCGAAAGGTGCGCTAATATTGTTATGCAACATAACAGCAGAATTTCATTGTTTTTACGCAATTGTTACGTTATTCTGATGTAATTTCGGCTCTAAGATAGGGCGGTTTCTTGAAAATCCGCCCGTAAAACAAAATACCAAAGACTTTAATAATCATATTTTGTAAAAACAAAAAAGCAAATTTTTTTAGCAACTCGGAGAGGAGAGCTAACAAATCCATTTCGATTGCAAGGTTCTGCCGTAGCCTCTAAGACATTCGAACTAACTTAATAACCGCAGAAGTATGGGAACGAAAGGAACAAAAACTTAGCCGGCTTAAGTGCATGGACTTGACATAGTTGGCTCCAAATTGTGGAAAAAAATCAGAATTTGACTGTATAATCTTAAAAAATTCGTTAGTCGTAGCCCCTCTTGTTCGGTTCAAATGCACAACTGGAGTTTGTTCATTTAGCGGTTACTGCTTCTACTAACTGAGCCTCGTAATATTAAGGATCTAAGCTCTTTTTTATTCCCACGCCCTTGCATAAACATCGATTTTATGGTGTAATGAGTGGTTTTCCATAATGCGTGGTTAAGTATGAAGCCCAAATATGCTTGACATGGCTTAATTGTTCCGACTTTCGATACGAAAGTAACGGAATATTTGTGCTCGGGGTGGGGTTTTTTTTTCTTCAGACAAATTTTTGACGGAATTTTTTTATATCATTCGAAAGCTATTGTTGTCCTGAGCTTATATTTGAAAAGATATTTCACCTGTGATCATTTTTCGTGAAGTTATGAGGGTTTAAAGATTGCCATTTTGACCAATTTGGGACAATTAACGCGCGATATAATTCGTTCGCGCTATTAACGCGTAAGCGGAGATTTAATCTGTCTTAGAAATCGCTCCAAATTAATTGGAAGAAGCTTATTTGCCATAATTGATTTGTTACAAGGAGCGAAATCTATCCTTTTGTACTTTATATGGCGTGTGGGGGGATGATTTTCATAAAAAATTTCAAATTTTAGAATTTTTTTTTTCATTTTTATTACATTTTATTAAGCAATAAAAGGCAGTCGGAACATTTAGGGCTTCGCCCTGATACGAGCAGTCTTGTTAATCTATAGGCACGAACGATCATTAAATTTACAGCGTGACGAATGGTTTTACAAAGCTAAAAATCAATGCCAAACATGTTGGTCAAGACTTAATTCGTCCGCATGTCAATTTTCACACTTGCTTCGCACCACTTGCTATACAATACAAGAAAGCCGGTAAGGCAAAAAACAAATCAAAAACATTAAAATGAATGGAGCTAGTTTTGAAAAAAAAGACAGAACGTAAAATTAGCATCGGAAAAAACTTTACCAGGCGGTACCGAAGCGAAAAATAACTGAGCAGAAAAACTTTCAGCCGAAAAATTTTTAACACAAAGGCAAAGCTAAGCTTCGTGCCACTTGCGATGCTTAAACTGCAGAATTGAAACAGCATCACGCTCAAGAAATAACAAAAAAGACTTCGAACGACGTTTTTTTGAAAATAATAATAGGAAACAATTTGTTTGAATTTATTAATTTTTTTAAAGAGATAAAAATAAACAAGTCTTTAATTTTTTAACGAGCGGCGACTATGCCTATAAGGCGTTTATTGAACCAAAAAAGTAGCTCTAATCCGCTCACTGAGCCGAAAAGAAAAAAGTTAAGAAAAGTTGTTGATATTGAGGCGACACAAATCAAGGTAACTAAGCCGATAAAACATATGCCAAAAACATTTTGGCCAAATGAAGCTTTCAAGTGAAACAAAATAATAAAAACGAAAATATACAAAGTCAGGGCTACTAATTTAATAAATTACAGGAAAACATCTAAAAATGTTGCATCTACAACAAAAACTGCTAGCATTTAAGCTGACAAAACATATACAGAAAAACAAAAAACCGACAATTCAATTTTTCCCGGAAAATGTATATAATTTCATACGTACTGAAGAAAAACCCAGCCGGGACTCGAACCCCAGACCTTAGGATACAAGTCTAGTTTCCGATAAAAGACATTTGCTTTCGCAAGTCTAACTACTAAAAAGCTCTAAAACATGCTCAATATTAGTAAAAAAAAAAAGAGGACTAGGATTTGCAAGAGAGAGGAAAAAGAGGTGAATGAGTCCAGGAGTGAGTCCCGTGAACACTGTGATTCACAGGACAAAATTCTAGTACCCAATTGCAATACATTTACTTATCCCAAAGGTAAAGACTTAAAAACGAATGAAACATTTTGAGGCGCCCTCCCTCTCAAAACACACGCACACAAACTTTTTTCGCCAATCAAACAACGCAACATGAGGCCACTAAGTCGACATAGCATAAGGCTGAGATATAAAGATCAGATTTTTAAAATGGTAAAGGCTCAAAATTCGTCTGTTGCGACAGAAAGCCCACTCAATGAATGAATCCAGGAGATGATTTTTGTGGACAAAAGTATTTGGGGGAAAAGTCTAGTACCCGATTGCAATAAGCTTGCTAATTGCAACGGTAAAATCAGTCGGCCAATTTGATCAAATACTTTTTGTAAAAATTGCATGTAAGGAGGAGATAAAAGACCTTGCAAGTTTTCCATGAATAATAACATTGCTCTAAATAAAAGAAAAGATTTCATTTAAAAAACAAGTTTGGGGACCCTGGCCTAGATGTATGTCAGACTGTAATGTGAATATAAACCGGAAAGCAGATCCGATTCTAGACTACATCAAACTACAGGGACCCCTTCAAGACGATGTGAAGTACATGATCAAGAATCCAGGCACCAATTTCGTCGGCGGAACCAGTCTTGCATGTTAGTCCAGACCAGTCTCGAATGTTACATTTCCACAAACGCGATCTTACCCAAAAAAGTCAAAATGTACGGCTTTTGCTTTTTCATAAAAATATCTCAATTTAGCCAATTTGTTAATAGTCCAAGGTAAACACAGAGCTAGCCTTTGACGCACTATACATACAAAACATAGCCAAATGACAGTTGAAAAAAGCAATGAACGCAAAGAAAAAATGTTGACTTGTTTTTTTGAATAAATCTCAGCCTTCGAATATCGAAGAAAAAAATAGATGTAATTAAACCTCTTTGAATTTCTAGAACAATTTATAATTGAAAATTTTTTCTTGAAAGTAACCCAATTTCAGGAAACTAGATCAATACATAAGGATTTTATTTCGCTGGGAAATCTGATAATTAAAATCCACTTTAATAACTAGAAAGAGAGCTCGGAAAATCAAATTGATTGACCTAAAAAAATCGAAAAACCGCCCCCTCCCCCCTAGAAAAATTTCTGCGCACGCCACTGACTACACTCATTACTCTTAAAAAGACAAAACTACGCATTGGCAATAAAAATATCACTGGCCACCAATTAGCCTCGATTATATGATTACGTCTCAAATGGCATAATTCCCAAATGGCATAAAAATGAAATATTTCCCAAATGGCATAAATTTCATGCAACAGTTGCTTTGGAAAAATCGAGAACAATTTTTTCGTGAACAATGTGAGAAAATTAGTCAAATTGTCAATTCAAATGTTGATTGACATTTTATCGTGAAAAATTTGTACATTTTCTATCAAAGCAAAAAGATTAAGCTTGCGGTTATTAATAAGCTTGTTGTGGTCAACTTTTTCGACAAATTTGTTGCGTAAAATTGTTTGGAAGCAATTAATTCCTAATCTTGTTCGCATGCTTTCGTTCCTGACAAAATGATAGAAATAGAAATTGATAGAAAACGTTTAAATTACAATGAAAACTTGAAATTTATGCCATTTGGGAAAAGTTTCCATTTTTATGCCATTTGGGAATTATGCCATGTGGGAAGTTACCGATTATATTATAGTCTCCGAGAGAGAAACTCGCTTTACCCTAGATAGATACCCCTAGCTCGGGACTAATAGGATCAAATTCTACGAACCCCTATGATTAAAACCAGATGATTATTTCCACTGACCGACTCTCAGCCTGTCAATAATTGAGCATGCTTAACCATTATAGTTGAACACATCTGAGATTTGAAGATTTATTTCAGTGACTCAGCGCAAATACGGCTCACTGGAAGAACTTACCCGGAGACAGAATTATGTTCACCCCTACCCGTATGGACCCAAGAAGAGAAAACGTAATTGACAAACAGCCCACGTCTAGGCATAATTCAATGATAATTAATGATACCAATCTCCGCGAAGCTTCAGAAATATCAAAAGCCAGTTTTTGAATAACAACTTTGAAGATTTTTTTCACGATTTTAAACATTCTCAATTCCTTTGACAACATGAATTACTATGATTCTTTCATTTTTCCATAGAAAAAACACTCGTTTTTTCAATGGTTTTTTTAGTACAAAATGTCTCCTCGCCAGATAGAGTTGAACAGTAATTTGTTAATTTTTGTAACGACATCATATCATTATTAAAAGAAGCTCAAAACGGCTCTTGCAGCCGTAAGCAAACTGAGTGAGTGGTAGACCACCTCATCGTTCGCTCAGGGATTCGACCATTTAACCACCCAAAGGTCATCTTCGGTTTTTAACAGCGGTCCTACTTAATATAGGACCAACGGTGGGGGAGGGGGGATGTCATCCATCTCACCGCAGCCGGTCCACCTTGAGGTGGCGGATGACAATAAAACACCTCAAACCGTGACCGAAGCGGGATTCGAACGCTCATGTTGAGAGACGCACACCTTACCCACTCGGCCACGGTCCCCTTTAGTACTATTTGGTGAAAAACATTTTTGGCTGACCCTAAAATTTTTCAAAAGCCCTTTAAAATGATCTTATGGCGGGCGCGAATATACTCAACCTTCTAGTTGGAAGTTTTTTAGTTAAAAAAATTTAAAAGTCCGATAACGGCACATTTCGCTTGTTTTTTTTCCGAAAAAATTGTCAATGGTGCAAAAATTTTAGTCAAATTTAGGCCTGTTTAGTGTTTTCGGAGAGCATAGTAAATCAATATTTGGTTGGCAAAATTTTACGAATTTAATTTTCAGTTAGTCGCAACCCAACTTCATATGGCGATGGAATCAGTCCCGAAACACATACACGCATGGGAACTCCTAAACGACTGCTGCGGAGCATGAAAAGAAGACTCTATCCCAAAAGACAGAGGCCAAACTTGGGCTACGCCGGGAACCTCAACATGCAAAACATGGGAGGCGAAACAACATCTGCCGACCGACAGTTCTACACATACGATCATCCTCAAGTCACACATATACGAATCCCGAACAACAAACAATTTAACACTGAATCGCCTCCAATTTTTTCGTCCAATTTTACGGTTAGTCACATGAATTCAAGTGACAACGACAGTCCGAACATACAAGGAGGTACCCACAATAACCAATCCTTTAAACCAGGCAAAGGTAACACGCTGTTTTCGGAACGCGTGGTTCACGAGGGCTTACCTCATGGAGTCACGGCTGAAACGATGTCTGAGATCTCGCTACGGACACCGAAAGATCACGAGTATGGAAACTACCAGACACAAGCTGCCACTGCCCCGTCGAGAACCCCTGCTCCTCCGTCTCCACCTCCTCGAGCTCCTCAAAACCAGGGTCACCAACACCCCCATACATCCAACCAGAATCAACAAGGGGGAAATAGCAGTCCATATGCAGGAAAGAGTAGCCCGTATGGCAACACACAGTCGTGGGAGCACTCGACTCAAGGTCATGGCGCAGATACAGGGGGCGTCTACGGGGGATCCCCGGGAGGGATCTACGGAGGCTCTCCGGGAGGCTACGGGGGATCCCCGGGAGGCTACGGGGGATCCCCGGGAGGCATCTACGGGGGATCTCCGGGAGGCTACGGAGGATCTCCGGGAGGCCACGGAGGATCTCCAGCAGGGTACGGTGGGTCTCCTGGGGGTTATGGGTTGACCCAAGGAGGCTGCGGAGGTTATTGTAGGTCGCCATCACCGGGTACTGGAGGGGGAATGTATGGCACACCTCCGCACTACGATAATATGCAGGCTCCAATTCGTCCCAAAGGCAGAGGCAGGGGACGACGTATGATGCGCAGACCACGCGCACGTCCAAGGCGCTTTCCCGTTATGGGCAATAGAAAAAATTTCGAACCAACACCAACAGCCGGCTACTCTGCATTTGATAACAACCACCAAGAGGGCCCAGCAAGTTCGTATCATGAGCTGAGCCATATTAACCATGGAATGCCGTACTGGGGCAACTCTGCGCAAACATCACCAGTGCCTCGCGAACTGAACGAGGAATTGATCATGCAAAGTTTACGCAATTTGGGAGTTTTCGACTACCAATATAACAGCAAAGGCACTAACATGACACCACGCAGAAGGTATCCGAGGTACACGCAGACAAGTCCTAGACGTCGGCGGAGGTATGTTGCGCAAACTCAAACAACTCCTCGAACTCCCACGACTCCGAGGACTCCACCTAGATACCCGTCACCTCCACCGAGATCTCACAGAGATAGAACAAATAGCAGAAATGAATCTCCTTATATTCACGACACTCCAAGACATGTTACATCAAAGCCTACTTCAGTTTCCAGCAAAAAGACAGGGCCGGATGAAAGCATATCTGAGAGCGACATTCAGGATATTTTAGCTGGCAAGAAAAAAACGAATGCTCCAATTTATATACACTGTGAATGCAAAAAGTCAGGCGACAGCGAAGAACTCTCTTTGTCTGCAAGAAGCAGTAAGGGTGGTTCAACTAGCCGACTATCGAAAGGAGGTCGAAAGACCTTGAAACCAGGAACATCTGAGACTAGAGAATCGCGAGCGAGCAGCAGAAAGTCTAAATCGAAAGAGTCCAAGTCAAGAAAGTCAACAGCTAAGGACAGCAAGTCTAAATCAAAATCGAGAAGCAAGTCCAAACATCGAGACTCAGACTCAGAATCAGATTACAGCAGTGAAGAAGACTATGAGAGCTCATCCGGCTCTGGTTCCAGGTCAAGATCCAAATCGAAGTCCAGGTCCAAGTCTGAGTCCAGATCGAAGTCGAAGCAAAGTTCAAAACAACGGTCAACGAAGGAGGATTCTAAGAGCAAATCACGGCAATCCACAAAACATGGGTCTTCAAAACAATCAAAGCACTCCAGGAGTTCAAAAAAGAGTGGATCACGTGACGAGTCTAAAGGAGGTTCACGCGATAAATCGAAAGGATCTCGAGCAACCAAAGACTCGAGGGCCACCACCGATTCCAGAGCCAAGACTGGAAGACCTTCGGATCCATTGTGGAAAGGGGAATCGGACAAAGGCAGGGTTCTCATACTGGAAATGTATAATTTCGTGCGGATTCAAGACATGAAATTTTCGTTGTCTTCTACAGTGCAGATTTAAATTAACCGAAAATGAACAAAATTTCAAATTTCAAACCCGGTTTTCTCAAATTGGGTTGAAATTAGACAAAAATAGAAGAGAAAAAAGTGCTTAGAATTTCACCAGAATTAATATGGTACAATTTTCCTTCAAATTTATCAATCAAAATTTTGCCCCAAAAATGGGTCATTTTTATCAAAAATTACGCTGATACTACTTCGTTTGTTGATGAGACAATTACATCAAAAGAAGCCTCGTACACATCCCAACAAAGTAAACTTTTATGTGATGTGTGTGTGATTGATGAGAACCCTGCAAAGGATTAGGCAAGTCCGATGATCCGTCAAAAGGCGACCCAGAAGAAGGCGAAGGCGGCAACCTAACAGAACTTCTCGAGAAGGAAAGAGCTAAATCTCAGGGCGCAACTCTGAGACCTAGCGGTGGAATGAGTAAGGGAGGGAGTAGAAGCCGAGATAGAACAGATAAGAAGAGCGGATTGCAAAGCATAAATGAGCTGAGTAAAAATCAGAGCAAGCTGCTTTCTAAAAGGGCCGGGTCGAGAGGAACGAGGGGTGGCTCCAGAGGAAGGAGTGCTTCTCCATCTAAAAAATCTCGGGCTGATAGTCGAATGGGATCACGAGGACCTTCTAGGGGCGGAAGTAGATCACCATCCAAAGGTGGCCGAGGCTCAAGATCTCCATCGAGAAGGCCTACAGGAGAAAGGGACAGTAGGGATCCAAGACGCACAGACAGTCGAGGAGACTTGCGCAGAACAGATAGTCGAGACTTACGCGATAGTAGAGACCCTAGGAGTCGTGATCCAAGAGACAGTCGAGATCCGAGGGACAGTCGAGATCCAAGGGACAGTCGAGATCCAAGGGACAGCCGTGCTCCAAGAGATAGTCGAGATCCAAGAGATAGTCGAGATCCAAGAGATAGTCGAGATCCAAGGGACAGTCGTGCTCCAAGGGACAGTCGAGACCCAAGAGACAGTCGAGATCCAAGGGACAGCCGAGACCCAAGAGACAGCCGAGATCCTAGAGATACTAAAAGTAGGGACAGTCGGGGTACAAAGGATAGTCGAGATCGCAGAACGGGTGATCCAAGAGACAGTCGAGCTCCTCGAGACAGTCGCGATCCCAGGGATGAGCAGGATGCTCGAGATCCCAGAGACCCTACTAGAGATAACCGAGATAGTAAAGATCCTCGGCGAACTGATAGTCGGGGTGAGATGCGCAGAACAGACAGCCGGGGATCAAAACGTGACAAGTATTCACGAGGTAAAGACAGTCGCGGAGAGCGTCGGTCAAGGCCACGTTCTCCTTCTAAGTATGGTACTAGGGATTCTAGAGGTCGAGATGACAGGGATAGCAGGGGAAGTCGACGTGATAGAATGGATAGACCAAGTGGAAGTCGGGGAGACTCCGCGCGAGATCATGACAGAAGCTTCGCTACAGACAAAGATGGTCCAAGTTTGGAAGGTGAAAACGATTCGCGTAAAGGAAGCCGACGTGGTATCGGGTCTCGGGCAAGGTCCGGAGATGACCGACGTGATCGAGATTCTCGCGGAGACAAATACGGTTCACAAAAAGATAAAAAATCTCGCGATAACCGAGATGACCCTTATGGAGATCGCGGTTCCAGGAAACAGACAGGAACACGTTCATCGCACCCTAGTGGGCTTCCTCAAGAAGGCTCCGGACAGAAAGACGGTTCACGGCATCCAGATGAACGAGGATCCCAAGGGTCCAGAAAGAGAACTGGATCAGCATCGCAGCGTCCAAGTGATGGAAGGTCAGGTTCCAAACACGAAGGCTCGCGGTCACAAGGAAGCAAAGAAAAACGATCTGGTGATTACGGATCGCAAGACTCACGACGCCATGATGGCTCAAAAGGTACGCGACGATCTCAAGAAGCTAGAGGAAGTCAAAATAGACCAGACGATGAACGTGACTCCCGGGGGTCTAGGGGCAAGTCTGGGTCAAAAGGTAGCGGCCGAGAAGGATCTAGTACGCAGAGAGGGAGCCAAGATAATCGTGGATCAACAGCAGCCCGTGCGAGCGGTGAATCACAAGCCAGGGATTCTAAAGCAAGAGGAAGTAAAGATGCGTCGGGCGAAGATATGGATTCGAGAGGTTCGCGAAAGAAAAGTGGTTCTAAATCACAAAGAGAAGGAAGCCAAAGTGAAGTCCGTTCTAGTGGGAAACAATCGGAGTCCAGAAAAGCTTCTGGGTCCAAAGATCCAGAGGGCAGTCAAACGCGCCCTTCAAAGGACCTTCTTTTACGACCATCGGGCGGTGGCACGGAAAGCGCGTCTCAAAAACCTTCAGCCGAGAGACAGTCCGGTAAGAAAAGTTCAACAAGTTCTTCAAATTCAGACAAAGCTCAGGGTTCGACAGTTGCCCATTTAAGAGAAGCAACCGATGCATTTCTGAGATCATTTAATATAAAAGGAGAAAACGAAGGCAAATCATCTTCAGCAGTTAAAGAAAGCAAAACCAGTAGTGTAGCTGAGGAAGAAGCATCTCAGCGAAGCTCAGATAATAGGAAGTCGGGTTCCAAGGCTAAGCAATCTGGTTCTACTGCTTTAGGGGGAAGCTCAGATCAAAAAAGATCTTCGGGTTCGGCTCAGAAAAGATCATCAGGAATTTCAGAGCATGAAGAAGAGGCGGGAGAGGAATCGTCCCAAGGTAGCAACAAAAAAGTTAGACAGTCTGAACCACAAGGCAATTCTCGGGTAAGAGAATCAGAAGCGCGAGAAATGTCTGGATCGCGAGAAAATTCTGGATCAAGAGAGAAATCAGCGTCGAGAGATAATCCAGACTCGAGGGCAAAGTCGGCATCACAGGAGAAGTCTGGATCAAGAGATAAGTCGGCATCGAGAGATAATCCAGAATCGAGGGATAAGTCTGTGTCAAGGGGAAACTCTGGCTCTAGGGATAATTCCGGGTCACAGGAAAGACCTGAGACGCAGAGAGAGTCAGGAACACAAAAGCCATCCGCCGAGTCCAGGGATGAAAGCAAGAAAAGGTCTGGCGGAGAATCTGGTGCTGCCGAGTCAGCGGTAGGGCTTTCTGGAAGTGGTGGAAGTATAGACGACAAATCGGAAGGAGATGGATCCGTCTACACTTACGTAACCGTTGCAGATGATGACATAGAGGAAAACGAACCTCCAGAAAAGTCAGGGGACCCAAGCGTTAATCGAAACAGTGATGGTACTAAACAGGAGCCAGATTCCAAAATTTCCGGCAGTCAGGGTCAACCAAAACCCAGTGGCGCTGAAAAAAGTGGCGAAGGAAGTGGTCAAATCAACAGATCGGGAGACGATTCAAAGAAGAGCGGAACAAAAGACGCAAGTCGAGAGCCTTCGAATTCTGCAGCTAATAATGACAGCAAACCCTCAGGAGAGCAAAAGAAATCGGGCGCAGATAACAAATCGGGCGCAGATAACGAATCCGATTACACGTATGAAACTGTAACTATGACTTCGTCAGAGGTTAAACGAATGACTTCGTCAGAGCTTAAACGACAAACCGAACAAGCTTCCAAAAATAAAAGCTGAGGTAGTTCGGCACAACGAAGCAGGCAATGAACATACTCTCAAGAAAAAATAACTAACTAGGGCAAAAATGAAACTCCTTTTCCAGCAACTAAGCTGACAGACGGAAACAAAAATTCAAATAACTCAAAACTTCGTAGTTTATTTACTTATTTCTCTTGATTTTTTTAAACTTACTTGAATAAAAGAAAGAGTAGAATTTGCAATGTAAGCTGTGAAGAAAACAATTGCAGAAACTGCGAACCAATAACCAAAACAAACACACATTGCAGTTCCAATCAGAGTTCCGTCTTGGATCGTATGACTGGCTGACTTCATACTATAGAGCAATAATGCTACAAGAGTAAAATTAAGCATTGAAGGTCCGTAAAGTTCCCGCGGAAATTCGACATGTTTCGATTTCTGCACAACGGGCACAAAAGCACGTGCCAGTCGAATTAACACCGTTCGAGGCTCTACGTCAAAATAAGGTCGCAAAATGTCTATATTACCATAAATCGAGGCATATTTCTTCGCTTTTTCAGTCCCACTTTGCCAAACTTGAGATGCGACTACATGTCCGATTTCAGTCGCATTAGGGAAAACTTGCGAACCCGCCTGACCACTATTAGTATTATTACCTTCTTCCTCGTTTAACCTACTACTGTTTAAATTTCTGCTGTAGCGATCAACGAAGTTTCCCTGGTCTGTAGTTTCGCTGAAATTAAGGTCGATTCCCGATGTTTCCATAATCTGATCTGTAAACTATCTAATTAAAGAGAATCGCAAACACTTGGATGATTAAAAACAAGAAATTGATGTAACATAAGTAAATATCGACGGAAAATTAAGCTAGGTTCCAAAACGACTGGCCAGCGTCTAAACACAGCTCTACATACTTTTCACCGTCTCTACCAAACCCAGTTCTTTTGGTGGTCTTTCTAACATCGGGTCGACAAAAAAACGTCACTGTTTCCGGCTTCGATCAGAACGCTCTGAATAACTCAATTAAATGCAAAATAGTTAGCTCATGGCTGGGTCTCAGTATCCCCAGACCACGAGGTCACTCCTAAAAACAGGGCTACTACTTATTTACTATATTACTATTGTTTTGGTTCAGTAGATAAAAAGCATCATCTCCATCGAAGATGGATCAACCCTTTCCTTAACTCCTAGCTTCTCATAATCTGAAAACGAATTTGGATGTTATTAATTCAATTCAGGACATTTCCAGCAAGCTAAAAGTTTGTATAAAACACTTCAAGTTCCAATCTCGAGACCCTTCCGGATTCTGGAATCCGGAGAAATAACGCTCTTATTTCTTCTCGGAAGGCTGGACAGTTCTCGTGAATTGCCTAGTAACTTCTAATCACAATCTCAATCTGCTGTCGTTTTTCCGTTGTTGTTGCCACTGAGACTACTGTTGTTATGATTTCGCAGTCTAAAAAAATCGCTCAAATCTCGCTTCAAATTAGGTGAAAAATCTCGACTCGGGTCTCGGAAGGCTGGACACGTCGTCCCAACGCCCTTCCCAATTCTCGTGAATTGCCTTGTAACGATTGTAGCGGCACAATCGTTACAACTCGGAATGGTTACTGACAATTTCAAATCACAATCTCAATGTCCTGTCTTTTTTCCGTTGTTGTTGTCACTGAGACTACTGTTGTTATGATTTCGCAGTTTCATTTGGTGCAAAATAATAAAAGGTTACGTGTCGTTCACATCCAAATCGAATTTTCAAAAATTAACATGAAACTCCAAATTGACCCTTCCGAGTTCGTCAAAATGAACGATTAAGACCTCTAATTGATTAAAACCATCAATCTTCTCGGTATGATGCATCAATAAAATTTCGAATTCGAACTTGTATTTTGACACATTCTGGTCGAATGTCACATGATCTTTTTCCGACCAATTTGCATGCCAAATGGGCACAGAGGAAAAGACCAAGTAGGTAAACAGACAGCTGTGCCCTTCCGACAGAAGGTAGGTTTGAACCCTCCGAACACGTTACTACAGAATTAGGACAAAATTCGACTTGCGAATTTCGTGTTAAATTTTTTGGTTCAGATTGAACTTTTCAAAATTTCGACACGGAGGCGAAGCTCTGCTTCGCAAACAATTGCGAGAAAACGACCAAAAGGCAGCTCTATCAAGCGACAAAAAAAAATCAGAAAAAAGGATCGAATTTTCAAAAACTCGAGGCATAGGAAAAACTCGAATTTCCAACAATCTGCAACCTAACAAATTTTAGTATCACGCACTATCCATTCAGCCACAGATATTGATTGCCGGATCAGTCTTCTTCTCTAATCCCGAGTACCTTCCAGATTGAGCGCAAATTGGCATTAATGTGCTTAAATACTCAAATAAGCCTACAGTACAATCACCACAAACGGGCCACAGAATTGATCGTAACAATCCTGACTGATATAAATGCCTGTAACAACAATTTATCGGGAGGGAGGGTCGGATCCAAACAATCGGGAGGGTCGGATCACATCTCGTCTGGGGGGATGAATTCGACTGATTTCATACTTTTTTTAATTCAATGTTATTAATTCAATTCAGGGCATTTCCCTAAGCTAAAAGTTTGTATAAAATAGTTCAATTTCCAATCCCAAGACCCTTCCGGATTCTGGAATCCGGAGAAATAACGCTCTTTTTTCTTCTCGGAAGGCCGGACAGTTCTCGTAATTTGCCTTGTAACTTCTAATCACAATCTCAATCTGCTGTCGTTTTTTCGTTGTTGTTGTACTGATTTCGGAGTTTCCATTGGTGCGAAATAATAAAAGGTTACGTGTCGTTCACATCCAAATCGAATTTTTAAAAATTAACATGAAACTCCAAATTGAACCTTCCGAATTCGTCGAAATGAACGATTAAGAGCTCTAATTGATTGAAACCATCAATCTTCTCGGTCTGATGCATCAAAAAAATTTCGAATTCGAACTTGCATTTTGACACATTCTGGTCGAATGTCACATACTTCACGGACACTCCGTTCAATGTCTTCATTGAGTCCTGTGGTCTTCATCAAAAGGTTACAATGCCATCGAACATAATTTACAAAATGCATGAAATCACTTTTATCCACGTTATATCGATTCACTGCAAGATACAAATGGCATCATACTACACTACTATAGCTTTCCCAATTTTTTCACTAATCTGCATTTTCGAGGATTAAACTTAAGATAAAACATTTTTTGTGACTCTCAACGTCTATGTCCCAACGTCTATTCTCCTAGGTTTAAAAAGTGTTGGGACGCAGGACAGTCCTGCCAACCGACAAACTAAAATCAACCTACTCTGCTTCTTCCCTTCGGAAATATAGTTATTATTGGTCCTGAATATCAAAATTAAGGAACTCGGTTGTCAGAAGGAACAATGAAATAATCGCCCTCTTCAAGAGATTACCCAAGCCTTTCATGTCATCACAAAGTCATCAGTCGTCTTAATTGATTGAAAATAATCATGCAGGCTGGAATATTTTAATATACCTTCCACTCAAGCCCCACTAAAAAAATAGTAAGTGTCTCTATAGCCACTTACTAAAATCATAATGCAAATTTATAAATGCAACTAATTCTTTAACCTTCAAAATTCAACTAATGTTTTCTCTTCAGTTTCAATTGCAAACTTAGTTGCTTTGTTTCTCATTTGATTTTTTCCCACATACAAAACAATTCTGAGTTTTAAAATCCTCTCTTTAATTGCTCTTTTTGTTTGTTTTCTTTGTTCACTATTTGTTTTCGTCGTCTAGAATTTCTAAAACTTCTAAATTCTTCTAATTTATCTTCTTTTTGCATCTTGTTATTCGGCTTATTTGTCAATGCTCCCTCTCCTCCTCCTGCGACATTGATTCCGCACTTTTAGTCTCAGTGTCTTGCAACACGTCTGGAGCTATTCTGACGCTGTTGGAGGTAGTCCTTCAACACTTCTGCTCTTCTACTCTTTGTTTCTTTGTTTACAACAAGGTAGAGGATCAACGTTACTTTCTCTGTTTTGGCAGAAGCTGTTGTGGAGGCACAACGTCACGTTTCTCTCCAAGTCTTCCTTCAACATCTCTTCTTTTTCTCTTCCGTCACATTCACTTGTCCTAGAAATTTTCTTCACTGCGGTGGTAACTGCATTCCGATGAGTTACAAAAGCTTGCTTGAAAGCTCCTGCTTCAATGTCCTGCTGATACGCACTGTTCACTCTGCTTTGCTTCGACATATGCTTCTTGGCAATTTCGTACAACCATGCAGTCATGTTGGCTCTGAACCATGGCATCAGTCGTCTTCTGGCCCATATATTTTTCACTTTCATCGGAATGTTCAAGATTTTGCACGTTGTCTCAAAAAGATCTAAATATGTTAGACAACCCAATTCCTGCAATTGTTCTTTCGTCGGCGTTTCTTGTCTATTGTTCTCTCTTACATGAGCTTCCAGCCGTCGTATCTCCATCAAAACTCCCACTATCACTATCGTTATGGGCTGTTATGAATCTGGTAAACCCATGGAGAGCAGCTCTCCACAGTCCCAGATCAACACCAGATTACTACGCCCGGGGTACCACCATGTTTTTAGCAAGCAATGGCAGGTGAACTCATCCACATGATGCTCCTCCAATTACGCTTTCCCGACGTTTCCAGTAGTGGTTCTACTTCCATTATCACTCGGTGGACTTCATCATTCTCATCTACTGCATTGTAATCCGTGACTGTTGACCCTTACTGCTTTTGTCTTCCAAAGTCACTGAAGTTTCTACTGGCGTATCCCATGAATTTCTTTCCCAGTATTGATTCTAATTCCTCTTTGGTTCTCTCTGGAACTGCTGAGAACATTTTGCACAGTAACTCGTATGATTTTTCTGACATTTTCGCTAGTCTTACGCACTTTGGCACTGAGAAGGCTTGATCCACGATCGTCCCTGTACTTTTCACATCCACCGCTACGAATAGCACTGGGAACATGCTCTTGCATATTGGAGCTAAAGTTGACTCCACTAAATATCTCTTGCTCCCGTCAGTCTACGATAGGTTTCACTGTGCCGGATGTTCATTTTCGCCTCCATCGCTTCTCTCCACTTTCCAATATCTTTCGGCTCGGTTTGCAAAAATCCCGGAAACACTTCTACACTGATGGTCGTGACCATCTCATGCTTTTGTTCTAGATTCAATAGTGACTCTAAAGAACCAAACATGCTGTAGAATCCTAGTGCAGTCACTAGATTCACCTCGGTTCTTCCATGGCAATCTGCAATCAATTCCGTTTCCGTTTTTGCTTTCATCACAATGTTCCCAAACAATATCGTCAATTGCTTGTGTTATTTCTCCAGGATCATTACGCAATCCAGACCTCCAGACTTGTGACCTTCCAGTCCGAAGACTTCTGCCAGACAGCTACCAGGTTTAACCCAGTCCTCCGGTCCCCAGCCAGGCAACTCTACTTTGTCTTCTCCGTTGCTTTTAGAGGCTATCATCATCAAATTGTAAATTGTAGATGATGTTCAGGTCACACAAGTTACAGTCTGAGTTCAGTTCCCTCTGCACGTCTTGTGTCAATCGCAATATCGAATCGGCGTTAGGGCGCGGACACCATGATGGTTTCATCAGTTCCCAAACCACCATCAAACTCGTACGAGAAACCCAATCCGAACTCCGCTCGGTTGTCAGATTTTGGCACTGAAGGTGCAGTGAGCTTCATCTCCTGGTTAGAGAATCTTATCATTTCGTCAACCTTTTTCATCGGTTCCAGCTCCACGGGCTCCTTCATGTTCACTCGCATCGTCTTACTCTGATAGATGTCCAAAAGCGCTAGTAAGAGCAAGGCTTTCGCTCGTTCATCACCTTCTCTTAGCATCTTGACACAAGTGTTCAAGGCTGGCACTGATATTTGTTCTATCATGAATCGAATGAAACAGAGAGCGTCTCTCCGCTTCGCGCACGCTACTGCTGCTCCTTCTGGGGTTATCAGATCCCTCATACTCGTCATTAAAAACACTTTTTCTTCCTTCGATCTTTTTCTCTCTTCCGAATCATATTCCCCGCGTGTCAGTCCAGTCATGCCACAAGCGAACCTCAGTTGTAACTTTGTTCTCATATAGGGTATCGCTATCAGAGCATGTATCTTTGGAGTGGTTCTCGTTTCTTCTTCGAAGTATCGTAACACTACTGCTCTCCATGGTAGGCTCACCAACTGCTCGATCGTTTCTGCGTGCGTTTCAGACGATACCAGAGTTCCGTATGTTTCCTGCTTCAGGGTGGTGGCTTGCATCATCGTCTCCAAATAACCTTCCATAGCACTTTTGTCTTCCACAGCAATTAAGTGCCCTCTGGCCAAACTTCTGTTTTCCAACATCTCCATGTATTCACCAGCGGGCTCATCAATCGATACAGATTCCGACACTGTCATTCGGTTTTATTACACTGGGACCAGCTGTCCTACGACGCTTCCCTTTCCGTGATTCATGGGAGACGCTTTGGAACCTTTAAGGGTACTCTCTCCACATTGGCTGAGTATATCCATTTGTAAAATCGCTCCAGTCAGAGGAGTGCGGTCACTCCTCTTGATTTTGTAATTATCTGATTTTAATGGCTTTTGTCCATGGCTTCTTCGACGCGTTTTCTTTTGGCTGAGTTGACAGCTTTTACCGAAATTTCGGAATCCACCTTTGATTTTCCAGCTTTCCTCAATGTCATTTTGCTGCCAAGTTTCATTTTAATTTCATTAATCCTGTCAATCAACATCTTTAATCGCATCGTTCCCTTTCGGGTTCTTGACAGATAAACTACTTCCTCCTTGTCTTCTTGCGGCGTCATCTGTATAGGAGAGTTTGCCTCACGTTCGTCAGTGGCCGAGTCAATCAGTAACTCGCTCAATATCCCTTCACACTCGTCGAGTTTGTCAGGGACTTCCCGCATCAGTGGTCTGTTGAGACCTATTTTCAAAATAGACTGGGTCACGTAGCTCTGAACTACTGTCCAGACCTCTTCCATGAAGGCTACTCTGTCCAGACTGCAGCCCTTCCTATTTTCGTGGTCTCTATGACGCACATCCCACTCTTCTTCGGGCAACTTTCCCAAGGAAGGTACTCTGGCAGTGCCTTCTATTCTTCTTCTCCTTGGTGATTCCATCAAGAAATTATTTCTCACTGTGTTTTTAGAATTGCTCGGAGAGCTGCTCTCCGGCAAGTTGCAGTTCGTTTCCATGAAGGCCGACGGGGGTTCCAGCGTGGAAGATCCCTCGTCTGCCGACTCAGTAGTCGCTTCCAGCGTTTCTCGCTTCCAAGCCTTATCGTCCTCCATCTCGGCCTGATCGGGATCCTGTTGCATTGGTTCTTCCGACCGACGGCTTCCTCCCTGCCCATCGTCTCGTCTTGGGTTCTTTCATGAACTTGAGGGCCCTTGCTCTTCATCCCTTGCTCCATCTGGAAGTTTCGGTGTAAGTAGTCTGCCAGCTGACTGATCTTCCTCTTCTCCGCGAACTACCTTGACTTCTTCGCAGCCGAAGGGTGATAGCATGGTTCTAGTCTGTTGTGTTCCACCCACCGTTAACTCTGGCTTTACACTCGTTAAGATTAGAGAGGATTCCGGTAAATCAGCCTTGCCTCTCATGACCATAGGCGCTAGATCCAATTTCGCCCATCCTCGTCAAGTCGCTGTATTGATTATTCGTCTCCTCGATGTTTCATCCGTGTAGGCAAACTGCGTATACTGCAGCACTGCGCCGTTTCTGTCCACAAAGCACGAGTCCATCATCTCGGAGAATTTCGCTACCCTCCTTTCATTAGTTTCAAAGGGTCTCAACCTAGGGGTTTGTACTACCGAGTCTGCTCCGAGCAACGTCCTTCTGATCAAAGGGAATTCGGTGATCTCTTCTGGCAGTTTCTTGAAGTCACCCCAGCCCTTCGTTTCTTCTCTCAATTTATGGTATGCTGCGGTCAGTCGAGGAATTCTTGTGTTTGTTTTATCATAGGTCCTTAGATTCCAGAGCTTCGGGAATACCTCAACGTGCCCTCTGTCCACTTCTCCCATCCTGTCTCGGAAGTGGTCAGCAAAGTTGAAGACGGTCATCTCCGGCTCTGATATCTTCACGAATAACAAGTCCTCACTCATCAACTCTCGTAGTGCGTGTTGCTCACACCAGCTAAGTGCACTTCCGTCCACTGCTGATATGAGGGTCAGGTGCAACCCAGACCTCCTGTAAGCCTCCACCTTAATGTCAGGGAACGCAAACGTGACTGCCGGCCGTATATCACTGTCACTCCGTGGCTCCTTTGATCAATACTAAGGGATCGGTCTTCATAGCTAAGCTCAGTTCAGTTAGCAGGGGCATACCCCCAGGAAGACGTCGCACGTCTTCCTCCCTCTGAATCGTCTCATTCTCTCCTGTTCCAAGGCGATTCCGCTGCAGGAGGTATTGGATAAGTTTTAGTGTCGCAAATCCCTTATCATAGTCCAGGAATCCGTGGGTCGCTTCACGTCGAATCTCCTCACGTTCTCCCTCATCTGCTCCGGGTAGCGTGTCAGATTCATAAATCCTACCAAGTTTTCGTGTCTTATCGCAATTAACGTTAGAATTCCATCTAGTCGCAAAATCTGCACTCCTTCGGTGAGCAGTATCACTGGTCCTCTCACGAAGTTCTCTGCTCCAATCGTCACCAACAGGGCTAGTAATTCAACGATCGATACTTCTACGACTGCTTGGAGGAATTCTTTCATCAGGTACCGAGAAAGCGATGGGTAAACTTCGCCGAGAAGGACGCGGTCCATCAGTCTTCTAACTCTTCCAGCATGCTGTCAGTCCGGTCAAATCCTTCTTCTCCTTCTACATTCTGTGTCCAGAGAGCTTCCAGGGTAACTTCGCACACTCTGTTTACGAACTCGGGTGACTTCTCTTCAGCACTTTAGGCCAGATTTACATCTTTCACCAGCTAGGCATGGGTTTTCATGATCATCACTGGGCGTCGCTCGAAAGCGTCCGCGCCGAATGCGGCTAGTCGAGTGGTCAAGTGCAGCCACTTGTTAGCCTCTGGTTTCGTTCTCAGGACCAGCGCTCCCAAGTGAGCTCTCGTCTTCTTGGAATTTTTCCTTCTTTCTCCTTCTTCTTTCTTTTCCATTCCTCGGAACCATAAGTCGTTGGACGTCGCTACAATTACTCGATGGTCATCGTCAATCCCTGGTTTCAGTTTAAGTTGTCGGCTGCAGTTGGACAGTTCCAACCCCAGTACTCCGTCTAACACTAACATGTGTAGCGAAAGTCCCTTAAATCTTCGCATCGCAATCGAGATGTCAGACCACACCGCAGGTAATTTTGCCCTAAGTGGTCTTGGGTTCTTCATCTCTATTAGCCGATTTGGGGCAGATATGATCACATCATATTTCCCTTCCGAGAGCTACTTCACCATCGCATATACAAATTTCAGTCCATCCGGGAGATATGCATATCCCGGAGACAGTGCAAACACGGCTCTCGATGTTATCTTGAACTCAGCGTGTCCACCACTTCATCCATCGATTCGAGGATATCCTTTATCGCAGGCCATACTGCGTCTTCTGCTGTTGTAGGCTCTCTGAGTCTGCTCAGTAAACCCCTACTGTGTAGATGGTCGTTCATGCCGGCAAATACGATCGTGATTGGGTTCATTTCCCTCTGTCGTTGTACCCCGATTGCCATTGACACCGACTGCATTAGGTCCAGGTCGACCGCTGCCAACTTTATAACTTCGGGCCAAAACAGAGACCTGGAGGTATATACGAAGTCTGAGTTCGCGACTATCATAATATTTGCTTTCCTCATTTCTGCTTTGTCATACGCTGCAAAGATGGTCTCGTCTTTCCTAATAGACTTTATTCCACCATATCTCTGAGCATCGCCTTCTTGAGTCACTTGTTTCGGGTACGCTCTATCTTTTACGTGACCTGGGGTTGCTCGTATCTGCTTGAACATTTTCACGTGTTGTTCTATTGGTGCCCTCGTTGTCAAGAATCTTCCGGGCCTTTGTTGTCAATTTTCTTCATCATGATTCAGTTTTAAATCTTGCAAAGGTCTTGCATTTTCTGGACCCATTGTATTGTTTGAGGGCGGTCCCTCTAAGTCAGCAAGTCTCAAGGCTGTCGTGGAGCTAAAGTTTATGCCAGCTGCTATCAACCAGTCCACGCCTGCGATTGAGTACAGTCCTTTGACGGATAGTCTCGCTCCATTTAACATCCTTATGGCATCTGCTGCAAACCTTAGCGTCTGAAGGTTCAATTTCATCAGGTCCTGTTTGTAGATATGCCAGGGAGAAGGTATGGGCCTCGACCACATCAAAGAGCTCCTGTCTGGTCGTCGCTCCTCTCGGCTGATACTCGTTGTCTCTGATCTAGTCTCTGATCTCGAGTTGCTTGTCGTCTCCGCGGTCGGATTGACAGGTCCTAACCTTCACCTTGGATGTATGGTTCTTCTTACTGGCGCTTCTCCCAATCGATCCTGTACATCTGTCCTTTGCACTGGCTCGCTAGAGCTTTGAGGCCTGTACGTCACGGTTGGGACCGTTCCCAGACGTGTTTCTAGTTTAGGGGGCACAAAGGTTGAAATTGCCGGCTCGTTCGTTGTATCTTCCCTCTTTAGCACTTCCGTGTCAAAGATCTCGACTTCCATTTCATCCAGTTGCTCTTGGAAGACTCGGTTCAACCAGGCTTGTCCTTCGATACTATCAAAATGGATCTCATCGGTGGATAGTCTGGCCTGATCCATAGCTCTCAGCTCGTGTTCAATGTCCATTAGGATCATCCGTCTAGCATTTCGACTCGCCAGATTTCTCAGCATTCATGTTGTTCCACCTGATGACTCCTTCATTATGTCTCCTTCCTGTCGACGTCAACGTTTTTGTGCACATCGGTACGGTGCAGACGGTCAGTACCGCGCACTTGAAGTTCTGCCAGAGAGTAGTGAATAGGCACACCATCATCGACTCCCATTGTGCCTCTTCCTCATCTGAGCCTCTAGAAGTATTTTTCGTCCCTATTAGGATTATTATGTTAGGGATCCTCCCTGGGTTCATCGGCTCCACCATTCGAAATAGCTGAACTATCGTTGCACCTCCAAGTGATCCAGGAGGTCCTCAGGTTCTGGAGTACTCTCACCAAGCTGTCACCCAGTATCAGATGTGATTTCCCATGTGGCGATTGCTGCAGGTTCACTACTGGGCTCCAATTCGATCGATTGAAGCAGGCTCGCGGATCCGTCTCCGGAACTCCTGTGAAATTGATCTTCACCTGGTTGTTATTCTGCACGTCAATCACTCTGGACACTTTCTTCATCGGCATCTCTCGTATCTTCCTGTCTGGGACCTTACAACTCTTTGCTGGTAACGTTGTGTTACTAGCTCCCGTTCTCGCCATCGTCTCTTGGGAGAGCTGTAATCTGTCCGTATTATCTAATGTTCCATAGGGTGCAGTCACCGCGGAACCTGGCGCATTCCTATTAGCGACCAATCGTCTAGCTGTTTCTATCAACTGTCTCACTGTTTGCTCCACGACTGGGTCACATAGGGTGTCACTCGGGTCCGGGATTGTCACTCGACCAGTTGTAGTTGGGAGTTTCGTCTCCGTCGTTTGACTCAAATTGCAAGGCGTCAAAAGTTCCAGCGGGGACCGCCCACGAGGAGTATTCCTTGCAGGTATCGCTCTTTCTACGGCTGTCGTCAACGCCAGGCGCTCCAATTGTTCTTTGTACTCTCGCCTCAAGCGCTCTATTTCTTCACCCTGCTTTTTGTTGCAGTCTTCAAACAATCTCTTCCACATGTCTCTGTCGTCCTCCGTAATGAGCATGGTCTTAGTCAATTCATCCGGCTCCTTCCTGGGCTTTCCAGCTCATCCTTCATCCCATCTAGATCTTGCATGGTTTGGTTCGTTAAACCGCCTGTTCTACTCTCGTCCTCTTTGGTGGCACAGCTATTCTCAGTGGTGAACTAGACGAGGCAGCCTCGGTGTTCATCTCTTGATGCATTCTCCTCAGCCCAGGCTTGGGCTTGGAGGGCAAAGGCATCTCACCTGGCTGGTAACATTCTGTCTGTGCCAGGCAATCGATCATCACCTTGTCCCAGATCCATGACTTCGTCGACTCGTTTTCTTTTCGCTGAGTTGACAGCCTTTATCGGTATTTCCGAATCCACTTTCGTCTTTCCCGCTCTCCTCGTTATCACTTTGCTGCATAGTTTCATCTTCATCTCATTGATCTTATCAATCACTAATTTCGATCGCATCGTTCCTTTCCTAAATCTCGACAGATATACAACTTCTCCTTTATCCTCTTGCGGTTTCATCTTGATAGGAGAGTTTGCTTCACTGTCGTCAGTGGCTGAGTTGATCAACAACTCACTCAATCTCCCTTCACACTCGTCGAGTTTGTCATGGACTTCCCGCATCAGTGACCTACTTTCAAAATGGAATGGGTTCCGTAGCTCTGAACCACTGTCCAGACGTCTTCCATGAAGGCCACTCTGTCCAATCTACATCCCGTCCTATTTTCATGGTCTCGGTGATGTACCTCCCACTCTTCTTTGGGTAATGTTCCCAAGAAGGGCACTCTGGCAGCGCCTTCTATCCTTCTTCTCCTTGGTGATTCAATGAGGAGTCTTTGTTCATTATCTTTAAAATTGCCCGGAGAGCTGCTCTCCGGCAAATTCCGTTACTGACGGAGGCTCCAGTGTCGAAAGAAGTACCTTCGTTTGCTGGCTCAGTCGTTTCCAACGCGTCTGCGTTGTTTTCAAAGTCACTGAATAAATTGAAATCCAGGCTGGATATTCCTCCTATCGACGCTTTATCGTCCTCCTTCTCTGCTTGATCGGGATCCTCTTGCATAGGCTCCTCCGATCGACGGCTTCCTCCCTGTCCATCATCTCCTCCTGACGCATCTCTCGAACTTGAGGGTCCTTGCCTTTCAGTCTTGTTCCCTTCCGGAATTTTCGGTATGATTAGCCTGCCGGCTGATTTATCTTCCTCTTCTCCATGGACCACTTTGATTTCATCATAGCCGAAGGATGCCAGGAAGGTTCTCGTCTGCAACGTTCCTCCCACTGTTAACTCCTGTTTCACATTGGACAAAATCAGGGAGGCCTCAGGTAATTCGGCTCTGCCTATCATTCTCATAGGCGCTAGATTTAATTCCGTCCATTCCGTGTCAAACGCTCCAGGCTCCGGAGTCACGGCATTGCCTATGCGCCTCCTCCATTTCTTCACCCTGTTTCTTGTTGCTTCAAACAGTCTTTTCCACGTGTCTCTGTTTTCTCCCGTACTGAGCATGGTTTTAGTCATTTCAACCAGCACCCTTCTGGTCTTCTCCAATTCTTCTATCGTTCCGTTAAGATCTTGCATGGTTTTGTTCGTCTGAACTTCTTCTACTCTCGCCCTATTTGGTGGCACAGCTGCTCTCAGTTGTGAACTAGATGAGGCAACCTCGCTGTTCATCTCCTGATGCAATCTTCTCAGACCAGGCCTAGGCTTGGTTGTCAGAGGCATCTCACCTGGTTGGAAGGTCCTGGAATTTCCCAATCCAGGCTCGTTCACCAAGTCACTTCCTGAGAGAGCCCCGTTTCTCCACCTCATTACCCTCATGTTTTGGCAGTCTAGTACCCCTCTTTCTCCGTATGCGGCCATCCATATGACTTCCGTGGGGCGGTCCCCACGGTTATCATGCCCTAAGATGTTTATTAAGGCGACCAGCAATATGACGAAGTCTCGGGTCCTCCAGAGCGAAGTCTCAATCCATCAGCCGACGAAAGATCGCATCGATCATCGGTCCTACGTATGCCTCCGCTAGGTCCATTATTTCGTTCAAATCGATGTTGTCCATTTCGTTAAATTCGGTTTGATTATCAGCTTGATTCAATTGAAATCTGATGAATGATTGAATGATCAATCAGGATCTAGAAAAGAGGTCACGAATATCACATTTGTCAGCATTACTCTTATTTTGTTTTAAAATTTATTTAAAACTGTCAGATAAAAAGATTTTGATCTTAAAATATTTTAAAATCAGTTTATTACTAAAATTTCGGAATTCGACCTAAGAATGAACAGTCCGAACTTTGGTACTATTCCTAAGATTGTCATTCGGTTATTCATGGTTACCAATCCCTTTCTTATTCAGGGTCTTCTTAACATAACACATAACATATATTATACAACACACTTAGTATGACACCTTCCGGCATGCAACCTAAACTCAGCCTATACTCAAATAAAATTTCTTATGTAAGTATACTTGTATGTTAGTATCTGAAAGATTACGTGTATCAGTGCATACAGCTCCCGGGGATGCAGTCGTCCTCGGTTCGGGTCGTATACTGGAAGCGAGAGTTCCTTCACCTCCCTCTCCACAAGGAAGTCTCTCAGTCTCGTCAAAGACAAGACTAGGTTTTCCGGGTCCACATGCTGTTTCTCCGTCTCCCTCGTCACCAAGAAGCAAAAGTGTTTTCCCGGTATCTGTGACGCCGCCGGAGGTAAGACTGCTACGCCTCCTATTCCTGGTCTTTGCGTCCAAAGGAATTCTATCTTTTTGTTTTCTTTCCCAAATATCCGCTGCCAACGCTGTCCTAAAAATCATGTCCGCTGTAATTGCTATCGCAAACGTCCTATTTGTAAGTATAAAAGTGCTATCTGTCAATATTATGCTAGATCTGACTCAACTACTCTCCCTTTGTCCGGTTTCTTAGAGTCCTCGCCTGTTTCTGCTTCTAGATCACCTGTCTCTCTTACTATTCTTAAATTTTATTAATAATTTTTCAGTGTGTGTATATCCTACCCCTACTCCCCGGACAAAATAGCCATCGACGTCCCCGTCGATTGCATACCGGATATCAAATCGAGGTTGGAAGAAGGAATGAGTCATTGCCCTTCCTGGGCAGCCCAGCAAGGATCATCCCTTTCGGTTTTTATGTATTTCATGCTTTCACGATCCACATCTTGAATTGTGACACTGGTCTCCATTGGGTCTTACGTCATTTCTCTCAGCCATTCCATGACACGCAGATTCGTCAAGTCTTGTTCATAGGATTGCGGTTGCTCGTCGTCGAATTCTACCTCGGGCTTGGACCGGTCATCGACCCACTCCTCGTCGTGATCGTCGACTATGTCGATGTCCTGTGACACAGTTATTTCTTCTAGACCCACTACTTCTTCCACCATCTTCTTCAGATCTATCCTGTCCACTACGAAGTCATCTCCGTAAGAATTATATTCCTTCGTGAGTTTTGTCCTGTCCTTCTGTCGGGTCTGTATCGTAAACGGAAGATCTGGTTCCAAATTCTCGGGGACCTCCATTTGTTCGGGGTCCTCCTCCGCGTAGGGTAAGGTTTCTTCATCTGCCTCAATCACCTCGTTGGGATCCAGGTCTAGTGGTGGACTTGATCCTTCCTCTACGACTTCATTTCCATCGTTCTTTCCCCTGGTGACTTTCTCATTGACCTCACAGGCAGGGTCCATCATCAGATAATCTCCCCCTTCCATGTCTGCCATTATACACCCGACTTCTGTCAATGGGTTGTGTGACTTAATGTTTTCGCAGTGAGCGGCTCGGCCGGTACTTAGTCTACAAAAACGTCCCTCCTGATGCACTTCCGTAATCATGAAGGGTCCCCTCCACTTTTTTAGGAGTTTTTTCGTTCCTTTCGGTGGTATAACGTTCTGAAATACCCATACGTAGTCTCCTACCGAGTAAGTTTTTGCACCAGCTGCTTTTTTATCGAAACTTTTTTTTCCTCTGTCTTGCCTGTGCCTGCTGAGTGTTCCGTCTACACAATTCGTTTAGTTCATGTTGACGTCTAATCACATCCCTTACGTAGACTTGTGGTGATGTTTTCTTGGCCTCATTCTCTGGGTAAAAGAAAGTCAAGGGCAAAGAGTTCTCGTGTCCGGTTAACATCATGTGTGGACTAACTCCGGTGGCGGAGTGTTGCTTGCTGTTTTAAGCTCTCATCACCTGTGGAAGCTATCTGTCCCAATTGGTCATGTACCTGGAACAATATACCCTCAGTATCGACACCAACGTTCGATTCTGCCGTTCGACTAAGCCATTCGTCTAGAGATGGTATGTCGTGGAGTGAGCTTGAGCAGCTACCTGTGAACTTCTTATGAGCTCTTTCGTAAAATCTCCAACGAAAGCTGTTCCGTTATCCGATCGAAACGTCATCGGAAACCATTTCTCGCTATCCACGTATTGATTAGGTGATCGCACGTCCTCTGCATACTTCGTGAAGTGATCTATCATGACCAAGACTTGATTGTAACCACTGTCTGTCATACATATCTTTTGGTGATCAATCTGCACCACCTCCTTGAATTCAGATGACTCGATCGACTGCAAGGGAAATCGCAATTTCCTTGAATCCTTGACTTATTGGCATGACAGACATGCTGTTACCCACTTCTCGCATGCCTTCTTCATTCCAGGCCGCTCAAAGCGCGCCAGGATCCTGATATTCTGTTACTCATTGTCGATTCCCTGATGGCCCATCTGATCATGCGACCTGAATAAAAGTTCTGTCTGATAGAGTTGCGGCAACACTATCGCGTTGTATTTGTACAGGACTTTGTCTTCTTCTCTTCTCTTACCAGCCACGATCCCGTCCTTAATCAGATACAGCCTTCCCTCTTTCTGCATAAAGTACTGTCTCAGAATACGGTAACTGTCTTCCTGCAGGTCACCTTTGTCTGGTGCTCCATTTTCGGTCCACCTTTTTAATTTGCTGGTCATGCGGTCGTTTTTTTGTTCTCTTAATAGTTCTGAGAGTCTGTATCTCGCATTCAAGTACGTCTTCATGACCCTCAAATGACTATTCGTTTCATCTGGCTGATGCGTGTCATCTTCCATCTTCACGCAACAAGTTTTCACTAATGGCTCTGTCTCTTGTCTGACTACTTCTTTCTGTGGCAACAAACTCATCGATCGTTTCGATACCGCTATTGTTTCTAAATCATCAGCTGCGTTGTCAAAGATTGATTCGCTACGTAGCAGGTAGCGATCACTGTCAGGGTCTTGATATACCTCTCTGTCCAGGTCTCTTGCTCGAGTCTCCACTAGCAACAGGTGGATCGCTAGCTCTGACAACTCCGATCCTGTGCTCGAGTTCCTGTCTGATTAGGTGTCAATTCCCGAATTCCCTGAGTTGTCATCAATAGAAGAGTCTGTCACTGAGCATTTTTCTTCTTCGGGATCAGTTTTATGCGCTCTGCTCATCCATCTGAACTCCCCGGACAAAATTTTATCCTCCAGATCTTTTTCCTCACCTTGAACATTTTCCTCTACACCTGCCTCCCGGACAAACTTTCTTGTACCGGGTTTTGTTGATAAACTTGCCTGTTCCCATCAACGACCCTCTCCCCGGACAAAATTTCTTGCCCCAGGTTTTGTTCAACCGCTTGGCCTTTTTGATGCTGATCCTCAAAGGTGACAGTTTTCCTTTGTGTCCTTTTCACCGTTTCTTTTCGTTTGAATGATGTACTTGTCAAGAGGTTTTGGGGGTATCGAGGACACTAGTTGCTGAACTATTGTCCAACAACCCCTCTCATTTTCTTTTTGTTGACGTCTTGATGGCATAATCTTTATTTTCTCACTGACTGTCAGCAATGCCATGGCTGCTGCCCACTCGGGGTCATCTCTTGTTATTTCTCTCTCCAACAATTCACCCAAAATCCGCATCAATTGCGGAGTGACCTGGACCCTCTTATCCAGCAACGAGAGGATGTTTATGCTCATACGAGAGAGATTTCCTGTTGGACCATGTTTGAACGTAGCAACAGATCCAAAGGTACCGGGTCCTTCCTTGATAAGATCTTTCTTTCTGCTGTTTTTTCCACCGGTAGTTCGGGGTTTCCCGGAATTGGAAGTCGAGATTTGTCTAACCCTCTCGTCAAGGAAAGCGCGTTATAAATTTTTTTATTCAGAAACGAGAACCCTTTCTTGATTTCCGCCTGATTGGCTTGCTTCTGTTCAAGTCTTCCACAAAACTCAGTCTTCTTGCTGAGGCTGTCAGCATTCTGGTTTTTGTCACGCATCCTGTGCTCGATTTTTATGTGGTAGCCGTCTAATCTGACTATCCACCGACCAATATAGCTCTGGTCCAACGAGTACGTCTTCAACCAGGATAACGCTCTATTGTCCACGTGTAACTTAAAGGGATGCTCCCTAAGTATGCGCGGGTCTTCTCCACGAGTGTGACAACTGCAAACATTTCTGCCTTTGGTGCACTATACTCTTCATTTCAGTGTCACTCAACACTTTACTGCCATATGCAATGGGACGGAGAACTATTCTTCCATTCCATTCCTGCTCCTAAAGCAGTATTCCTGAGATGGCCAAAACTGATGCATCCGTATCAAGAAAACACATGCATTTCTCTGTAGGCATGCCTAGCACTGGCGCTTCGCACAGTTCCCGCTTTAAGTTCTCGAAGGCAGCGTGAGCTTCTTCGTTCCATTCGAACTTCTTTCTTTTGTTGCGCATCAGTTTCTGCATGGGATACACCTTGTCTGCATATCCCTTTATGAACTCACGGTAATATTTGGCAAACCCAAGGAAGCTCATGAGTTTTGTGTCCGTTCTGGGAGCCTTCCATGTCAACACAGTCTCCACTGCTTCCGGGTCCGACCTCACGCCATGCCTGTCCACCATTCTCCCTAGATACTTTATCGAATATCTGAGTATCTCACACTTCGATGGTTTACATTTCGAGCCTGCTCTTTTCATGCAGATCAATGTGGTCTTCCAAGGTGGGCGTTGCTATGCCGCGTCATCCACGTAACACATCACAAGGTTCCCGTATATCTTCGTCACTCTGGTCAAAGGCTGAGCTATCAGTCTTTGAAAAGTGGCCGTGGCGTTGCACAGGCCAAAGGGCATCCTCTTCCACTGGTACAACGCCATTTCACGCGCGAATCCGGTCATTTCTCTGTCCTTCTTCCGCAGAGAGACCTGCCAGAAGGCAGAACCCAAGTCCAGTGTGGTGAAGAACTTGGCGTCACCAAGTTTCGAGAGGCTCTCGTCTATTCGCGGTATCGGGTACGCATCTTTTATTGTCACTTTATTGTCACACCTATTTTCATGGTCTCGGTGATTTACCTCCCACTCTTGTTTGGGTAATGTTCCCAAGAAGGGTACTCTGGCAGCGCCTTCTATCCTTCTTCTCCTTGGTGATTCAATGAGAAGTCTTTGTTCATTATCTTTAAAATTGCCCGGAGAGCTGCTCTCCGGCAAATTCCGTTTCATTTCCGCAAAAACTGACGGAGGCTCCAGTGTCGAAAGAAGTACCTTCGTTTGCTGATTCAGTCGTTTCCAACGCGTCTGAGTTGTTTTCAAAGTCACTGAATAATTTGAAATCCAGGCTGGATATTCCTCCTATCGACGCTCTATCGTCCTCCTTCTCTGCTTGATCGGGATCCTCTTGCATAGGCTCCTCCGATCGACGGCTTCCTCCCTGCCCATCATCTCCTCCTGACGCATCTCTCGAACTTGAGGGTCCTTGCCTTTCAGACTTGGTCCCTTCCGGAATTTTCGGTATGATTAGCCTGCCGGCTGATTTATCTTCCTCTTCTCCATGGACCACTTTGATTTCATCATAGCCGAAGGGTGCCAGGAAGGTTCTCGTCTGCAACGTTCCTCCCACTGTTAACTCCTGTTTCACATTGGACAAAATCAGGGAGGCCTCAGGTAATTCGGCTCTGCCTATCATTCTCATAGGCGCTAGATTTAATTCCGTCCATTCCGTGTCAAACGCTCCAGGCTCCGGAGTCACGGCATTGCCTATGCGCCTCCTCCATTTCTTCACCCTGTTTCTTGTTGCTTCAAACAGTCTTTTCCACGTGTCTCTGTTTTCTCCCGTACTGAGCATGGTTTTCGTCATTTCAACCAGCACCCTTCTGGTCTTCTCCAGTTCTTCTATCGTTCCGTTAAGATCTTGCATGGTTTTGTTCGTCTGAACTTCTTCTACTCTCGCCCTATTTGGTGGCACAGCTGCTCTCAGTTGTGAACTAGCTGAGGCAGCCTCGCTGTTCATCTCCTGATGCAATCTTCTCAGACCAGGCCTAGGCTTGGTTGTCAGAGGCATCTCACCTGGTTGGAAGGTCCTGGAAAGGCAATTTTGAGGGTTCTTTCATGTCGTATTCGAGCAATATTTCTATTTCCGCTCGGCACGCTTTCGATTTATGAGGCGTCATTCGCCTTGCGCCTTCCCTATGAGGAATGGCGCCTTCCTCTATTTCTATTTCGTGTTCGACGAAAATGCAGCAACCGATGTCCGCTTTGTGTTTTGAAAATACGTCCGCATTCCGGTTTAAATGACTCAAAGTCTCCCTCACCTATTTTCCCTCTTAAGGGTTCTATCTCCGGCAAAACCGGTTTGTCGGATTCTAGTTCATATGATGAGGGGCGTTCCGGAAAGGTCAAGCAGCTCGACAAGCCGTCATCTGTTTCGGATTTCATTGTAAACAATTTTTTAACATATTTGAATTAATCAATTCTTTTAAAAATTTTATCCTTATTAGCATGATTCGGGCAGTCTTTCACATTATATCTCTTCAAGTTTCGTGTCCCCTCATCGGAAAAGCGTAAGCAAGTTTCTTTCCTTGCTGGATCGTAACCGTGGTGTCCAGTGTGTTCAACAACACACTGGCACACAGCTCTTTTTGTGTTACTGAAAAGCTCCGGCCTAAAATCGCCGAGCTTTGACTATTTGGGTTGGGTACCAAACTTGACTATTTGGGTTGGGTACCAACAATTGCTATTACAGCTTGTCCCGACTATAGTTTTACCTTTCTATCTGAAAAAATTGGTAAAGTGATTTCATCTGTTATTATTCTATTAATTAATTTCTTAACATACCTCTGGTCCGGGTTTCTAATCCTTATTAGGCTATTGTTCAAGTCAATCATCACATCGAAGTTCCGGACAAAATCACGGCCCAGGATGAACTGGTCTGAGTCGTCTAAATTCTTAACCACCAGGAAGCTAATCCAAAGATCGCATCCTCCCATGTGAAGGACCGTCATTGGTGTTCTTCGGACAACGTAGATTGGTCCGCGGATGGCGGCCGCCAATCTGAGGTTCGTTGGACCAATCTACGTGGCCGGAAGGACACCAATGACGGTCCTTCACATGGGAGGACGCGATCTTTGGATTAGCTTCCTGGTGGTTAAGAATTTAGACGACTCAGACCACCTCATCCTGGGCCGTGATTTTGTCCGGAACTTCGATGTGATGATTGACTTGAACAACGGCCTAATAAGGATTAGAAATCCGGACCGGAGGTATGTTAAGAAATTAATTAATAGAATAATAACAGATAAAATCAATTTACCAATTTTTTCAGATAGAAAGGTAAACGAAAACTCATCTTTCATGCCCTGTTTGTGCTGGTCCACGCTTACCACTGCTCCTGTATCCAGTAATCCTGTTACTCCAGTTTTCTTTGCATTGGTGTCTAGCGGATAAGCGGTCACATCTGCCTCGTACCCTATGTGTACTGCATCTTGCTCCATCATAGCATCATGGCCGATTCTACGGACCTGAAATTATTCCTGGCCCAAACAGATTTGCCCCATTTAGTCACTATCTGTTGTGACGTAGGTCCTAGTGTAAATACTTATCCCGTCAACGTTCAACATCTCTTGATACAGTCCATAGACTTCCACATATCGCCCGTAGAGTTTCTTTGTTCGAGGGCCAACGGTTGTCAACAACGCTCGCACAGCCCTTGACTCAGTGCGTGGCTCTACCTGTCTCAGATAATCTGCATATGTGTCTAAATGCATCATAGTGAACTCTGAGGGTTCACTAGGGTTCCTGATCACCTGGTGTCCCGCAATTGATACTATTGACTTTATTCTGCTTCCTTGTGGCACCATTCCGAACGTCTACCCAGAGATCACATTTATTTTCATGGTCAAACTGCTTGTTGCTTTCGTTTCTTCGACTTCTAATGCCTCGAAGACGTTTAGCCTTTCCTGAATTTTCTCATTCTCTAATTCGAAATTCACCTTTTGTTCGATCTCCTTCTTCACCAACTCTGCTGGACTCTGTTTAGAGCATCCCTCGCGGCTGCCCTATAGTCGATCTTGAATTCATCCGCCGCAGTCATTGGTTCAGGTTCACGAATTTCTTCAGTTACTGTTTGCATCTCCTTTGTTGCCAGCTCTTGTGGTTTCTCCTTTATGCGTGCCTCCGCTTCACCCAACAGGCGAGCCTGCAGGCTTTCACACCCGATAAAGCTTCATCATGCCTTCGATGCTTGATGTCTGCCACACCATCCTAAAATTGTAGACAATCCGATTTAAAATGACCTTCCAAGTTACAAAAGAAACAACTCGGGCCGAATTTTGCAATTACTCTTCTCATGAAATCTTCATGATCGACCTCTGATGCATCTTCATCCTCGAGACTAAAGACTATTGCTTTCATGCCCTGTTTGTAGGTTGGGCATGCTGACACATGATGGTCCGTCGAACTGCAATTTGCACAAGAGCGTCTCTTGTCCATATCGTCCCTTGGTTTGTACCAGTGGTTACCTTGGTTTGCTGGTCCATTGTTAAAAGTGCCATAATTGTTTTTGTAATATCAAGATATTCTTTTGACTTGAGTCCCAACTCCTCTGGTGTTGGCGCATTGGTTGAAAGCAGTGTGTAATGCGTCGCTAACATCGTTCGAAGCTAATCATTATTCACACCATCGATGAATTTTGAGGCTACTGCCAGGTTCATCCTTCTATTCGACTCATCTGGTTGGTTACGCCTTCTCAGCATCTCCAAATTGTCTAGAAACTTGTCTATTGTCTCGTCTTCACGTTGCCTCCGTTTCTCGAAGCGCATCATTACTTGGTGTCCTTGCAGCCTTGATCCATAACGATCTAACAAGATTTCAAAGATTTTCTCAGCAGTATCCCGCTGGTATTGTTTTTTGGCCATCACACAGTTTAGGGCTTTCCCTTCCAGGTTACTGGTGAGCGCACTGCATTCTTGTCTTTCTGACAAATCTTCCTCTTCAAAATGGAGTTTCCTTACCTCTATCCAGGTATCAAAGCAGCCATCAGATTCATCTGTATAGCATCTTGGTTTCTTAAAAAAAACTTCTGGAATTTTCACTGCGTTCATTTGTTCTAGAGAACCTCGTTAGGAATGATTCCAAGGACCTGTTCAGAGGTTCAAAGGCTGTGACCATTGAGGTAGCGTCTTTTGAATGCCCTGCTTGGGCATCATTGCCCTTTGATAGAGGCTCTGGATTTTCCCTCCTGTCCAAATCGCTGGGATGACTTCTTCCTTGATTCGCATGACTCCAGTTCCTGGAATCACATCTCCCATTCGCATGTGTATCTTGCGTCGGTCGTTCGTTTGAGGTCTGTCTGTTGCCAGTTGAACTTCCTCTGATGTTTGGGCCCCGTGGTCTATTGTCCCCTGTGGCATAGCTGGATGAACTGCCCCTTCCTCTAGTGGATCCATATGTCCTTCTCCTATTCTGTTGTTCATTGAAGTTCACCCTCGGCTCCTTGCTGGGTTCTCCCGAGTTCGTTTCCCCGTCCTTTGATCCACTCCTGCTGCCTAGTAGCCCATCCAACCTATCCATGATAGCCTGAGTTCGCCTCTCCATCTTCGCGTCTATTTTTGTGACAAGAATCCCAAGAGTCTGCTCATGTTGAATTCTCAACTTCTCCATTTCATATCTCAACCTTAACTCTCTCTGCTCAATTTCCCTCATCATTCGTGACAAGTTCTTGGCAAAGTGTTTATCCGTTCTCTCCTTCAAGCGTTTTTCGCTTCTGCTAACTTCTTGTCTGTTGCGGTTGATCTCTCCAGCAGGTTTTCTCTCTCGACGTGGACTGCCCTTTCTATTTCACTCATTCTTAAGGATATCTGTTCATTCTGTTCCCCTATGCTGCCCACTTTTTGGTCAAGGCTCCTTCGATTGATAGTCCGTTTTCCTTTAATGGCGTCACAAGTGGCGGTGTCACCCTGTCGGTTCCAGGTAGCTTGGTGCTGGTCGAGACTCGGGTCCTGATTATCTGCCTCGACGTCTCTTCATGATCCACTTCTGGATCCGCAGGTGGGTTACATAGCCCTGTGTTTCTGTTCTTCCCAGTTCGCTTCTCCGAAATCGTCATCTTCCTCATCTTCTTCCTGGGTTTCTGCTTCATCGCCTGTACCCGTTCCCATGGTAAATGGAAAAAAGTTTCCCGAAGTGTTCTTCACTCTTTCTGAAGAAAATTTAAGAAAATTCGGTTGTTGGTACCCAATTAGTTCCAACCACTTCTGAACTAAACTCAACCGGTTCTACATATCATACTAGTACAGTTACGATGTAGCTTACTAATTTTGCGCTTTTTTTCGTTTCAAAAAATATCGATATCTCAAAAAGCGCGATTTGCGGGGCATCAAAACATTGCTAATTTGACCCTAAAAACCAATCTGCTTACTGTGTTTTTCACTGAAAAACGGTATAGGAGTATTAATATAAGCTGTATAAATAGTAATAATAGTAATATTATACCCCTCCGGGTTTGTTCAATACCCGGATTAAGGTGCTTAACTCGGAAGTTTGCAGTTCGGTGAAGGGTCACTACAGTGCAGTCACTGTCGAACCCCCACAGATTAATATCCAAAAGGGATACAGAACTTGTTAACGATACCCAACAGTCGAATGTTGTTGTTCTTGAACCCCTTCTTGTCGCTCCTTGCACTGATTGCCGGATCAGTCTTCTTCTCTAATCCCGAGTACTTTCCAGATTGAGCGCAAATTAGCATTAATGTGCTTAAATACTCAAATAAGCCTACAGTACAATCACCACAAATGGGCCACAGAATTGATCGTAACAATCCTGACTGATATAAATGCCTGTAACAACAATTTATCGGGAGGGAGGGTCGGATCCAAACAAACGGGAGGGTTGGGTCACATTTCGTCTTGGGGGATGACTTCTACTGATTTCATACTTTTTTTTTTCTACTGTTTTTGGTTTTTTCGGTTATTTATTTGTTTTTTGTTTTTTCTTAGGTACTATGCTACTTTCGTTTGGTTTCCTGTATGTCTTTAAAAGTTTTTGGTCACAAACCTCTCAGGGAACGACGGGACGGCAAATCCCCCCACCCTTCCTGGTACGTGAATTTTTGTTCTGAACTAGGTTAAAAAGCTATTCACGGGAATCCGGAAAGCTTCCGCGTTCCGAACTACCCTTCCGTTCCGGTGGTAAGGGCCTTGTTTTAAGCATCCGCTCGGCGCGGAGTGCTCGTTAACGGTTCATCCGGTCATGATGTTAAAAAAGAATAACACCCAGGAGCACCAAAAAAATATTTATGTAACATTCGCCCGGAAGTACATATCGACGGAAAATAAAGCTAGGTTCTAAAACGACTGGCCAGCGTCTAAACACAGCTCTACATACTTTCCACCGTCTCTGCCAAAGCCAGTTTTTTTGGTGGTCTTTCTAATATCGGGTCGACAAAAAAAAACGTTACTGTTTCCGGCTTTGGTCAGAACGCTCTGATTAACTCAATTCTATGCAAAATAGTTAGCTCATGGCTGGGTCTCAGTATCCCCAGACCACGAGGTCACTCAGTATCCCCAGACCACGAGGTCACCCCCAGACGACGAGGTCACTCCAGTTCTCGTGAATTGCCTTGTAACTTCTAATCACAATCTCAATCTGCTGTCGTTTTTTTGTTGTTGTTGTCACTGAGACTACTGTTGTACTGATTTCGGAGTTTCCATTGGTGCGAAATAATAAAAGGTTACGTGTCGTTCACATCCAAATCGAATTTTCAAAAATTAACATGAAACTCCAAATTGACCCTTCCGAGTTCGTCAAAATGAACGATTAAGACCTCTAATTGATTAAAACCGTCAATCTTCTCGGTATGATGCATCAATAAAATTTCGAATTCGAACTTGTATTTTGACACATTCTGGTCGAATGTCACATGATCTTTTTCCGACCAATTTGCATGCCAAATGGGCACAGAGGAAAAGCCCAAGTAGGTAAACAGACAGCTGTGCCCTTCCGACAGAAGGTAGGTTTGAGCCCTCCGAACACGTTACTACAGAATTAGGACAAAATTCGACTTGCGAATTTCGTGTTAAATTTTTTGGTTCAGATTGAACTTTTCAAAATTTCGACACGGAGGCGAAGCTCCGCTTCGCAAACAGTTGCGAGAAAACGACCAAAAGGCAGCTCTATCAAGCGACAAAAAAAATCAGAAAAAAGGATCGAATTTTTAAAAACTCGAGCCATAGGAAAAACTCGAATTTCCAACAATCTGCAACCTAACAAATTTTAATCTCACGCACTATCCATTCAGCCACAGATATTAAAAATCCTGTGCCAGTCGGTCATATTTGGAAGTTTGACCTTGATATGAAAGTTCAACCTTGATTTTGGGGACAAAGATAGCTTTTGAAAAAATCGAATCGACAATGTCATGCTCAAGTTTCTCGCGACAACTGAAAACCAGAAGTTAGGATCATCAGAAAAATCGAGATATAATGGCGTAAAAGTTGACAGAAATTACTAGAGTAATATTGCTGTTCGCAACTTTACCAGAATCTTCAGTACGAGTAGAGCTGTCTTGTTCCCAACAGAATTCGGAAAGAAGTGCAATCGATTGGGCAAGAGTGAACATTGACTGGGAAGGTGGATAGCAGAAGCTGCTCAATGGTCCAGAGAAAAAAACAGCTTGAGTTACTTTTATTTACTTCAAACTTCTTCTAGAGTTACCTCAGTTACGTTAAACACTTGAATCTAGATTCGTGTCGATATAATAGTACCGAATTTAATTTCTTGAGTGCATTTTATGTGATTATGTTGAAATAAGGCATATTTTTGAAAATTCGATCCTTTTTTCTGATTTTTTTATTTTGTCGTTTGATAGAGCTGCCTTTTGGTCGATTTCGGTGAATGGTCACTACAGTGCAGTCGCTGTCGAACCCCCACAGATTAATATCCAAAAGGGCTACAAAACTTGTTAACGATACCCAACAGTCGAATGTTGTTGTTCTTGAGCCCCTTCTTGTTGCTCCTTGCACTGATTGCCGGATCAGTCTTCTTCTCTAATCCCGAGTACCTTCCAGATTGAGCGCAATTTAGCATTAATGTGCTTAAATACTCAAATAAGCCTACAGTACAATCACCACAAACGGGCCACAGAATTGATCGTAACAATCCTGACTGATGTAAATGGCTGTAACAGCAATTTATCGGGAGGGAGGGTCGGATCCAAACAAACGGGAGGGTCGGATCACATCTCGTCTGGGGGGATGACTTCTACTGTGACAGACTGTGGCAGACTTCTGCTGTGGCAGACTTCTGCTGTGGCAGACATCAAGCTTTATGCGTGCCTCCGCTTCACTCAACAGGCGAACCTGCAGGCGTTCACACCCGATACAGCTTCATCATGCCTTGGATGCTTGATGTCTGCCACAGCATCCCAAAATTGTAGACAATCCGACTCAAAATGACCTTCCAAGTTACAAAGGAAACAACTCGGGCCGAATTTCGCAATTACTCTTCTCATGAAATCTTCATGAGAGACCTCTGACGCATCTTCATCCTCGAGGCTAAAGCCTATTGCTTTCATGCCCTGTTTGTAGGTTGGGCATGCTGACACATGATGGTCCGTCGAACTGCCATTTGCACAAGAGCGTCTCTTGTCCATATCGTCCCTTGGTTTGTACCAGTTGTTACCTTGGTTTGCTGGTCCATTGTTAAAGTTGCCATAATTGTTTTTGTAATATCAAGATCTCGATAGAGGCTTCAGTAAAAGATATTCTTTTGACTTGAGTCTCAACTCCTCTGGTGTTGGCGCATTGGTTGAAAGCAGTGTGTAATGCGTCGCTAACATCGTTCGAAGCTAATCATTATTCACACCATCGATGAATTTTGAGGCTACTGCCAGGTTCATCCTTCTATTCGACTCATCTGGTTGGTTACGCCTTCTCAGCATCTCCAAATTGTCTAGAAACTTGTCTATTGTCTCGTCTTTACGTTGCCTTCGTTTCTCGAAGCGCATCATTGCTTGGTGTCCTTGCAGCCTTGATCCATAACGATTTAACAAGATTTCAAAGATTTTCTCAGCAGTATCCCGCTTGTATTGTTTTTTGACCATCACACAGTTTAGGGCTTTCCCTTCCAGGTTACTGGTGAGCGCACTGCATTCTTGTCTTTCTGACAAGTCCTCCTCTTCAAAATGGAGTTTCATTACCTCTATTCAGGTATCAAAGCAGCCATCAGATTCATCTGTATAGCATCTTGGTTTCTTAAAAACCCTTCCGGACTTTTCACTGCGTTCATTTGTTCTAGACAACCTCGTTAGGAATGATTCCAAGGACCTGTTCAGAGGTTCAAAGGCTGTGGCCATTGAGGTAGCGTCCTTTGAATGCCCTGCTTGGGCATCATTGCCCTTTGATAGAGGCTCTGGATTTTCCCTCCTGTCCAAATCGCTGGGATGACTTCTTCCTTGATTCGCATGACTCCAGTTCCTGGAATCACATCTCCCATTCGCTTGTGTATCTTGCGTCGGTCGTTCGTTTGAGGTCTGTCTGTTGCCAGTTGAACTTCCTCTGATGTTTGGGCCCCGTGGTCTATTGTCCCCTGTGGCATAGCTGGATGAACTGCCCCTTCCTCTAGTGGATCCATATGTCCTTCTCCTATTCTGTTGTTCATTGAAGTTCACCCTCGGCTCCTTGCTGGGTTCTCCCGAGTTCGTTTCCCCGTCCTTTGATCCACTCCTGCTGCCTAGTAGCCCATCCAACCTATCCATGATAGCCTGAGTTCGCCTCTCCATCTTCGCGTCTATTTTTGCGACAAGAATCCCAAGAGTCTGCTCATGTTGAATTCTCAACTTCTCCATTTCATATCTCAACCTTAACTCTCTCTGCTCAATTTCCCTCATCATTCGTGACAAGTTCTTGGCAAAGTGTTTATCCGTTCTCTCCTTCAAGCGTTTTTCGCTTCTGCTAACTTCTTGTCTGTTGCGGTTGATCTCTCCCGCAGGTTTTCTCTCTCGACGTGGACTGCCCTTTCTATTTCACTCATTCTTAAGGATATCTGTTCATTCTGTTCCCCTATGCTGCCCACTTTTTGGTCAAGGCTCCTTCGATTGATAGTCCGTTTTCATTTAATGGCGTCACAAGTGGCGGTGTCACCCTGTCGGTTCCAGGTAGCTTGGTGCTGGTCGAGACTCGGGTCCTGATTATCTGCCTCGACGTCTCTTCATGATCCACTTCTGGATCCGCGGGTGGGTTACATAGCCCTGTGTTTCTGTTCTTCCCAGTTCGCTTCTCCGAAATCGTCATAGTCACAAAGTCTCCTGACTGGCCTGATCCGTTTGTGCTCTTGCTTATTGTCCTCCTTACACCAAATTGGTCCATGGAGCCAGTATCTCTATCTTGAGTCGAACTATCGAGGCTGAATTGAGATCCTAAGTCTTCTTGCTCGTCATCGTCCTCATCTTCTTCCTGGGTTTCTGCTTCATCGCCTGTACCCGTTCCCATGGTAAATGGAAAAAAGTTTCCCGAAGTGTTCTTCACTCTTTCTGAAAACTAGGAGGACGTTGCCTGTTTTTCCGTCACGCCATGCATCATAGTGTTGTCTGTGGGTGATCTTGTAGTCGCCACATTTTCAGTAGAGATGTCGGACAGTTCTGACATCTCTTCTCGGTCCAGAGTCCCGCTGGAAGTGACAAAATCTTGGCCTTGTTCTACCGGAGTTTGTCAATCTCAATCTTCTGTTTCCTCTCCCTTCTGGTCGATGTTCTTCCCGGTTCTCATCCATGGCAGATTCCGGTTGGACCTCTATCTCTAACATTGCCCTTTGTCGGTCCGGGTTCGTGTGATCCTTTCCACAAAAGGGTCACTCATTGCCTTCCTTTGTTTCTCTGGTATGAATTTCGTAGGGCTATCATTTATTTTGCGTATCCTTGACTTGTCTAGACTCATTTTCAATTTATCTCTTCTTGTTCCTTTTACACTCAATTCGATTGCTAGTATTGTTTGATTACTGATAATAATAACACAACACAATAAATTCCAAATTTTCACTTAAATAATGCCCACGAATCCTTGATGTTATCACAGTACAGCGTGTATACAATTTATTCACAAGGATCGATTATTAGTTGGAAGATCTGAAGCTAGCACATTCTGATGATGACAATATAATTAATAGACGTTGTTCTCACTACCCAATCAAGAGCAGATATTATCGATTTAAAACCAAAAATGAAGGAAAATAAAAATTGTTTTCAATCAAAAACGTATGTGTTTTGTACTTTAGTCAGTCGCAATGTAATAGTCGAACTTGTTTCTAAAGAAAGAGCTTTCCTTGTTCGGTGCTGCATCAAGCTCACAAAACTTGATGGTGGTAATTTTCTCAAGTGAACGTCTATTGCACCCACCGAGTCCTGTGTTACCTATCTGACTTCGGATTGCCCGAGCTAACCTACTAAATTCCTCAAGGCAATCACTTTTCCAAAAAACGATTTGGATTTCTATCCACACAAATCAGTGACAAACTCTTGTTCAATTTAGACTTAGTGTTGCGATATCTCAACCTTAACTCTCTCTGCTCAATTTCCCTCATCATTCGTGACAAGTTCTTGGCAAAGTGTTTATCCGTTCTCTCCTTCAAGCGTTTTTCGCTTCTGCTAACTTCTTGTCTGTTGCGGTTGATCTCTCCCGCAGGTTTTCTCTCTCGACGTGGACTGCCCTTTCTATTTCACTCATTCTTAAGGATATCTGTTCATTCTGTTCCCCTATGCTGCCCACTTTTTGGTCAAGGCTCCTTCGATTGATAGTCCGTTTTCATTTAATGGCGTCACAAGTGGCGGTGTCACCCTGTCGGTTCCAGGTAGCTTGGTGCTGGTCGAGACTCGGGTCCTGATTATCTGCCTCGACGTCTCTTCATGATCCACTTCTGGATCCGCGGGTGGGTTACATAGCCCTGTGTTTCTGTTCTTCCCAGTTCGCTTCTCCGAAATCGTCATAGTCACAAAGTCTCCTGACTGGCCTGATCCGTTTGTGCTCTTGCTTATTGTCCTCCTTACACCAAATTGGTCCATGGAGCCAGTATCTCTATCTTGAGTCGAACTATCGAGGCTGAATTGAGATCCTAAGTCTTCTTGCTCGTCATCGTCCTCATCTTCTTCCTGGGTTTCTGCTTCATCGCCTGTACCCGTTCCCATGGTAAATGGAAAAAAGTTTCCCGAAGTGTTCTTCACTCTTTCTGAAAACTAGGAGGACGTTGCCTGTTTTTCCGTCACGCCATGCATCATAGTGTTGTCTGTGGGTGATCTTGTAGTCGCCACATTTTCAGTAGAGATGTCGGACAGTTCTGACATCTCTTCTCGGTCCAGAGTCCCGCTGGAAGTGACAAAATCTTGGCCTTGTTCTACCGGAGTTTGTCAATCTCAATCTTCTGTTTCCTCTCCCTTCTGGTCGATGTTCTTCCCGGTTCTCATCCATGGCAGATTCCGGTTGGACCTCTATCTCTAACATTGCCCTTTGTCGGTCCGGGTTCGTGTGATCCTTTCCACAAAAGGGTCACTCATTGCCTTCCTTTGTTTCTCTGGTATGAATTTCGTAGGGCTATCATTTATTTTGCGTATCCTTGACTTGTCTAGACTCATTTTCAATTTATCTCTTCTTGTTCCTTTTACACTCAATTCGATTGCTAGTATTGTTTGATTACTGATAATAATAACACAACACAATAAATTCCAAATTTTCACTTAAATAATGCCCACGAATCCTTGATGTTATCACAGTACAGCGTGTATACAATTTATTCACAAGGATCGATTATTAGTTGGAAGATCTGAAGCTAGCACATTCTGATGATGACAATATAATTAATAGACGTTGTTCTCACTACCCAATCAAGAGCAGATATTATCGATTTAAAACCAAAAATGAAGGAAAATAAAAATTGTTTTCAATCAAAAACGTATGTGTTTTGTACTTTAGTCAGTCGCAATGTAATAGTCGAACTTGTTTCTAAAGAAAGAGCTTTCCTTGTTCGGTGCTGCATCAAGCTCACAAAACTTGATGGTGGTAATTTTCTCAAGTGAACGTCTATTGCACCCACCGAGTCCTGTGTTACCTATCTGACTTCGGATTGCCCGAGCTAACCTACTAAATTCCTCAAGGCAATCACTTTTCCAAAAAACGATTTGGATTTCTATCCACACAAATCAGTGACAAACTCTTGTTCAATTTAGACTTAGTGTTGCGAATATCCGAGTTTACACCTGTTTTGTTTTAGTCTGGTCTTCTATAAAAGGCAAGTTACCAGTGCAGTCACTGGTTTCTAGCCTGACACTTCATAACCTAAAATTCTTCTCTATTTACTTCTCTTTTGTCTACTTAAGTTTCGACAAAATAAGACCCTTCCGAATTGGTAAAAATAGTACCCCCCCGGATTGGCAAAGTTGGGACCCTTTCGGATTGGCAAAGTTGGGACCCTTTCGGATTGGCAAAATAGGGACTTCTCCAGATTCGCAAAATAGGACTATTCCGGATTGGCAAAAATAGGACCCCTCCGGATTGGCGAAATTGGGACCCCTCCGGATTGGCTAAAATAGTACCCTACCGGATTGGCAAAAATCGGACCCTTCCGGATTGGCAAAAACCGGACCTCTTCGGATTGGGATTCCTCCATTTGTAAAAATAGCTTTTCCGGGACTGTTAAGATTTTCACCCGCTACCCTTCCGGATACGTTCTTCGATGCTTTTATGCTGTGGGAATTAACTAGGAAGAGTGTATTTTCCGTCCCTAGACCCTTCCGGTTTGAAGCTAAGCTGCTTATTTGACAATTCTCCTTAACTGTGAAGGGTCATATAACTAGCCTAGTTTCGACTCGACTTTGGTTTTCTGGGTTCCGTAGCCCTCCCTTTTTGTCTAAAACAGCGTACAATTGCCTTATTTAACCGTTACTACCCTTTGGTAGGGGTACAAGGGCTTTCGAAAATTTTTTCTATAAAACGTGAAGGGTCTACCTTCACGATTTAGTGAATTTGCTAAAAACAACCTTAAAGAATTTCTTTCGCTTACTTTTTTGGATAATTGAAGGCTTTATTAGTACGCTCACTTAATTTCTGATCTATGGGTACCAAGATCAACTGGGTCTGTCCAGTAGTTCCAAAGTTATTAACCAAAGCATCTCTTTTCTAAAGTCAAAAAATTTTCTCCCTTATAGGTTCCGCCAAATTTTTTTCGCAATTCTGATTTTTTCGACCTAAAAACTATTGATCCGAGCTCAGAAGGCCTATTCTCTTCTAGTTCAATGCAAAAGACGCAATCTAAAACGCTCCAGATTAAAAAAATTGCAAAAAAAAAATCTATTTGGACCCTTCCGGATTGATGAATCCACTAAATCAAGCATGTTTATCATTTCACCGAACAACAATTTTTACTGTCCTAAGTCAAAAATTTTCTTATTTTGTAGCGTTTCGTTTTTTTTTTTTTAAATCAAGAAAATTCGGTTGTTGGTACCCAATTAGTTTCAACCACTTCTGAACTAAACTCAACCGGTTCTACATATTATACTAGTACAGTTACGATGTAGCTAACTAATTTTGCGCTTTTTTCCGTTTCAAAAATTATCGATATCTCAAAAATCGCGATTTGTGGGGAATCAAAACATCGCTAATTTGACCCTAAAAACCAATCTGCTTACTGTGTTTTTCACTGAAAAACGGTATAGGAGTATTAATATAAGCGGTATAAATAGTAATAATAGTAATATTATACCCCTCCGGGTTCGTTCAATACCCGAATTAAGGTGCTTAACTCAGAAGTTTGCAGTTCGGTGAAGGGTCACTACAGTGCAGTCACTGTCGAACCCCCACAGATTAATATCCAAAAGGGATACAAAACTTGTTAACGATACCCAACAGTCGAATTTTGTTGTTCTTGAGCTCCTTGCATTGATTGCCGGATCAGTCTTCTTCTCTAATCCCAAGTACTTTCCAGATTGAGCGCAAACTAGCATTAATGTGCTTAAATACTCAAATAAGCCTACAGTACAATCACCACAAACGGGCCACAGAATTGATCGTAACAATCCTGATTGATATAAATGCCTGTAACAACAATTTATCGGGAGGGAGGGTCGGATCCAAACAAACGGGAGGGTCGGGTCACATCTCGTCTGGGGGGATGACTTCTACTGATGTCATACTTTTTTCTTTTACTGTTTTTGGTTTTTTCGGTTATTTGTTTGTTTTTTGTTTTTTCTTAGGTACTATGCTACTTTTGTATGTCTTTAAAAATTTTTGGTCACGAACCTCTCAGGGAACGACGGGACGGCAAATCTCCCCACCCTTCCTGGTACGTGAATTTTTGTTCTTAACTAGGATAAAAAGCTATTCACGGGAATCCGGAAAGCTTCTGCGTTCCGAACTACCCTTCCGTTCCGGTGGTAAGGGCCTTGTTTTGAGCATCCGCTCGGCGCGAAGTGCTCGTTAACGGTTCATCCGGTCATGATGTTTAAAAAGAATAACACCCAGGAGCGCCATAAAAATATTTATGTAACATTTGCCCGGAAGTACATATCGACGAAAAATAAAGTTAGGTTCTAAAACGACTGGCCAGCGGCTAAACTCAGCTCTACACACTTTTCACCGTCTCTACATACTTTTCACCTTTCCGGCTTTGATCAGAACGCTCTGATTAACTCAATTATATGCAAAATAGTTAGCTCATGGTTGGGTCTCAGTATCCCCAGACCACGAGGTCACTCCTAAAAACAGGGCTACTATTTATTTACTATATTACTATTGTTTTTGTTCAGTAGATAAAAAGCATCATCTCCATCGAAGATGGATCAACTTTTTCCCTCAACTCCTAGCCTCTCATAATCTGAAAACGAGTTTGGATGTTATTAATTCAATTCAAGACATTTCCCTAAGCTAAAAGTTTGTATAAAATAGTTCAATTTCGAATCCCAAGACCCTTCCGGATTCTGGAATCCGGAGAAATAACGCTCTTTTTTCTTCTCGGAAGGCCGGACAGTTCTCGTAAATTGCCTTGTAACTTCTAATCACAATCTCAATCTGCTGTTGTTTTTTCGTTGTTGTTGTACTGATTTCGGACTTTCCATTGGTGCGAAATAATCAAAGGTTACGTGTCGTTCACATCCAAATCGAATTTTCAAAAATTAACATGAAACTCCAAATTGACACTTCTGAGTTCGTCAAAATGAACGATTAAGACCTCTAATTGATTAAAACCATCAATCTTCTCGGTATGATACATCAATAAAAAATCGATTTCGATTTTGTATTTTGACACATTCTGGTCGAATGTCACATGATCTTTTCCGACTAATTTGCATGCCAAATTTTCCGACCAATTTGCATGCCAAACTTGTAGTTTGACACATTCTGGTCGAATGTCACATGATCTTTTCCGACCAATTTGCATGCCAGAGGAAGAGCCCAAGTAGGTAAACAGACAGCTGTGCCCTTCCGACAGAAGGTAGGTTTGAACCCTCCGAACACGTTACGACAGAATTAGGACAAACTTCGACTTGCGAATTTCGTGTTAAATTTTTTGGTTCAGATTGAACTTTTCAAAATTTCGACACGGAGGCGAAGCTCCGCTGGTCAAACAGTTGCGAGAAAACGACCAAAAGGCAGCTCTATCAAGCGACAAAATAAAAAAAATCAGAAAAAAGGATCGAATTTTCAAAAACTCGCGGCATAGGAAAAACTCGAATTTCCAAAAATCTGCAACCTAACAAATTTTAATCTCACTCACTATCCATTCAGCCACAGATATTTAAAATCCTGTGCCAGTCGGTCATATTTGGAAGTTTGACCTTGATATGAAAGTTCAACCTTGATTTTGGAGACAAAAATAGCTTTTGAAAAAATCAAATCGACAATGTCATGCTCAAGTTTCTCGCGACAAACGAAAAAACCAGAAGTAAAGATCATCAGAAGAATCGAGATATAATTGCGTGAAAGTTGACAGAAATTACTAGAGTAATATTGCTATTCGCAACTTTACCAGAATCTTCAGTACGAGTAGAGCTGTCTTGTTCCCAACAGAATTCGGAAAGAAATGCAATCGATTGGGCAAGAGTGAACATTGACTGGGAAGGTGGATAGCTGAAGCAGCTCAATGGTCCAGAGAAAAAAACAGCTTGAGTTAAATTTATTTACTTCAAACTTCTTCTAGAGTTACCTCAGTTACGTTAAACACTTGAATCTAGAGTCGTGTCGGTATAATAGTACCGAATTTAATTTCTTGAGTGCATTTTATGTGATTATGTTGAGATAAGGAAGGCATGTTTTTGAAAATTCGATCCTTTTTTCTGATTTTTTTAAAATTTTGTCGCTTGATAGAGCTGATTTTTGGTCATTTTCGGTGAAGGGTCACTACAGTGCAGTCACTGTTGAACCCCCACAGATTAATATCCAAAAGGGATACAAAACTTGTTAACGATACCCAACAGTCGAATGTTGTTGCTCTTGAGCCCCTTCTTGTCGCTCCTTGCACTGATTGCCGGATCAGTCTTCTTCTCTAATCCCGAGTACCTTCCAGATTGAGCGCAAATTGGCATTAATGTGCTTAAATACTCAAATGAGCCTACAGTACAATCACCACAAACGGGCCACAGAATTGATCGTAACAATCCTGACTGATATAAATGCCTGTAACAACAATTTATCGGGAGGGAGGGTCGGATCCAAACAATCGGGAGGGTCGGATCACATCTCGTCTGGGGGGATGAATTCGACTGATTTCATACTTTTTTTTAACTGATTTTGGTTTTTTCGGTTATTGATTTGTTTTTTGTTTTTTCTTAGGTTCTATGCTACTTTTGTTTGGTTTCCTGTATGTCTTTAAAAGTCTTTGGTCACAAACCTTTCAGGGAACGACGGGATGGCCAATCCCCCACCCTTCCTCGTACGTGAATTTTTGTTCTTAACTAGGTTAAAAAGCTATTCACGGGAATCCGGAAAGCTTCCGCGTTCCGAACTACCCTTCCGTTCCGGTGGTTAGGGCCTCGTTTTGAGCATCCGCTCGGCGCGGAGTGCTCGTTAACGGTTCATCCGGTCATGATGTTAAAAAAGAATAACACCCAGGAGCGCCATAAAAATATTTATGTAACATTCGCCCGGAAGTACATATCGACGGAAAATAAAGCTAGGTTCTAAAACGACTGGCCAGCGTCTAAACACAGCTCTACATACTTTCCACCGTCTCTGCTAAAGCCAGTTTTTTTGGTGGTCTTTCTAATATCGGGTCGACAAAAAAAACGTTACTGTTTCCGGCTTTGGTCAGAACGCTCTGATTAACTCAATTCTATGCAAAATAGTTAGCTCATGGCTGGGTCTCAGTATCCCCAGACCACGAGGTCACTCAGTATCCCCAGACCACGAGGTCACTCCCAGACCACGAGGTCACTCCAGTTCTCGTGAATTGCCTTGTAACTTCTAATCACAATCTCAATCTGCTGTCGTTTTTTTGTTGTTGTTGTCACTGAGACTACTGTTGTACTGATTTCGGAGTTTCCATTGGTGCGAAATAATAAAAGGTTACGTGTCGTTCACATCCAAATCGAATTTTCAAAAATTAACATGAAACTCCAAATTGACCCTTCCGAGTTCGTCAAAATGAACGATTAAGACCTCTAATTGATTAAAACCATCAATCTTCTCGGTATGATGCATCAATAAAATTTCGAATTCGAACTTGTATTTTGACACATTCTGGTCGAATGTCACATGATCTTTTTCCGACCAATTTGCATGCCAAATGGGCACAGAGGAAAAGACCAAGTAGGTAAACAGACAGCTGTGCCCTTCCGACAGAAGGTAGGTTTGAACCCTCCGAACACGTTACTACAGAATTAGGACAAAATTCGACTTGCGAATTTCGTGTTAAATTTTTTGGTTCAGATTGAACTTTTCAAAATTTCGACACGGAGGCGAAGCTCTGCTTCGCAAACAATTGCGAGAAAACGACCAAAAGGCAGCTCTATCAAGCGACAAAAAAAAATCAGAAAAAAGGATCGAATTTTCAAAAACTCGAGGCATAGGAAAAACTCGAATTTCCAACAATCTGCAACCTAACAAATTTTAGTATCACGCACTATCCATTCAGCCACAGATATTGATTGCCGGATCAGTCTTCTTCTCTAATCCCGAGTACCTTCCAGATTGAGCGCAAATTGGCATTAATGTGCTTAAATACTCAAATAAGCCTACAGTACAATCACCACAAACGGGCCACAGAATTGATCGTAACAATCCTGACTGATATAAATGCCTGTAACAACAATTTATCGGGAGGGAGGGTCGGATCCAAACAATCGGGAGGGTCGGATCACATCTCGTCTGGGGGGATGAATTCGACTGATTTCATACTTTTTTTTCTACTGATTTTGGTTTTTTCGGTTATTGATTTGTTTTTTGTTTTTTCTTAGGTACTATGCTACTTTTGTTTGGTTTCATGTATGTCTTTAAAAGTCTTTGGTCACAAACCTTTCAGGGAACGACGGGACGGCCAATCCCCCACCCTTCCTCGTACGTGAATTTTTGTTCTTAACTAGGTTAAAAAGCTATTCACGGGAATCCGGAAAGCTTCCGCGTTCCGAACTACCCTTCCGTTCCGGTGGTTAGGGCCTCGTTTTGAGCATCCGCTCGGCGCGGAGTGCTCGTTAACGGTTCATCCGGTCATGATGTTAAAAAAGAATAACACCCAGGAGCGCCATAAAAATATATATGTAACATTCGCCCGGAAGTACATATCGATGGAAAATAAAGCTAGGTTCTAAAACGACTGGCCAGCGTCTAAACACAGCTCTACATACTTTCCACCGTCTCTGCCAAAGCCAGTTTTTTTGGTGGTCTTTCTAATATCGGGTCGAAAAAAAAACGTTACTGTTTCTGGCTTTGATCAGAACGCTCTGATTAACTCAATTCTATGCAAAATAGTTAGCTCATGGCTGGGTCTCAGTATCCCCAGACCACGAGGTCACTCCTAAAAACAGGGCTACTATTTATTTACTATAATACTATTGTTTTTGTTCAGTAGATAAAAAGCATCATCTCCATCGAAGATGGATCAACTTTTTCCCTCAATTCCTAGCCTCTCATAATCTGAAAACGAGTTTGGATGTTATTAATTCAATTCAGGGCATTTCCCTAAGCTAAAAGTTTGTATAAAATAGTTCAATTTCCAATCCCAAGACCCTTCCGGATTCTGGAATCCGGAGAAATAACGCTCTTTTTTCTTCTCGGAAGGCCGGACAGTTCTCGTAATTTGCCTTGTAACTTCTAATCACAATCTCAATCTGCTGTCGTTTTTTCGTTGTTGTTGTACTGATTTCGGACTTTCCATTGGTGCGAAATAATCAAAGGTTACGTGTCGTTCACATCCAAATCGAATTTTTAAAAATTAACATGAAACTCCAAATTGACCCTTCCGAGTTCGTCAAAATGAACGATTAAGACCTCTAATTGATTAAAACCATCAAACTTCTCGGTATGATACATCAATAAAATTTCAATTTCGAACTTGTATTTTGACACATTCTGGTCGAATGTCACATGATCTTTTCCGACCAATTTGCATGCCAAATTTTCCGACCAAATTGCATGCCAAACTTGTATTTTGACACATTCTGGTCGAATGTCACATGATCTCTTCCGACCAATTTGCATTCCAGAGGAAGAGCCCAAGTAGGTAAACAGACAGCTGTGCCCTTCCGACAGAAGGTAGGTTTGAACCCTCCAAACACGTTACGACAGAATTAGGACAAACTTCGACTTGCGAATTTCGTGTTAAATTTTTTGGTTCAGATTGAACTTTTCAAAATTTCGACACGGAGGCGAAGCTCCGCTGGTCAAACAGTTGCGAGAAAACGACCAAAAAGCAGCTCTATCAAGCGACAAAATAAAAAAAATCAGAAAAAAGGATCGAATTTTCAAAAACTCGAGGCATAGGAAAAACTCGAATTTCCAAAAATTTCCATTCAGCCACAGATATTTAAAATCCTGTGCCATTCGGTCATATTTGGAAGTTTGACCTTGATATGAAAGTCCAACCTTGATTTTGAGGACAAAGATAGCTTTTGAAAAAATCGAATCGACAATGTCATGCTCAAGTTTCTCGTGACAAACGAAAAAACCAGAAGTAAAGATCATCAGAAGAATCGAGATATAATTGCGTGAAAGTTGACAGAAATTACTAGAGTAGTATTGCTATTCGCAACTTTACCAGAATCTTCAGTACGAGTAGAGCTGTCTTGTTCCCAACAGAATTCGGAAAGAAATGCAATCGATTGGGCAAGAGTGAACATTGACTGGGAAGGTGGATAGCTGAAGCAGCTCAATGGTCCAGAGAAAAAAACAGCTTGAGTTAAATTTATTTACTTCAAACTTCTTCTAGAGTTACCTCAGTTACGTTAAACACTTGAATCTAGAGTCGTGTCGGTATAATAGTACCGAATTTAATTTCTTGAGTGCATTTTATGTGATTATGTTGAGATAAGGCATGTTTTTGAAAATTCTATCTTTTTTTCTGATTTTTTTATTTTATCGCTTGATAGAGCTGCCTTTTGGTTGTTTTCGATGAAGGGTCACTACAGTGCAGTCACTGTCGAACCCCCAAAGATTAATATCCAAAAGGGATACAAAACTTGTTAACGATACCCAACAGTCGAATGTTGTTGTTCTTGAACCCCTTCTTGTCGCTCCTTGCACTGATTGCCGGATCAGTCTTCTTCTCTAATCCCGAGTACCTTCCAGATTGAGCGCAAATTAGCATTAATTTGCTTAAATACTCAAATAAGCCTACAGTACAATCACCACAAACGGGCCACAGAATTGATCGTAACAATCCTGACTGATATAAATGCCTGTAACAACAATTTATCGGGAGGGAGGGTCGGATCCAAACAAACGGGAGGGTCAGGTCACATTTCGTCTTGGGGGATGACTTCTACTGATTTCATACTTTTTTTTACTGTTTTTGTTTTTTTCGGTTATTTATTTGTTTTTTGTTTTTTCTTAGGTACTATGCTACTTTTGTTTGGTTTCCTGTATGTCTTTAAAAGTTTTTGGTCACAAACCTCTCAGGGAACGACGGGACGGCAAATCCCCCCACCCTTCCTGGTACGTGAATTTTTGTTCTTAACTAGGTTAAAAAGCTATTCACGGGAACCCGGAAAGCTTCCGCGTTCCAAACTACCCTTCCGTTTTGGTGGTTAGGGCCTTGTTTTGAGCATCCGCTCGGCGCGGAGTGCTCGTTAACGGTTCATCCGGTCATGATGTTAAAAAAGAATAACACCCAGGAGCGCCATAAAAATATCTATGTAACATTCGCCCGGAAGTACATATCGACGGAAAATAAAGCTAGGTTCTAAAACGACTGGCCAGCGTCTAAACACAGCTCTACATACTTTCCACCGTCTCTGCCAAAGCCAGTTTTTTTGGTGGTCTTTCTAATATCGGGTCGACAAAAAAAACGTTACTGTTTCCGGCTTTGATCAGAACGCTCTGATTAACTCAATTCTATGCAAAATAGTTAGCTCATGGCTGGGTCTCAGTATCCCCAGACCACGAGGTCACTCAGTATCCCCAGACCACGAGGTCACTCCCAGACCACGAGGTCACTCCAGTTCTCGTGAATTGTCTTGTAACTTCTAAGCACAATCTCAATCTGCTGTCATTTTTTCGTTGTTGTTGCACTGATTTCGGAGTTTCCATTGGTGCGAAATAATCAAAGGTTACGTGTCGTTCACATCCAAATCGAATTTTCAAAAATTAACATGAAACTCCAAATTGACCCTTCCGAGTTCGTCAAAATGAACGATTAAGACCTCTAGTTGATTAAAACCATCAATCTTCTCGGTATGATGCATCAATAAAATTTCGAATTCGAACTTGTATTTTGACACATTCTGGTCGAATGTCACATGATCTTTTTCCGACCAATTTGCATGCCAAATGGGCACAGAGGAAAAGCCCAAGTAGGTAAACAGACAGCTGTGCCCTTCCGACAGAAGGTAGGTTTGAACCCTCCGAACACGTTACTACAGAATTAGGACAAAATTCGACTTGCGAATTTCGTGTTAAATTTTTTGGTTCAGATTGAACTTTTCAAAATTTCGACACGAAGGCGAAGCTCTGCTTTGCAAACAATTGCGAGAAAACGACCAAAAGGCAGCTCTATCAAGCGATAAAAGAAAAAAAATAGAAAAAACTTTCAAAAACTCGAGGCATAGAAAAAACTCGAATTTCCAAAAATCTGCAACCTAACAATTTTTAGTCTCACACACTAACCATTCAGCCACAGATAATTGAAGTCCTGTGCCAGTCGGTCATATTTGGAAGTTTGACCTTAATATGAAAGTTCAACCTTGATTTGGGGACAAAGATAGCTTTTGAAAAAATCGAATCGACAATGTCATGCTCAAGTTTCTCGCGACAACTGAAAACCAGAAGTTAAGATCATCAGAAAAATTGAGATATAATTGCGTGAAAGTTGACAAAAATTACTAGGATAATATTGCTATTCGCAACTTTACCAGAATCTTCAGTACGAGTAGAGCTGTCTTCTTCCCAACAGAATTCGGAAAGAAGTACAATCGATTGCGCAAGAGTGAACATTGACTGGGAAGGTGGACAGCTGAAGCTGCTCAATGGTCCAGAGAAAAAAACAGCTTGAGTTAAACTTATTTACTTCAAACTTCTTCTAGAGTTACCTCAGTTACGTTGAACACTTGAATCTAGAGTCGTGTCGGTATAAGAGTACCGAATTTAATTTTTTGAAGGCATTTTATGTGATTATGTTGAGATAAGGCGAGTTTGCGGTTGATCCATCTAAAATGGATCAAAGGTTTACAGTCTAATGAAAACTAATGGTAAACAAGAGCTTTCAACCCTGTTTTTAATGGCGTTCGCTTAATATAAGCATTAGAGAACTAGCAGGGCGCTCTCATTTCTAGAGTGGGGGGTATTTTGGTCGTGGCCTTTAAGCGGTAACACGATTTGTAGTCTCATGTCTTACACGAACCGAATTGGCTCCGACTGAGAGAGGTATAAAAGCACAAGAGATAGTGTTCCTGACCCTTGAGCCAATGTTTATAGGGCCTGTTTTTCTTAACCTCATACGTGACATAATTAGGCGACTGTTACATCCCCAAAAATTAGCCCCCAATAGTGCAGCAAATAAATTGTCAATTCGATGCAGTAAAATAGCACTAAAAACACAAATATGCAATTTTGCAGGTAATCAATTACAAATTATAAAGCCACATGATGTATAAATTATGAATTTTAAAAAAATGCGAGATAAATAGAGTTAGAAAATTTCTGAAACGGAGATTTTTTTAATTGTTATGTTGTATAAAAACAAATAGCTTTTTTTCGGTTCTTTTAATGAAATAAAAATGCATCAACCCTGTAAATTTGTAACTAGTCGCATGTCAAAGCACATGTTACCAATCAGCTGTAAAGGTTCAACAGATAAGCTGTCATACCAGTTCGATGCATCAAATAGTGCAGCAATGTAACATTCGCCCAGACATCACACAGTGACGGAGCGTAGTCGTTTTTAACTGTCTTGACCTAGCCACTTATTGTAACAGTCGTCCGCTTATGTCGCATCAGAAGCTAAGAAAATAGCTCCTATAGCCATTGGCTCAAAGGTCAGGGACACTATCTCTTGTACTTTTATACCTCATTCAGTCGGAGCAAATTCGGTTCGCTTAATACATGAGACTACAAAATCGTGTTACAGCTTAAAGGCCACTAACAAAAAACCCCCTACTCTAAAAATAAGAACGCCACCATGACTAAATCTCTAAATACCTACAACACGCGAACGCCGTTAAGAACAGCTTTGGAAGCTTACGCATACCAAGTTTCAAGTTTTATTAAACAGTGGACCTTTGATCCATTTTAAATGGATCAACCTAATTTCCGCCTTATCTCTATAGTTGTGTAAAAAACACGCAAAAAATTAATTTCAGTGTTCACAGAGTCACGCGACTCTAAAATTAATCAATTAATATAGGTAAAGCAACTATATTAATTGCCCAGCGATGGTATTCTCGTAGAGTTTTGCAATGCTCTCTTTCTGGAACAAGACAGCTCTGCTCGAATTGATGATTTCGTTAAATTGCGAATAGCAATTTCACTCTAGTGTGATTTTTATTGACTTTCCCGCAAATTTGATTCGGATCTTCTGATTAAATTAGTTTTTGATTTTTAGTTGTCGCGAGAAACTTGAGCATGAATTTGATTCGATTTTTTCAAAAATTACTTTTTTCCCCAAAATCACGGTCGAACTTCCAAACATGACCGACTGGCACATATATGTTTCTCTTCTGACAATGGCTAAGTAGTATGCTACCCCATTTTTAGGCCATCGGCCAAACGATGTTCGATCAGTTTTCGTTGCATGCAAAAAGTAACTACATTGCTGGGTCCCGGATCCCCAGACGACGTGATCAGTATTGAAAACACAGCTAAAAATCACAATTAAGGAAGTTTCTACTGACAGTTATATACCAAATCCATTAGAGATGGATTGAGTTTTTCCTCTGCTCTAACTGCTCAAGCTTTGAAAAATTAAAGGAAGGTTGGATCAAAATAAGTTCGTTCAAGGCATTACAGCAGCTAAAACGTGATTCAAGACCTCAAAAATCACCGAGCCTCCAATTCCGACTTCTCCCGGAGATAACTTCGTTATCATCCATTTTCCTCTTGCTCGCTTAAATAGGTTTGGAACGTGGCACGGCCACGCACCTGTTAAAACTAATGTGACTCACAAAGTATAATCGCTGACACATGCTGTTGACCTAAGTATTGAAACTATGAAATTTTGTGGCTAGGAAAGGTAATGAGGTACCCAACCTCCTCGGGCGAATGCACCCTAAAGCCTATCAGGTCAACACAAAATGAAGATGTGTCCTAGGCAGAATACGGCATGAGTTATGTGTCCGTTCTGGGAGCCTTCCATGTCAACACAGTCTCCACTGCTTCCGGGTCCGGCCTCCCGCCATGCCTGTCCACCATTCTTTCTAGATACTTGATTGAATCCCTAAGGATTTCACATTTCGATGGTTTGCATTTCAAGCCTGCCCTTTCATGCAGCCAAAGACCTCATCGAGCCAAACAACGTGGTCTTCCAAGGTGGGTGTTGCCATGAAGGTAACACATAACAAGAATCCCATATTTCTTCGTCACTCTGGTAAAAGAGTGAGCTATCAGTCTTTGAAAAGTGGCCGTGGCGTTGCACAGGCCGAAGGGCACCCTCTTCCACTGGTACAACCCCAATTCACATGCGAATCTGGTCTTTTCTCTGTCCTTCTTCCGCAGAGGGACCTGCCAGAAGCAGAACCCAAGTCCAGTGTGGTGAAGAACTTGGCGTCACCAAGTTTCGAGAGGCTCTCGTCTATTCGCGGTATCAGGTACGCATCTTTTATTGTCACAGCGCTTAGGTAACGAAAGTCACACCATAACCTAAGCTGCCCCCTTCTTCTTGGCCATGACTACCCCGCAAGCCCAAGGCAATTTTGAGGGTTCTATCATGATTTTGAGGGTTCTATCATCAGGGTTCCATCAATTGATACGGTCCTTAGACTTCAACGTAGCGCTCGTGGAGTTTCTTTGTTCGATGGCCACCCGTTGTCAACAACGCTCGCACAGCGCTTGACTCAGTGCGTGGCTCTAACTGTCTCAGATAATCTGCATATGTGTCTAAATGCATCATAGTGAACTCTGAGGGTTCACTAGGGTTCCTGATCACCTGGTGTCCCGCAACTGAAACTTTTGACTGTATTCTGCTTCCTTGTGGCACCATGCCGAACGTCTGCCCAGAGATCACATTTATTTTCATGGTCAAACTGCTTGGTGCTTTCGTTTTTTTGTCTTCTGATGCCTCGAAGGCGTTTAGCCTTTCCTGAATTTTCTCATTCTCTAGTTCGAGCTTCACCTTTTGTTCGATCTCCTTTTTCACCAACTCTGCTGGACTGTGTTTAGAGCATCCCTCGCGGCTGCCCTATAGTCGATCTTGAAGTCATCCGCCGCAGTCACAGGTTCAGGTTCACGGATTTCTTCAGTTACTGCTTGCATCTTCTTTGTTGCCAGCTCTTGCGGTTTCTGGTTGCCAGCTCTTGCCGCCGCAGTCACTGGTTCAGGTTCACGGATTTCTTCAGTTACTGCTTGCATCTTCTTTGTTGCCAGCTCTTGCGGTTTCTCCTTTCTGCGTGCCTCCGCTTCACACAACAGGCGAGCCTGCAGGTTTTCACAGCCGATAAAACTTCCTCATGCCTTGGATGCTTGATGTCTGCCACAGCATCCCAAAATTGTGGACAATCCTATTTAAAATGACCTTCCAAGCTACAAACGAAACACCTCGGGCCAAACTTCGCAATTACTCCTCTCATGAAATCTTCATGAGCGACCTCTGACGCATCTTCATCCTCGAGGCTAAAGCCTATTGCTTTCATGCCCTGTTTGTAGGTTGGGCATGCTGACACATGATGGTCCGTCGAACTGCAATTTGCACAAGAGCGTCTCTTGTTCATATCGTCCCTTGGTTTGTACCAGTTGTTACCTTGGTTTGCTGGTCCATTGTTAAAGTTGCCATAATTATTTTTGTAATATCAAGATCTCGATAGAGACTTCAGTAAAAGATATTCTTTTGACTTGAGTCTCAACTCCTCTGGTGTTAACACATTGGTTGAAAGCAGTGTGTAATGCGTCGCTAACATCGTTCGAAGCTAATCATTATTCACACCATCGATGAATTTTGAGGCTAATGCCAGGTTCATCCTTCTATTCGACTCATCTGATTGGCTACGCCTTCTCAGCATCTCCAAATTGTCTAGAAACTTGTCTATTGTCTCGTCTTTACGTTGCCTCCGTTTCTCGAAGCGCATCATTGCTTGGTGTCCTTGCAGCCTTGAGCCAAAACGATTTAACAAGATTTTAAACATTTTCTCAGCAGTATCCCGCTGTTATTATTTTTTGGCCATCACACAGTTTAGGGCTGTCCCTTCCAGGTTACTGGTGAGCGCACTGCATTCTTGTCTTGCTGACAAGTCATCCTCTTAAAAAAGCAGTAAATATGCATATGTGTCTAAATGCATCATAGTGAACTCTGAGGGTTCACTAGGGTTCCTGATCGCCTGGTGTCCCGCAACTGAAACTATTGACTGTATTCTGCTTCCTTGTGGCACCATGCCGAATGTCTGCCCAGAGATCACATTTATTTTCATGGTCAAACTGCTTGGTGCTTTCGTTTCTTCGACTTCTGATGCCTCGAAGGCGTTTAGCTTTTCCTGAATTTTCTCATTCTCTAGTTCGAGCTTCACCTTTTGTTCGATCTCCTTCTTCACCAACTCTGCTGGACTCTGATTAGAGCATCCCTCGCGGCTGCCCTATAGTCGATCTTGAAGTCATCCGCCGCAGTCACTGGTTCAGGTTCACGCATTTCTTCAGTTACTGCTTGCATCTTCTTTGCTGCCAGCTCTTGCGGTTTCTCCTTTGTGCGTGCCTCCGCTTCACACAACAGGCGAGCCTGCAGGTTTTCACAGCCGATAAAACTTCCTCATGCCTTGGATGCTTGATGTCTACCACAGCATCTCAAAATTGTGGACAATCCCATTTAAAATGACCTTCCAAGTTACAAAAGAAACACCTCGGGCCAAATTTCGCAATTACTCCTCTCATGAAATCTTCATGAGCGACCTCTGACGCATCTTCATCCTCGAGGCTAAAGTCTATTGCTTTCATGCCCTGTTTGTAGGTTGGGCATGCTGACACATGATGGTCCGTCGAACTGCCATTTGCACAAGAGCGTCTCTTGTCCATATCGTCCCTTGGTTTGTACCAGTTGTTTTCTTGGTTTGCTGGTCCATTGTTAAAGTTGCCATAATTGTTTTTGTAATATCAAGATCTCAATAGAGACTTCAGTAAAAGATATTCTTTTGACTTGAGTCTCAACTCCTCTGGTGTTGGCGCATTGGTTGAAAGCAGTGTGTAATGCGTCGCTAACATCGTTTGAAGCTAATAATTATTCACACCATCGATGAATTTTGAGGCTAATGCCAGGTTCATCCTTCTATTCGACTCATCTGATTGGCTACGCCTTCTCAGCATCTCCAAATCGTCTAGAAACTTGTCTATCGTCTCGTCTTTACGTTGCCTCCGTTTCTCGAAGCGCATCATTGCTTGGTGTCCTTGCAGCCTTGAGCCAAAACGATTTAACAAGATTTTAAACATTTTCTCAGCAGTATCCCGCTGTTATTATTTTTTGGCCATCACACAGTTTAGGGCTGTCCCTTCCAGGTTACTGGTGAGCGCACTGCATTCTTGTCTTGCTGACAAGCCCTCCTCTTAAAAAAGCAGTAAATATGCATATGTGTTTAAATGCATCATAGTGAACTCTGAGGGTTCACTAGGGTTCCTGATCACCTGGTGTCCCGCAACTGAAACTATTGACTGTATTCTGCTTCCTTGTGGCACCATGCCGAATGTCTGCCCAGAGATCACATTTATTTTCATGGTCAAACTGCTTGGTGCTTTCGTTTCTTCGACTTCTGATGCCTCGAAGGCGTTTAGCTTTTCCTGAATTTTCTCATTCTCTAGTTCGAGCTTCACCTTTTGTTCGATCTCCTTCTTCACCAACTCTGCTGGACTCTGATTAGAGCATCCTTCGCGGCTGCCCTATAGTCGATCTTGAAGTCATCCGCCGCAGTCACTGGTTCAGGTTCACGCATTTCTTCAGTTACTGCTTGCATCTTCTTTGCTGCCAGCTCTTGCGGTTTCTCCTTTGTGCGTGCCTCCGCTTCACTCAACAGGCGAGCCTTCAGGCTTTCACACCCGATAAAGCTTCCTCATGCCTTGGATGCTTGATGTCTGCCACAGCATCCCAAAATTGTGGACAATCCGATTTAAAATGACCTTCCAAGTTACAAAAGAAACACCTCGGGCCGAATTTTGCAATTACTCCTCTCATGAAATCTTCATGATCGACCTCTGTCGCATCTTCATCCTCGAGGCTAAAACCTATTGCTTTCATGCCCTGTTTGTAGGTTGGGCATGCTGACATATGATAGTCCGTCGAACTGCAATTTACACAAGAGCGTCTCTTGTCCAAATGTCCCTTGGTTTGTACCAGTTGTTACCTTGGTTTGCTGGTCCATTGTTAAAATTGCCATAATTGTTTTTGTAATATCCAGATCTCGATAGAGACTTCAGTAAAAGATATTTTTTTGACTTGACTCACAACTCCTCTGGTGTAGGCGCATTGGTTGGAAGCGGTGTGTAATGCATCGCTAACATCGTTCGAAGCTCATCAATATTCACACCATCGATGAATTTTGTGGCTACTGCCAGGTTCATCCTTTTAATCGGATCATCTGGTTCGCTACGCCTTCTCAGCATCACCAAATCGTCTAGAAACTTGTCTATTGTCTCGCCTTCACGTTGCCTCCGTTTCTCGAAGCGCATCATTGCTTGGTGTTCTTGCAGCCTTGAGCCAAAACGATTTAACAAGATTTCAAAAATTTTCTCAGCAGTATCCCGCTCTTATTATTTTTTTTGGCCATCACACAGTTTAGGGTTGTCCCTTCCAGGTTACTGTTGAGCACACTGCATTCTTGTCTTTCTGACTGACAAGTCCTCTTCTTCAAAATTCAGTTTTATTACCTCTATCCAGGTATCAAAGCAGCCATCAGATTCATCTTTATAGCATCTTGGTTTCCTAAAAACCCTTCTGGACTTTTCACTGCGTTCATTGTTTCTAAACAACCTCGTTAGGAATGTTTCCAAGGCCCTGTTCAGAGGTTCAAAGGCTGTGGCCATTGAGGTAGCGTCCATTGAATGCCCCGCATGGGCATCATTGCCCTTTGATAGAGGCTCTGGACTTTCCCTCCTGTCCGAATCGCTGGGATGACTTCTTCCTTTTTTCGCATGACTCCAGTTCCTGGGTAATCGCATGTGTATCTTGCGTCGGTCGCTCGTTTGAGGTCTGTCTGTTGCCAATTGAAATTCCTCTGATGTTTGGGCCCCGTGGTCTATTGTCCCCTGCGGCATAGCTGGATGAACTGCCCCTTCCTCTAGTGGATCCATATGTTCTTCTCCTATTCTGTTGCTCCTTGAAGTTCACCCTCGGCTCCTTGCTGGGTTCTCCCGAGTTCGGTTCCCCATCCTTTGATCCACTCCTGCTGCCTAGTAGCCCGTCAATTCTATCCATGATAGCCTGATCGCGTCTATCTATCCGTCATCGCGTCTATCTTCGTGTCAAAAATCCCAAGAGTCTGCTCTTATTGAAATCTCAACTTCTCCATTTCATCTCTCAACCTTAACTCTCTATGCTCAGCTTCCCTCGTCATTCGTGACAAGTTCTTGGCCAAGTGTTCATCCGTTCTCTCCTTCAAGCGTTTTTCGCTCCTGCTAACTTCTTGTCTGTTGCGGTTGATCTCACCCGCAGGTTTTCTCTCTCGACGTGGACTGCCCTTTCTAGTTCACTCATTTTTAAGGACATCTGTTCATTCTGTTCTCCCATGCTACCCACTATGTTGGTCAAGGCTCCTTCGATTGATGCTCCGTTTTCCACTAATGGCGTCACAAGTGGCGGTCACCCTGTCGGTTGCAGGTAGCTTGGTGCTGGTCGAGACTCGGGTTTTGATTATCTGCCTCGACGTTTCTTCATGATCCACTTCTGTATCCGCAGGTGGGTTACATAGCCCTGTGATTCTGTTCTTCGCAGTTTGCTTCTCCGAATTCGTCATAGTCACAAAGTCTCCTGAATGGCCTGATCCGTTTCTGCTCTTGCTTATTGTCCTCCTTACACCAAATTGGTCCATGGAGCCAGTCTCTCTATCCTGAGTCGAACTATTGAGGCTGACTTGAGATCCGAAATCATCTTGCTCGTCATCGTCCTCCTCTTCTTCCTGGGTTTCTGCTTCATCGCCTGTACCCGTTCCCCTGGTAAATCGAAAAAAGTTTCCCGAAATGTTCTTCACTCTTTCTGAAACCGAGCAGGAGGTTGCCGGTTTTTCCGTCACGCCATGCATCATAGTGTTGTCTGTGGGTGATCTTGTAGTCGCCACATTTCCAGTAGAGATGTCGGACAGTTCCGACATCTCTTCTCGGTGCAGAGTCCCGGTGGAAGTGACAAAATCCTGGCCTTGTTCTACCGGAGTAGATTCACTCGCCAATCTTCTGTTTCTTCTCCCTTCCGGTCGATGTTCGTCCCGGTTCTCATCCATGGCAGGTTCCGGTTGGATCACTATCTCTAACATTGCCTTTTGTTCTTCTGAGGACTTTTGACTCCTGGTTTCAACCAATCCGCCTGAAACTTTTGTCCCTTTGTCGGTCCGGGTTCGTGTGATCCTTTCCACAAAAGGGTCCCTCATTGCCTTCATTGTTTCTCTGATATGAATTTCCTAGAGCTATCACTTAGTTTGGGTATCCTTGACTTGGCTAGACTCAGTTTCAATTTATCACTTCTTATTGCTTATACACTCAATTCGATTGCTAGTGTCCTTATTGTTTGGTTACTGATAATATTTAACACAACACAATAAATTCCAAAAGTTTCACTTAAATAGTGACCACGAATCCTTGTATGTTATCACAGTGCAGCGTGTATGCAAGTTATTCACAAGGATCGATTATTAGTTGTAAGATATGAAGCTTGCACATTCTGATGATGTCAAATAGTTAAAAGATGTTGTGCTCACTACCCAATCAGGAGCAGATATTATCGATTTAAAACCAAAAATGAAGGAAAATAAAATTTGTTTTCAATCAAAAACGTATGTGTTTTGTACTTTAGTCAGTCGCAATGTAATAGTCGAACTTGTTTCTAAAGAAAGAGCTTTCCTTGTTCGGTGCTGCATCAAGCACACAAAACTTGATGGCAGAAATTTTCTCAAGTGGGCGTCTATTGCACCCACCGAGTCGTGTGTTACCTATCTGACTTTGGTTTGTCCGAGCTAACCTACTAAAATCCTCAAGACAATCACTTTTCCAAAAAACTATTTGGATTTCAATCCACACAAAACAGTGACAAAATTTTGTTCAATTTAGACCTAGTGTCGCGAAAATCCGGGTTTAGATCTGTTTAGTCTGGTCTTCTATAAAAGGCAAGTTACCAGTTCAGTCACTGGTTTCTAGCCTGACACCTAGTAACCTAATATTCTTTTCTATTTACTTCTCTTTTGTCTACTTAAATTTTGAAAAAATAGGACCCTTCCCAATTGGTAAAAATTGTACCCCTCCGGATTGGCAAAAATAGGACCCCCCGGATTGGCAAAGTTGGGACCCTTTCGGATTGGCAAAATAGGGACTTCTCCAGATTCGCAAAATAGGACCCTTCCGGATTGGCAAAATAGGGACCTCTCCAGATTTGCAAAATAGGACCCTTCCGGATTGGCAAAATTAGGACCATTCCGGATTGGCAAAATTAGGACCCCTCCGGATTGGCAAAACCGGGACCCCTCCTGATTGGCTTAAATAGTACCCTTCCGGATTGGCAAAAATCGGACCCTTACGACAGAATTAGGACAAAATTCGACTTGCGAATTTCGTATTAAATTTTTTGGATCAGATTAAACTTTTCAAAATTTTGACACAGAGGCGAAGCTGCGCTTCACAAACAGTTGCGCGAACACGACCAAAAGGCAGCTCTATCAAGCGACAAAAGAAAAAAAATAAGAAAAAAACTTTCAAAAACTCGAGGCATAGCAAAAACTCGAATTTCCAAAAATCTGCAACCTAACAATTTTTAGTCTCACACACTATCCATTCAGCCACAGATATTTGAAGTCCTGTGCCAGTCGGTCGTATTTGGAAGTTTGACCTTAATATGAAAGTTCAACCTTGATTTGGGGACAAAGATAGCTTTTGAAAAAATCGAATCGACAATGTCATGCTCAAGTTTCTCGCGACAACTGAAAACCAGAAGTTAAGATCATCAGAAAAATTGAGATATAATTGCGTGAAAGTTGACAGAAATTACTAGGGTAATATTGCTATTCGCAACTTTACCAGAATCTTCAGTACGAGTAGAGCTGTCTTCTTCCCAACAGAATTCGGAAAGAAGTACAATCGATTGCGCAAGAGTGAACATTGACTGGGAAGGTGGACAGCTGAAGCTGCTCAATGGTCCAGAGAAAAAAACAGCTTGAGTTAAACTTATTTACTTCAAATTTCTTCTAGAGTTACCTCAGTTACGTTGAACACTTGAATCTAGAGTCGTGTCGGTATAAGAGTACCGAATTTAATCTTTTGAAGGCATTTTATGTGATTATGTTGAGATAAGGCGAGTTTGCGGTTGATCCATCTATAATGGATCAAAGGTTTACGGTCTAATGAAAACTAATGGTAAACAAGAGCTTTCAACCCTATTTTTAATGGCATTCGCTTAATATAAGCATTAGAGAACTAGCAGGGTGCTCTCATTTCTAGAGTGGGGGGTATTTTGGTCGTGGCCTTTAAGCGGTAACACGATTTGTAGTCTCATGTCTTACACGAACCGAATTGGCTCCGACTGAAAGAGGTATAAAAGCACAAGAGATAGTGTTCCTGACCCATGAGCAAATGTTTATAGGGCCTGTTTTTCTTAACCTCATATGTGACATAATTAGGCGACTGTTACATCCCCAAAAATTAGCCCCCAATAGTGCAGCTAATAAATTGTCAATTCGATGCAGTAAATTAGCCTTAAAAACAAAAATATGCAATTTTGCATGTAATAAATTACAAGTCATAAAGCCACATGATGTATAAAATATGAATTTTAAAAAAAATGCGAGATAAATAGAGTTAGAAATTTTCTGAAACCGAGATTTTTTTAATTGTTATGTTGTTTGAAACAAATAGCTTTTTTTCGGTTTTTTTAATGAAATAAAAATGCATCAACCCTGTAAATTTATAACTAGTCGCATGTCAAAGCACATGTTACCAATCAGCTGTAAAGGTTCAACAGATAAGCTGTCATGCCAATTCGATGCATCAAATAGTGCTGCAAAGTAACATTCCCCTAGACATCACACAGTGACGGAGCGTAGTCGTTTTTAACTGTCTTGACCTAGCCACTTATTGTAACAGTCGTCCGCTTATGTCGCATCAGAAGCTAAGAAAAATAGGTCCTATAGCCATTGGCTCAAATCTCAGGGGCACTATCTCTTGTACTTTTATACCTCATTCAGTCGGAGCCAATTCGGTTCGCTTAATACATGAGACTACAAAACCGTGTTACAGCTTAAAGGCCACTACCAAAAAACCCCCCACTCTAAAATTAAGGACGCCACCATGACTACGTCTCTAAATACCTTCAACACGCGAACGCCGTTAAGAACAGCATTGGAAGCTTAGGCATACCATTAGTTGTATTGAACAGTGGACCTTTGATCCATTTTAAATGGATCAACCTAAGTTCCGCCTTATCTCTATAATTGGGTAAAAAACACGCAAGAAAATAATTTCAAAGCTCACATAGTCACGCGACTCTAGATTAAATTAGTTTTTGATTTTTAGTTGTCGCGAGATACTTGAGCATGAATTTGGTTCAAGTTTTTCAAAAATTACTTTTTTCCCCAAAATCACGGTCAAACTTCCAAACATGACCGACTGGCACATATATTTTTCTCATCTGACAATGGATACGTAGTATGCTACCCCATTTTTAGGCCATCGGCCAAACGACGTTCGATCAGATTTCGTTGCAAGCAAAAGTAACCACATTTCTGGGTCCCGGATCCCCAGACGACGTGATCAGTATTGAAAACACAGCTAAAAACCACTAAAAAAACACAGCTAATTTAAGTAAGTTTCTGCTGAAAGTTATATACCAAATCCATTAGAGATGGATTGATTTTTTTCTCTACTCTAACTTTTCAAGCTTTGAAAAATTAAATGAAGAATGGATGAAATTAAATGCGTTCAGGGCATTACAGCAGCTAAAACATGATTCAAGATCTCAAAAATCACCGGGCCTCCAATTCCGACTTCTCCCGGAGATAACGTCATTATCATCCATTTTCCCTTGCTCGGGAGGAACCGACTGGTACATTTATTTTTCTCATCTGACAATGGATACGTAGTATGCTACCCCATTTTTAGGCCATCGGCCAAACGACGTTCGATCAGATTTCGTTGCAAGCAAAAATAACTACATTTCTGGGTCCCGGATCCCCAGACGACGTGATCAGTATTGAAAACACAGCTAAAAACCACTAAAAACACAGCTAAATTAAGTAAGTTTCTGCTGACAGTTATATACCAAATCCATTAGAGATGGATTGACTTTTTTCTCTACTCTAACTTTTCAAGCTTTGAAAAATTAAATGAAGAATGGATGAAATTAAATGCGCTCAGGGCATTACAGCAGCTAAAACATGATTCAAGATCTCAAAAATCACCGGGCCTCCAATTCCGTCTTCTCCCGGAGATAACGTCGTTATCATCCATTTTCCCTTGCTCGGGAGGAATTGGTGCAATCCCGAATGCACCACTGGAACTTCCGTTTCCGCAATCTTCTTCCAGTAAGCACCGTATCGTGTCTTGATATCACGATAAAAGGCTTCGTTCATCTTCTATTCTTCTATCTATTTTCCGAATAATTTTCGTGTTGATATGCGGCTGTTCTCTTTTCCCGTATGTTTTTAGTTAAAATGGTCGTTTTTGTATTTCTCAGAAATTTTCCAAATGTTCTATGAAGACTGTCCTAGATAAGACTTTTTCCTGACTACTTACGTCATTCCATCATAAAATTTCTTTTCGCTCTTGCTCGCTTAAATAGGTTTGGAACATGGCACGGCCACGCACCTGTTAAAACTAATGTGACTCACAAAGTATAATCGCTGACACATGCTGTTGACCTAAGTATTGAAACTATGAAATTTTGTGGCTAGGAAAGGTAATGAGGTACCCAACCTCCTCGGGCGAATACATCCAAAGCCTATCAGATCGCCACAAAATGAAGATGTGGCCTAGGTAGAATAAAAATTTTCAGTCAAATTCCAATAAATTAGTATATCCTTTTAAAGACCTGCAAAAAATGGTAAAAAAATGAAAAACAAATTTGTAATTGAAGAGTTTTACAAACAAATAACAGCAGTTTGAACATCTAGCCTAACCAGGCTCTAATCAAAACTAAAAGTTTGAAAATTTCAATAATCAAGCTTTGTTGGCTTGGTCAAGTTTTCACTCACAATGAAAAATCAATTTTCATCTTTCGCCACTTCTGTCTTCGTCTCGTCTTCGCCAACTCTCATTCCATGGCTTCGGTTTCTTGTTCGCCCATTTCAGTGTCCTCAAACACCTTCTGCAACATCTCGACAGAGTTGCGGGCCGTGCCCCAACTTTCTTGCTCCAACAGATTCTGTGGTTAATATCTTCTCCATCCAATCACTTGGAGAGTTCGCATCGGCCGGCTCCGTGGGAGATGATTCATTCTGCTTCAATACGTTCAAGGCCAACAAGTGATGGATCACGGCCAAATCATTTAAACTCTCGTAATCGTCTATTCATGCTTTTCAAAGAACCGTCCCATGAACCGCATTCAAAGCACACCTGTCGCTTCAGTTCATAATCTTGGTTTTTTCTGAGTGTCAGCATTCCGACTTCTTTCACCCTCTCGACCTCAAAATCGAGAACTATTGCTTGCTCAAAGTCAAAAAACGCATCTCTACCTTCCTCATTTACGAACGGATTGTATGCTAGCGCTGGGAACGCTTGACACATATTGGAGCGACTTTAGTTTACCCAGGGTCACATACTCCTTCGGATCTCTGGTTTCTCAACTTGCTCGCGATCCATCTTAAGCAATTTCTCCAGAACTTCGTGCATGATGGGTGGATTTAACCACACCTTCATCACGGACTGCGTTCCGTTCCTGCAAATCACGTCCCAAGTACTTTCCAAGAAAGTCATTCGGGTCCATACAAATCCCGCCTGTCGCTCAAATTCCGTTGATACCTCTCCCATTCTTCTCTCCCAATGTGCCCAAAAAGGATAATCTCATGGCTTCATCAATCCTGCTCCTACGAAGAGATTCAAACAGTAACTTCTGCACGTTCCTCCTTTGATAGTATAGTGCCCGAGAAACGGGTCCCGCTAGAGACAGACTGGCTGGCGTTTTATTGTTGGGAAACATAAATGATGACATTGTCATCAACACCAAAGGTTCAATGACCTCTCAACTGTCATCATCCTCACTGAACTCATACTCCAGCAAACCTCTCTCTAGCACTCTCAGATCATTTCCATTAATCTTCCCCCCTTTTCCATTCATAGGATCGTCCTCCTTCTGATCTTTAGCGTCGTAATTAATGGTGTCGTCTGGTCTCGGACCAGACCCAGAGGGGCCCTGGTGCATATCAATACCTGAGTCCGACCGAGCCAGTACAGTCAGGTACAGTACAGTCAGCTGATGAAACTTGGCTCTATGCCCTCACTCGACCCCCGCACCCTTTTCTCCATCGTCCCGAGCGACTCTAATGCGTGTGACAAGGACAAGGCATGTGAATCCCCTGCAGCATTCTCCGTGTTGGTGGGTATCGAAGACATTGGTTGGGCAATATCCTGAAGCCAGCTGGCCACGTCTGCTGGTTTTCTTTCGAATGAACATCTGCTTCCGGCCAGGCCAAAACCCGCATCGGTTTTCCCGAATCCTTCACTACTGGGCGTAAATTCCAGATTTTGAGTTTGAGTTGGTCGTTGGCCAAGTCTTCACCGCCCTTCCTGCCTTGGAATTGGTTAATCTCTGGCTAATCCTTTCAGCTCCTGCTGCTCGACCCAGTTAATTACCGAGCAGTCCAGCACAGAGACTAGGTTGACATAGCGTACCAAATTTCTGTACGCTTTTACCTGCTCATGGAGAAACTCATGCGACATCAGCGGCCCATACCAAAGAATAGAGCTAGCGTATCGATCCGCATCATCACGGCTAAATCCGTCAACAGGGGCTTGCCGCCACATTTCTTGCAGTCGTTCGCCTCTACGAAGATCTTTTCCTCCGCGGTCAAACTTCTCTTCTTTTGCAGGAGATACTGAATCAGAAGCGTCCTCCAATCCCTCACTATCTGATCCTGCTTGTTAAAATCCGGTATTGACCCCGTATTGTAGCTGCTCCGGGTAACGCAATAGCACAAACAGGTCACCCAGTTGACCCTATGTCATTACGTTCACAAAATTACAATATAGAGTGACATTACAAGGCCGATCGACAGCTTCCAAAGCTTGCAATCAAGTTTCTGGAGGCTCTCGGATAGCAAGTGGACAAGAAGGATGTAGTCAATCCCACTCCCATCCTTCCATCCTTCCTATGACTGCGTCGGATCTCCCATACTGCGCTCTCGTTGCCAGTACATCCGCTTGAAACTGATCCAAGGACATAGTGTTCACATCCTGCATCAACTGCAACATCATACCTCCAGCCTGCTTTCTTTCGTTCAATGGGGATTTGTAGTATATATGTATTTCTTTTATCACCGCTGGCGCGTGTTTGAAGGCGTCTTCACACAGCACGCACACCTTTGTTGACAGTTGCAATAGTGTGATGCTTCGTCCTGAAGGCCAGCGCCATAAGTTCATTTTCCGAAGATGTAAAATTACGTCTGACAATACTCTCATCTGCGTTCTTCGCGTACTCTACCTGTCTGAACCATATGTTAATCGCCCCCTGCTGCACCAGCACATGGCCATCATTCACTCCTGGTCTCAGCTTGAGCAACCTGGCGAAATTGGACAGTTCCAATCCCGGGACTTCATCCACCAATCGGCAGGAGTTCTGATCGAAGGGGGCAGTACGTATTCGGATCAATCACACTATTCGAATCACCACGTCAAAATGTGCTGCCGCAAGCAGGGCTACCATCGTGTAAACAAACTGCAAGGGTTCAGGCAGTGAGGCATATCCAGGTGGTAACACGAAAACGATGTTCACAACATTCGTTGTGCAACATCGCTGTATCGACGTCTCCGCCTATGTTATGGCCAACAAGAGCGTCATTTTCGTCTCCCTCATGACCTCATTACTGGGAACTAAACCATCCGTGAGTTGGCCCATCCGTGAGGTGCGCGCTGTGGCCCCCGGCTCTGCCAGTGATCATTCGACCCAGCTACTACTATCACCTGCGGATCAAGGTTGTCAAATCTCTTCATGCTTATCGCCATCCCTACTGGTTGTCTCCAATCTATATTTTTGCGTTCTTGATGTCTAGGGGGTTGTAGGCAGCAAATAGGCTATCACAATTTGGTGTATCCAGGCCCGTGCATCTTGTGAAGTTCGTTGTTAGGCTTATTCTCCGTTAGCGACTTGCCCTTCCCTTCCTGAGAGGTGGCAATATTTCTCTAGCCCTCTGACGGACGACGGAAGTCCGTGAAGAGTCGCGTGTTCACGGGTTCCACGGCCTTGTCCTGATGCAATCTACCGAGATCTACAAATCCTAGCGTGGTAGCGGAGCTGAAATGCTCCTACTCCGCCAACACTCAGTCCAAGCCCAAAATTCGATACAATCACAACACCCGGGGTTTTCCATTCATCATCCTCATTGAGTGGTATCTACATGCAAGCGTATTCCTGTTCAACTTTGTTGACATGTCAGCTTTCTATTGCCCCCAAACACTGGGGTCCGATCGGTTCCACAGTAAGACGCTGGTCGAACCAACCCCATCCACTGGCGTAGGGTTAGTAGAGGAACCCATTGCAGTAGTTGGGACTCCTGCGGGTAAGTTACCCAAGCTCGTGGACCCAGGAGAGCTCGTCGATCCTTGTTATTTGGTCTTCCAAGCTTGCTCTCCAATGATTTCTTTGAGGAGTAGGGATAGTCCCCAACCTATTCCTTACATCCGAGCTGGGAGCAGCAGGAGTGACCTTTTTTCCCCTCTGATGCCAAGAATCCGAGAAGACTGGCCAGAGGCTCAGGTACATTAATCTCAACTCTCATCCTGCCGGTCGGTCGAATCAGTCCAAATCAGGAAATCAGTTGTCCTCAGCTCCTCTTCCAGTTCCATAATTTTCGTTTGAAAGGCGTCATTGATCCCTCGCCTTCCCTGTTGGGTGTTGAAGTGTATCCCGTCTCTGGTGAGTGCGCGTTGTTCTGTTTTCCGCAGCGTGTTGTCTAGATTCATGAGCCGCAACTCGCCTAGATTGCTCCCGCCTATATTGCGGATCATCTCGCACCGCCGGGCCACATTGCCGTTCATGAAGTCGGCCAACGGATTCTGCGGGACCGTGCACAAAACTACGAGTCATGGCTTATACTTCTTCTTTAATTCTTTCAGAATGCAGACCAACAAGGGTTTCCCTCTTCATCTCCGACGTGACAAGAGTCCTAGAGATATCATTAGTCCCTATCAAAATAATCAGCGTGTACAAATAGTCTTCGTCCTGGAATTCCATCATCTTGATCACCTGGGCCATAGAGGCTCCCGCAAAGAAAACAGCAGCGGTCTGAACACTCGCAAAGATGTCATTTAGATCTCTCACCAAGCTGTGCCCTACAATCAGACGACGGAAAAAGTTGCTTGATGAGTGGCAGCAGGGCTGCAGCTCATGTCCCTGAGGCAGGCTGTGGGGTGGTCGGCAGCCACCTGCACAAAGAAGTTCCGGACTCCAAGAATTTTCCTGAAATCCGCCACACGTTAGGGTAATTTCGCTATGTGTCGAGCCAGTCGGTGCAACAGTGTGCGTCGGCCGCCTTGAGCTTCTTGGTCGGGAGGGAATGGTCCTACCCAGAGGTGGGAGGGAATGGTCCTACCCAGAGTCCGTCCGCTGATTCAGTTGATTTCATTCTTCGTTGCTCTGGCTATTTGCTCGAAGGTGTTTTGAAACTTTGTGACAAGGTTCGTATCGAAGTGGTCAGATTTGCTGTTCCTGGAACTAACTGCAGGCGAGGATGCCTGTAGAGGAGTCAAGGCCTCACTGGGTTTACACAACTCCTGTACCCTCATCCTGGATTGCGCGTCCCTGGACCCGTTCGAGTTCATTGTCGACAAGAGTTATGGTGACATCTGGTCCATCTTCACCATATATAAGTTTTTTAGGTGTTTTTGATTTCTTCCTCTTTAAGAGCTATCAGTAACTCATCGTGCCTCTTTTTCCATTCGTCCCGTTTCTGGGCCTTCGCCTTGTAATCATTCAACTTTGCATGCAATACCTGCCAGTCTCTCTCTTTTTTTGTCAAGTGTTCTGATCGTCTCCGCCGCCTGGACTTCGATATTGTTCAATTTGATCTTTTTTGAAGGTAGCGCGGCAGTAGAGGAATCTATCGAGTGTGAAGGCCCCGGCCCATCACGCGATCTCTTTGATCGCTGGGGAGGTTCCGTCATGGAACTGGGGTGGACTGCCAGGGTCATTTCCCCAGGTCTATAATCAGTTTGTTCGCCCAAGCCCCGCTCACGAGCCAAGTCATCACTGAACGTTCCTCCAGGTTGCCATCGCATCAATTTACTGCTAGCCCACTGAGCGGTACCGGACTGGCAATAGGCTAATAGATACACCACCTACGTGGGACGGTTCCCTTGGCCTTCTCTTCTCATTGCATTCATCAGAGCCACCAAGAACTTCACCAAATCTGGGTCTCCCAGTCTAAAAAAGCAGTCAAACAGTCATCTATAGATTTTGTCCAGAGTAGTTCCCAGGCTCGCAAAGATAAAATCCATCAGTTCGCTAGTGTTATTTATTTTCTCGTTCGTTCTGATTTCTTTGTAATTTAAAAAAAAACATTCAATTGAAACTGTTCACTTCTCTCCTTTTGATCTAAAATTCACCACAGAGGTGAATCGCCCATCTCCGTTTAAGTCAACCTAAAATGAATTCACGCGATCACTTGTGGGTCTGCAATAGTCCAGATCAGATACCAATATCAAACCCAATCAAGCAATCACTACGTGATCGTATCTATAACCAAACCTACAATACAACAACAACACATATCAACCTAATTCTACCTAAAACAACAAAAAAGCCTAGTGTTTAATACATATCATAATGCCTAAATCCTCGCCGAGGCGTTAGCATAAGCTTAGATAGTACTTCTTATGTAGGTAGACTTCTATCTTGGTTTTTCGAAAAAAAAAAACACATGAGCTAGAGCATATAACTCTCTGGGGTTTAGTTTCCCCTATTTCGATCGTAAACTGGTAGGGAGAGCGAGATCACTGCTCTTTCGACCAAGAAATCCCTGAGTAGTCATGTTAGTGCCAGCACTAAACTCTCTGGATTCTCAAGATGCCTCTCGGTGGCCTTGGTTACAAAAAAAACAAAAGTTTGTCCCGGTAGTTGTGATGTATTAGGAGGCAGCGGTATCATTTCTTCTACACCAGGCCTCTGTTTCCCTAAAAACTCGGTATTCTTATACACTCTTTTAAAGTCGGTCGCTAGTGCTGTTTTGAAACTCACATCCGCGGTTATCGCTACCGCTCACGTGCGTTCCGTGAGTGTAAAATCACTGTCTGTCTCAACAAAGTTGTTCAAGTATTGATTTTCTTAGTCAGAAAATGACTCGAAAATTCCTCCAAAAGCCGTTTTTAGGGGTTTTCCCTTCTGTTTCCAGTTTTTCTGTCTTCCTGGCCAATTTCATTTTTGTGATCAGTAGATTTTCTGTGTGGGTGAGCCCTTCACCCACTCCCCGGACCAAAATATCCATAGAGGTCTCCGTCGATCGCCCACAATCGAGTAGGTCGAGATTAGATTCGGGAACGCTTAATGATCCATCTGTAGGGACCCAGTTGCTTTCAGTGCTGTCGTAGCTGATGTACTTGATTCTGGATTGATCCATATCCTGCAACGCCAAGACTGTCTCCTTTGGATCCGCAGACAGTTCATGAAGCCACTGGAGTACTCGCAGATTTGTCAGTTCTTGCTCATGCGACTGTTCCACTTCAGGTTAAAAATTCACTGCTGGTTCTGATCGATTTTCGATCCAGTTTGTCTCTCTATCGTCGACCAGTTTATGTCATGCGAGACTATTATCTCAGCTAGCCCAATTAGTGAATGCGTTATGTCGTTTAGTGTAATTCTGTCCGTAACGGTTGTAACTTTTCGTTTCTCTTCCACTCTTACTCTGTCGTGTTTCTATGGTCAAGGGAAGTCTGGATCAACTCCTTTGTCAACCTCAGAGAATTTCGTCATTGACTTCTTTTCGCTCAGTCAACTCCAGATCTAATGGGAGATCGCAGTCAATTATCATCCCATTCCCGTCGCTCTAGTCACGTATGCCCTTTTCGTTCAACTCACAAGCGGAATCCTTCATCAAGAAGTCATCCACATGCTTGTCAACATAGATGCATTAGTCTTCTTACGAGGCGTTGTGTGGATTGGTATTCTCATAGTGAGCAGCGCGTCCGGTGCAAAATCGATAAAAGCGACCACTTTAGTGTACTTCAGTTTTCTGAAGTGCACTACGCCATTTCTTCAACAACCTTTCGATACCCTTTGTGGCAATCATCTCTTTGAAGAACCAGACGTAGTCTACCACTGAGTATGCTTTGGCTGCAGCAGTAACTTTATCGAATCTCTTCTTCTGCATTATCAGTGCCTGCAGTGTGTTTCGTCGATAAATATAATGCAGCTCTTGTTGCCATTTGACTACGTCACGTACGTAGGTATGCAGAGCCGTCTTTCTTCCTTGGTGGAAAGCTCTGTTCTGCTATTCACTTGCGGCAATCCCGGTGCTTGTCCCAGTTGAATCCCATCTACTGCTTGTCACAGTGGTCCATTTATCGTGAGCAGTGAACCCTCAGTAAGGAAACTAGTGTGCCATTCTGCCTCTCGACTAGGCCATTTGTCTGCTGGTGATAAGTGGTCGAGTTGGCATGTGCTACGTGCGACCTGCTCATGAACTCCTTTATGAGGTCAACGACGAATTCCTTGCCATTGTCTGACTGGAACGTAATTGAACACCAGTCTCTACCAATCTAGACATTTATCAAATGATCTTACGTTTCCGCCGCTGATGCCGTCATGCAGGCTACTTTTTTCGCATATTTGGTGGAATGATCGATCATTACCAACATTTGATTATAGCACGTGACCATCATGCAGATGTTCTGATGATCAATTTACACTACTTCATTGAACCCTAACGGTTTTATGAACCCTACCTTCGGTCCTTCGCTCTTTGACATGACAAACATGCAAAAATCTTTTTCCCAGAGGCCTTATTCAGGCCAAGCCATTCAAACCGCTTTGTATCCGGTTGTACACGTTGTCCACGCCTTGATGACAAATCTGGTTGTGTGAGCGAAACAAAAAACCAGTTTGGTACAGCTGTGACAAAACTAACGAATTGCATTTATAAAGAATTTGTTTTCCTCTTTGTGCTTGCAGGACATCACTTCGTCTTTGTTCAGGCGCAACAAATTCTTTGTCTTCATGTTAAATTGTTTCGGGATCTTATAGCTATCCTCTTTCAAGTCACCTTTTTCGTTGCTCCATTTTCTATCCATCTCTTCATTTTGCTCGGCGTTCTATCAATTCTTCGAGCCCTTAGAAGATGCAACAGTCGGTATCTGGCCTTCAAATAGGTTTTAAATACATACAGTTGTCCACTGATCATTTCCGGACCATTTGCATCAACCATCAATTTAACACACCGTTTCTTCTTCAAAGGTGTTGCTTTCTTCTAAAGGTTCCAGATTGGAACGGTTAACCGTAGCATGCGGAAGTAACCTAGTTGGACGTGTCGACAATGCTATCATCTCAAGATCATCTGCAGCACTATCGACTTCAGTGCTTTCTTCATTGGTGGTATATCTCTGTCTGTCTGGGTCTTGATGCATTTCTCTGTCCTTTCCGCGCTCATTCCAATCCACTGATAAAGAATGAATTGCTTTTTCTGATACGTCTGAGTTGAAAGTCGTCTCAGGCCCTTTCCCCCAGACCTGAGACTTGGAAACATCACTCGAGTTGCTGGAGTCGGCATAGTCGCATTCGGAACTGTTCTTCATATTTCTCGACTCCCCAGACACAATTCTGTCCCTTGATTGCTCTAACATCGACTCTCCGTAAAATTTTTCTTGGCAGTGCATATTGGTGTCTGAATCCCTGGCTGTTCCATGTTGAATAATTTTCCTGCGTCCACTCCCCGAACAAAGTTTTTTCTCTGCAGAAGGATTCCGACCATGGTTATTAGTCCATTGTCGCATCGACGAACTGGACCCTCCTTTCCACACTCGCTTTCGGCTTGACACTGCTTCCTTGAGCAAGCTGAGTGGTGGTCAGTTGTTGATATTCACCGTATGATGTTCTCAACACGACATCCTTTGGAATTGACTTCACCTGTTGGCTTACTATTGACCGGACATCCCGACTTCGGATCACTACCGGTCGAGTCTCCGTCTTTCCATGTCAGCACCGCCTCAACCGCCTCAGTGTCCAGTCTGACTCCTTGTTTGCCTACCAAGCGACCCAGCCACTTGCCTACCAAGCCACTTGGATGCTTTGCATTTAAGGCCAGTCTGTTTGAAGCCAGCTTGGCTCGGTGTCGCGATCACAACGTCATCAATATTGGCACATTACGAGGTTTCCATACTTTTTCGTTATATTCGTAAGTGCTCGGGCCATCAATCGTTGAAACGTGGGCTTCACGTTGCACGGTCCAAAAAGCATTATCTTTCACTGGAACAGTCCTAGTTTGCACAAGAAGCTTATTTTTCTCGATCCTGCTAGATCCTTTATCGTTACTGCGTTCAAACAACAGAATACGCAAAAAAACCAAAGTTGCCCCATTTTTTCTTTGCCATGGCTACAACACAAGCCCACGGAGACCTTGATGGCTCAATCATATCAAATTTCATCAACATTTCAATTTCTTTCCTTCGTGCCTCTGACTTATGCGGTGCAAGCCCTCCTCTATTTCTATCTCATGTTCCACAAAATTGCAACAGCCTATGTCGGATTTGTGATTCGAAAAACGTCTGCGTTCCAATTCAACACGTCTTTAAGGGAGTCCAGCTCTTTATCTGTTATTTTGCTTTTAAGGTGCTCCATTTCAGGTAAGACTGGTTTGTTTGCTACGAACTCTGTATCTGTCGGTCTTTCAGGGAAGCTAAACAACTACACAGCCCATCGTCGGTCTCCAGCTTCAAAGAAGGGACTTTTTGAAAGAATTCAATTCAACATTTTTTCCTTTCAATATACACTCTTTGTAAGCTCGTAAAGGACACTCAGTCACTTTAAATTTCTACAAAGTCTCCACATTTTGATATTCTGTGATCAGAGGCAACGCATAACCAAGCTTCTTTTGTTGTACTGTCATCGGTGTTGCCTGCGTGTTCAACAACAAACTCACACGTAGTTCATTCTAAGTGAGTGAGATATTCCCTCCTAAAGTAGCTGAGCTCTTACCGTTCGGGTTAGGAACTAGACAATTGTCTACTGCCTTTACGTTCATCTTAAACTTGGTCACTACAGCTTGATTCGGTTTTATTCTAAGCTTTATAGGAAAATAGGCATCTTTGCTTGATTTATCAGGTTTCTATTAAAAGGTATCTTTTCATGCTTTCCCTTTGGGGCTTTAATTTGTGTTAATCCACCGTTAAGGTCTATCGTGACATCAAATTTTCGCACAAAGTCGCGTCCTAAGATGAACTGGTCGGACGTGATTAGGTTCTCGACGACTAGAAAGCTCATCAAGAGATGCCTTCCAGCCATTTGTGAGATGATTGGTGTCCTTCGTGCCACATAAATTGCATCCGGGTTGGCCGCAGCTAGTCCATATCAATTCCGACCTACCAAAGCCCATATCGGTCCAAGTGCCAATGGGCTTCATCTGAAAGCTGTCTACCATGTGCGTCCCATCACGATGTGGACTGCATCGTGCTCAAGCATGGCCTTGTGTCAAACCATCGGACCTTGAGTTCTTCTCGTCAAATGTAGATCCGGCCTACTTGATCACTTGAATTCGTTACGTGAGCCTTTGAGTAAATGTTTGTGCCATCTACACTCATCAGGTTTGGGAAAGGGCCCTAGACTTCCAGGTAATGTCAATTTACCTTCATTAGCCTTGGTCCACCTTTAGTGAGTAACGCTATCACACAACTGGCATCCAGCTTGGGATCTTTCTCCCGCAAGTTATCTGCGAAGGTTTCCAGATAAACTAAGGTAATCTCTGAGGGTTCACTCATGACCCTCAACCGATATGATTGACCTTATCTTGTACCTTCTCTCGTCATTCCGAAGGTCTCACCCAAGATAACATTCATCTTGAGACCTCGTCTTTTAGGTGCTTCCTTTTCTTCCGCTTTTACAGTCTTTTCTAAGGTGTCTAGCTTCTCGCGCAACTCGGTATTCTCTAGTTCTGACCTCACCCATTGTTCAACTTCTTTTGTAGCTAGCTCCTGTTGAATCTTTTGCAATACGGTTTGAGCGGTCAGGCGATAATCTACCTTAAGTGTTCGCAGGGACAGCATCCAGACTCGAAGCGATTGCGTATTCTGTCAGTGTCTTCAATTTCTTGGTTGGAGGGTTCCCTGTGATGCTTCTTTTTCCACGTTTCTTTCACGACGCTTCTTTCTTTCGTGGCGGGGGACTTCGCGCCTGCTATTGCATTCCAAAACTGATGGCAGTCTGATTTGAAGTGCCCTTAAGGTTACAGAAAAAAAAACATATCTGACCGTATTTCATCATGAGTCCTCTCACATACTCTTCGTTATCCTCATCTGTCGCCTCCACCTTGTGAAGGAAGCGACCCATTGCCTTCATACTTTGTTTACATATGGAACAAGCTGACATGTGGCGGTCCAGTGATTCACAATTTGCGCATGACCTCCTCTTGTCCATATCGTCACGGGTTCTAAACCAACAGGAATTGCAGTATTCATGCCACTGTAGTTGCTATAATTGTTGTAACGATTTTGAGCTCTTGGTTCTATGAGCGGATACTAACGCAATTTAATACGCAAGTCGTCTGGCGTGGGTACAAAGTCTGCTGATAAGGTGAAACAAGTGACCAGCATAGTCTTCAGTTCGTCACTCTTCACCCCGTCCATGAACTTCGAGGCTAATGCCAGGTTTCTTTCTGAAATTCTTTCATCAGTGTTACTCCTCCTCAGCAGATCGAGGTCATCCAAAATAGGAATCTTAGTCACTTCTCCTAACGAGTTCTTTCGTTTCATGTTCTATAATAAGTGACGCAACGTAAAATTTTTGTTGAAAATGCACACGTCCAAAAACATTATGCGTATCAATACTCGATTCTTTCAAAAGAAAACTTTAGTTTCTTAGAAACTCTATGAATGATTCAGCTAAGACTTAACAAAATATCTGCCCTTTGTTGAGATAAATTTGATCGTTCTCAGTTTCTTAGTTTATGATAATATCTCAAAAATTTTTAAGGCGAAATAGCCGACACACTTAAAACACATTCAACGATGATAATATAACAACACACTTTAATGGTGGCAACAATCTCTTGCATCAGAATCGAGTTACGGCCGTAGATTTATCCTGAGAAAAAAATGAATGTCTGTCGGAGATCAAAGTTGCAAGAATAACTGCTAGATAAAGTGCTGCCAGGATAACAAAAAACAAGAAACGCTAAGCCAGACTAGTTGAACTCCTTAAACATTATAGCAACCATAAATTTCAGAAGCAATTTGAGGGCCTTCAATTTATTTTTTTTGTTTATTCTCTAATTAAACCCTTTTATCTAAATTCTTTTGACTTAAGTGAAACCACAGAGCCAATTTCGTAATGATTAGACACGGAGTCGACCGATAACACCATTGCGTGTTGTACAATCATTGGCTTCGTTTTGTTTGTTTTCGAGCCGATAACTATTGTGGCTTCATATACCGTAAGTGTGTAATTTTGCTTCAAAAATAGATGGGACATATCTAACCAGCTCTTGGCAATTTTTCTTTGATAATTTTTGACAGTAAAAGCTTCTGTTTTAGTAGGCAAAAGAAATTCCTCGTGCTTATTTTGATAGACTTGTAGAAAGCATAGAACTAACTTTACATAATCGGCAACAGTTCATGAGATGTTTTCTGTGCTGTTGCGTTCTTGCGCGTCCGGTCATTACAACAAGGGGAAAATTGTTTAGTCTTTGGTTCGATAAAACTATCATCACTCATGGGAAATTGCGTTTGATTTCCAAGTTATATTTGCAACAGCACTCTTAGCAAGCCGACTGCGAATTTATAAGGAACTGATCGAACGATCGTCGTCATCCGCACGTTTAAGTGGGCTAAGAGCGCAATTGTTCTCCTTTGGTTGAAATCTGGAGTTTTTATGGCTGAAATTCGATTTTTGATATTCCAAGTTGTCGTTACTGTTAATGAGGGTGTTTGTTGTTTCCAGTGGAAGTAATTTTGTAAATGCTGAGATGCTTGGAACTACTGTTCTGTCTTGATTGCAGCAGTTTGGCAAACACTTTTTGAGATCTAAAATCGGCAAGCTCACCCCAAAACTGTTTTCATATGGATAGCTTTAGATTCTTTTGCTGCTCTTAAAATGTGCAACCACCTATATTTTGCGGTTGCTACCTCATTTTAAACGCTCCTTACTCAAATGTACCATAAAGATCCGGCTGACTTGCTCAACTCAATTCGTTTCCGACCAAAAGTAAAGCACAACAATACCATTGTATCGTTGAGAGCTCCAGCCGAGCAGTTCGCGTCTTGTTGGCCCGGTAGTATCGTACGCTCCTCTGGATGCATCGGTTGACTCACCCCGCCAAAATCGAAGCCAAAATCGAATCGAATCCAAAACTTTTGGTCAGCTATCATTTTCTTGTCTGCTTGTTTTGAAGCACCTTCATGCGTGGTTACCAAACTGTTGATAGCCTTTCGAGCAGTCATACAGCTTGAGTCTGCTATTTTTGGATTACGTACCAACTCCCGTAAAGTCGAACATCGTATTTTTTGTAACAGGAGAGCTTTTGTAGCCACGTCAATGATAGCTGATCTACCGACAGATTCTTAGGTCACCGACAACCATCGTTCACTAATTGAGGAGTGAACTCTTTTCATCTCTTGTTGATTGCGATCCGCCGATGCCGCGGATAAACTTTTTGAAACTGCGGATTTTTTTTGAACAGGAAACTCAGGAAGCTGCGCATGACAACGCTTGCAAATTTTGTATAATTATTTTGTTCTGAGTTTTCACTCAAGCTCCTGGTCGATGGTGGTATCAACATTACCAAATAAGCGGACGACTTCCTGCTATGCATAGTCGTTTAAAATAATAATGCACTGGCACTGCTTGCACCGAAAAGAAGATCTTGGAAGTTTAATTCTTCCAGTACACCGATCTAGGTGACGTTATGATTGACTATTTCATACCACGATAAAAAACTTTAGCCAAATTTAGGTAGAAAATTAGATGAGATCGTTCGAACCAAGTTTTGCCGCATATAACATTCAATTCACGGCCGCTTCTTAATGCGTTCAAGTCCCGACGCAAACAATTTCGAATCAATTTCGAATCAATTTTTTTAGGGCAAAGTTGCGTGAGATGTGCGTCATTGAGCTTCGATTAAATGTTTAAAATCAGTAAGCAATATGTCCGAGCTTTATATGCGAATACAGTTAGGTAAAAAGTAGGTACTTACACTCAATAAAAGGGAAAATTGGCGCTCAGAAAATGAGCTTAAGATGGCTGACATCTTATATAAATGATCGAAGACACCGAGTTTCGTTGTAATAACCTGTCGACTGAAATGCGAAGCCAAACAACAGCATCCGCCGTTTTACACAATGTCTTCAAACGGTTGCACTCCACAAGCCCCTTAAGCTTAAACCCGCTTTTGATGATTTGGAAGCGAAGGATGTCACTGCGTGTGCTACAAACATTTGTTAGTGAAAGTACACATTTTTGGGGTACTTTGTTTCAGGAAAAACCGTACTGAAACTTCTCAAACCATAACCTAATTTAACTTAAAAATACCTAAACTCAAATTCATTCAACTTTTCTTATTAGATGGTTATTGTGGAGTCTATGTCTCGTTTGCGCTGACTTCTGCCGTTTTGATGTTTGGTATTTTGAATTTTTCACCATTGTTGAAAGGTCTTTTACCGAGTTGATTATAACTTGTTGAATTTGTTGCAAACTTTGAGAAACAATTGCAAAAAAAGTAGATTAGTTGGAAAATAATTTTGACTTTAATCTGATGGGGAAGGGGAGAAGGGAAAGAAGCCGTCGTCTTTTAAGTAATGTTTTGAAGCCTGCTTCCCCCTCCAAAATAAAAATAAACTGAGAAAAACTGGCCAAAACAAAAAATAAAAAGTCCAAGAAATTTAATTTCCAGACAAAATTGTCACAAACATGTCCAAAAATTGTTCAGCAGTTGCCACTCTAGTTAATGACCGGTTGATTTTGATAAGCTTCCAACTGGAAGAATTAATTCGATAAAGCCACGCAACATGGCCAGAATTGCACATTAGAGACAAAATAAACACAAGAATCAGATCACTTACACATAGCAACACAGTTATTCCTTGGTTGATAAATTTGCAAAATGTAGGCATGAGAGATCATAGTGACATTATTATTGCTCTCAACCACAAGTTAACGATGAAAATCCTTATGAAAAATAAACAAAATGAAATGCTAGTTCATGGTGCATACGCGTAATTCAAACAACGAATGTTAAAAAATTACCTCGATTTCGCGGTGATGTATTTCATCTAAATGCAATCGCCCTGTGCTTAGTTTACTAGAGAACGTCATGATATCAAAAGATCATAGACAATTTTCATTATTGGTTCTGGGATGGCAATCTTTCTACGGCCCCCAGTGTGTTCTTTCAGATGTACACCACACACGCGTCAATCGAGGAGAATCTAATCTTTATTGGGTATGCCTTGCTCCCAGTCAAGAATCGCGAAACATATGTTCGTTTTTTGAGCTTTTATGACATAAGATTTTTTGTTTCGGCCTAAAAACCCGAAAACGTACAAACTCAATACTGCTTATTCCGTTTTTACCAAGACATATGGCGTCAAATTCAGTCCTCTGGGAACAGAAACAACTATAAATTAAATCTAGAGCTCCACAAGTATGTCTGTATGCTACTAAGTACCGCTTTCTTGCCAGTAAGTGACATTTCTATGGCTTTTGAAAGTTTCAGAAGACATGCGCTGAGACAGTTCACCCAGTCTTCGTCTACTTCGAAGATAATTACATTGGTCTTCTTTCGGCAGCAAATGGCATTGGAATTGTCATCGACGTCTTATCACCGGGCGTCCAAGATTCAACAATGCTCATTAGAAAGATTCAAGATGAACTGAAAAAAGCCAGATTTTTGATCGAAAAACTGTGTGACGGACAAAGAGTGTATCGTTATAGAAAAAAACCTCAATCTGAGTTAGTAGCGGCATAAAACCCAAGTAAACTTCAGAGTTTACGGATGAAGGAACAGCATCAAACTATGATTCAAAATTAATACATTTTCTAAAAGTGTACTTTAAAACAATTTTACAATTTTTAATAAAACAATTCAGTTAACTTTTTCCTGGAAAGTTTCAATTTTGAGCTAGACCCGTTTTAAAAACAGCAAAACAGCATGCTTTTATTGTCACCTTCCTTTAGATCCAAACGATTCAACTCATTTCGACATCGTCATAGTTTCAAATTTGGGTTTTTCTATGAGTATGGCCTTAGTTTCGATAAGATTTTTCAATTTCAAATTAATCGAATTACAAAACATTTTGTCGGACCCGAGACTTAATTTTACGGCCTTTCGATTTTGAACTAGTGACTGCAGCGCTCGGCCAAATGTCAGTTTTTTCTTTTGGGAAATTCTGTCTCCTGGCTTTGACTGTTCTGTAGTTCTTTGGTACTCATAATTCTAAGTATTGAAACAATCAAACAAACGCAATAGAACAAAGCATAAATGCCTGGGGCATAAATGTCTAGTAAAATTTTATAATTTTGGACAACGACACAAAAATCTGGGACTTTAATATACATGCTCCGACCGATGTTACGATGTTAAGTACAAGAACAAACGCGTTCACAATTACAAATTTGTTTTTCATGCAAATTTCAACAAGTTATGACAACGTTTTGCCTTTTTTCAGTTTCTTACTTGCCTCGTAAAAATAAAACCCAAAGAGTTTTTAAATTGGTTATACGGCAATCTGTATGTTAGAAATCTTGTTTTATTTTGTTCCTTTGTTCACAATGAGACGTGTTATTGCGATTTAGAACATCAAAAATCATTTTTCATAGGGTTTCAAAAATTAAAATTCAGAAAAAAGGGGTAACTTGAAAAGAGCCATACTTTAAAGCAATTTTTCAAACTTTTTAAAGCAATATTTGCTGTTCTGATTTAACCTTGTAAATTTCCTCATAATTGATACCTATTTGAAAAGGGGGAAAAGTAAAAGGCTTCCAAGTGTTGGGGGAGGGGAGTCGAAAAGAGTCCAGGGGCCTTTTACCATTGCTTGAAAGGCAAGTTACCTGATTCTCTTGTTCTTGCCTGTGTTGATAATTGAATGAAAACTAAAACAAGTGCAATTTTAAATCCTAAATACACATTGAGCCGCTTACGCGGAGCATAGGAACACTGAAAAATCCCAGGAAGTAAAGGAGCATCAACTATCCCAAATTGGCCATACTTAAAAATTTTTAAAAGACTGTTCTGTTATTTAGATGGTCTACATTATATTATCTTCATTCATTGTTAACTATCGTTTGAGCTAAAAAAAGTGGTTGCCTGACCTAAGCTATAATTAAGCGCACGTGCTTAAGCTGATGTTTTATTCATTCATTACACGAGCATAAAGAGCAAAAATTGTTTTTGAAGTGATCATTTATTTAAATTTCAGCACGTAATTTGGTGTGCGCTGTTTTAGTGCTTAGTCTGTTCTGCTCTAGCTTCAAGTTCAATCATGGCTCTACACTTTTCGGCTAATCAGGTAAAAGAATTCCAAAATTTCAAAAAAAAAATAGAAAAAAGAAGAGAACCGAGTTATCGATAAGACAATATTTACAAAACATCTGCCTGCGTTCTTTTGCAGGTACCTAACAAAAACTTCACAAGTTTTTTTTGTAGATTTTCTTCTGGATGATAAAGATATAAGTTTTGATCATTTTTTAAGTTTTAATTTGGCTACAATCAAAACCATAAGGATACAAGAAATGATTTTGTTGTTTATATATTTCTCTTTTTACGATGTTCTAGTTTTGATAAATTTAGAAAGTTTGATGTTTGTTTTAGTATGAAGAGCCGTTCAAGCCGGAGAGGCTTGGAAACTGGGAGGTGCCTCTGCTCCACAGAGAGGCAAGTGCAAAGGAGACCCCCATGTCAATTAAAATATAGCCTCTATTCCATTATCACCCCATAACCCAATCCCCTACTAAATAAAAAAAAAATGATTTTGCAATGTTTCTATTTTGCGAATTTTCTGTTTTCATAGTACGTATCCTAAACCCCTCACCCGGGTTACAAAATCTCTTTTTTTACAATACTTCATGCTTGCTTTTATTTGGCTATAAACTCATCGTTTTTTGTATAAAACTATAAAAACAAATTGGTTCAGAAAATTTAAATAGTTCACAATGCAAATTTTATTGCGTTAAAACAATAGTAATTAGTTCTCCAAAAAAAAATTAACTGTGGGGCTCTTTTCCAGTTTCCCACCCCCTTCGTAAAATTACAAAAAGGAGCTATTCAAAAATTATTGACACGGCATTTTGCATGTAAGAAATGTTGTAAAAGTTAGTTCAACTCTGGTCACGATGACACGTTTTGATGCAGTTTTCAACATGAACTTCCCCATCTTTACAAAGTTACAATGAAATGCACACTGTACATTCAACTAAATCTAAATTATTGGCAATTTTTCGCATCCTCAGATTAATAATTTTATAGACCACCCCAGCATTAGCATTGAAAGGGTATATACTTTTCTGGGGGTGGGGGGGGGGGGTACTATTACTATAAGAGTAAGGAGCCTAATCATCCACTTTTTTTTGAAATTATTTATGGAGTTTATTTATGACACTACCCAAACAATGCGGTTCATCTTTTTTTTATATTTCAAACTTACCCCCAAAATTTTTCCACTCCCCAAAATTTGAATTTCAGTTATGAAGAAGTAATTTAACAGCGTCATATGGTAATGAAACTTTTTATGGTGAATAAATTAACTATCCTGAACACATTTGTTTTTAGGCATAATTTTAATGTAATTTTTAGACATTAGTGTTAAAATAAAACGGGCATGGAAAATGGAAACTTTGAAATGTGGATTGAAGCGAAAAAGAGCCCAAAACTGGCTTCTGAATTTGGTAAAAGTGTGAAAACAGCCGTGCTCTTATTTGCAGTTCCCCGAAACCAGAGACGGTTTCACGCAAATCATCGCGGACGACCGGGGACACCTGCTAGACGGGGTGCCCAAGTCAGGGAAGAACCCTTGGGGGGACTTCGTGGGCACGTGGGACATGCCTAGGAAGTTTGTAGGCAACATCACCACTTTCATGGGCAGGACGGAGGAGGCGGTGGATGAAATCAAAGCCGCCACAGGCAAGCCACTGAACAAGAGCTTCAACAAAAGCCTCCCGGATGAACCCGAATTGCCCAAACAGGTAGCTAAAAAGGCCGTATACAGATACGCTTGATCAAAATATTGCAGGCAGAAACTAAATGAGTCAATGTAGCTCGTGACTTTTTTCCAGTTTCCGACCCCCTCGCTTCCCTCACAGCAAAAAAAAAATTGTCTAAGAATCGTTCATACGATAAATTACACCTAAGATATGTTGTTCGCTTGTTCACGCTGACCAGTTTTACTACAGATTAGAACATCAAAAGTCATCCTAAGAGGAATTCGTGAATCGAACTCTATAAAAAACCAAACGCGGTTACTGCAAAAGAGTCTGGTTTTTCCCTAGCGGTATATAACATCTAATTTTTGATGAAACCAATGGTTTAACACGGTTGGCACCGAGAAAAAAAAACATTGAATTGGGCATTTTCAATTCAAAATAGATTTTCCCATACGCTAAATTGTAAAACCACTGCTTACCGCATAAAAGGGCTCGTTTTCCTATGCCACCCACCTGCAACAAAGTAATTTTCTGTTCACATCATCCGATTGTTACCAAAATTGACTTAAGCTTGTAAAACCCCTCGTTACATTTTAAATTTGATGCTCATAGCCCATAAGGGATAGTCCATAAAAAGGAGGTTTATATGAGGTGGAGTTTTTACTTATAAAAATATGGTGTCATTTTTCATGAAAAATTTTTGAAGTCTTGAAACTTTTTTTGCAGATGAAGTATAAGAAACAAGGCTGCTGTCGCAGAACAGGTTTGATCTTCTGATTAGAAACGAAATCATAAGCATCTGAATTCATCTTTCTCTTCTTTTTTGTCATTTTTTATGAAAGTTTTAATCTGAAAACTTGTACTGAAAAACTCAAAAAGCTTAAAGATGCTACATTTTTTCTTTGAAGCTCGAAAACTCCTATTTTCGAAAGAAATTTTTGCTATCCTTCAGTTCGAGTAAATTTTTCCGGTACTAGTTGACTTGCTTGGTCCCTCAAAAATGTTGTGGTCCCTAATAAAAACCGAGGTACAGTTTGTGCCAATTCTAACAAGTAAACTAGTACTGTTTTTCCAACTCTCTGAGTTTGTATGTCTTTTTTCGGCTAATTTTTACATCTGTTAATTGCATTTGTACATTTTCAGACCCGCCACAGTTCCTGTACCCCAACCGCATTCTGACCGAGTGAAGTTAGCCGACCAACAACTTAGCCTAACGTGCAAAATGTCAGCTCTATAATGGAAAACTTTCGAATCAACAACTACAACAAATTTCAATCAGGACTGTCAAAATACTACTAACCACTGTACATTAAGAACCAATTTTAATCGTAGTAGTATAAAAAATGGAGTATAAAAATTTAAAAAATTCCATTAACCTCTTCCTCAAGTTTCACTGAGTGGTATCAAAAATTACTGAATTACTTTTTTTGGAGTGAACATTGTAGCGAAAATAAAGTTGAAGTGGAAACCAAAAAATTTTGAGACAAAAATGCTGGAATGGAAATTCCGCCACAAATTCCGATGGGTGAAGAGGACTGGAAGGTTAAGGGGAAAGGCCATGAATTAATTAAATTAGGAGACTTTAATTTATAACTAAAAGAATAGAGCGAAAAGTTTCAATTCTAACATATTTATGTAAGCTGGTCAATAGCTAGTCTAAGTTTTCATCACTCCATAAAACACACGTGCTAAGAATGTTTCGTTGCCATATTTGAAAAACTAGGGCATTATTTGAAACAGTAGTGCAATGTTTGAAACACTAGGTCAATATTTCAAGCAATAGTGCATTAACTTTTTCAGAGCAATCAGCAAAAAAATTAGGAGATAAAATCACGTATGAGCATAAAATTTTTTTGAAATAATTTTTTTTCAATTTTTTTGCATGTGTTTATAGTGAAAGCATCAAATTTTTAAATTTTGGCAATTTTTGGGATGTGTTCGTGACCAAACACAAGTGACAAAAACTATTTTTTCATAGACTTAGTTTATGGAATAGTATGATTAGCATTTTTGGTCTATGGAGGTCAACCAGGAGTTACTGGCCACTCGCATCAATTTGAATGTTGATAATTTTTAAAACATAGTACAAGTTGTGAGTGGTAAACAAGTTGTTAAAAAGCTAGAAGTTAAATTTTAGTTTCGGCCAAACTTCGCTATTGTCTATATAAGTTTGAAGTACTTGTCTATGTCAGAAAAAAATCTGATTATAGGCTAGAAAACTGTTCATGTCATCGCTCTACAAGAATTGTCCCCGCTTGCAACATCTAGAAACATTTGTTTTAAAAAACTCCGAGGAAGAAAATATTTTTGGTGAAATTGCTTTTTGTTGATAGAATTCAGTCACGTGCCGAAAACATTCAACTTGATGAAATGAAGTTCTGATATGACATAAAACGGTACGGCGCATACAAGCAAGTCGATGCGTGGCCTGTTGCTGATGAAAGAACTTCGGAAGTTCTGAGAAAACTTAATTTTCTTTCTCACCCAGGATCCGTTCCTGCCCAAACTTCTGAAGTTCAGGTGGTACCAAAACTCGCTGAACTGCTTTGTTCTACTTGCACGAGTCGAAAAACAGCAAAACTCTTAGGTTTTCATTTATCTACGACAATAGGGCGTTCTTTCGCCTTGACAGCATTTTTGACTAAAACCGAAAACTGTCGGTTGCTGAGCAGCTTAAACGACACGCCCCCAAACAGTTTTTGTTTGAAAAACAGTTCCAAGTTTGAGTAGCTTTTTGTGCGCGATGTAAGCAGACAAATTCAAAATTCCTCAGATTTTAAAAAGCGTTTTAAGTACTACGTTTTTTTGGAAAATTGGCAACAAAACAAAGAAGTTTTCTGTTCAAAAAATTCCAAGTGTAAATTTTTCAGATTCATTTACTAGAGTTTACGCAAATCTTTGTACAAGGGGAAGCGTTAAGCAAAACTTCAACAAGAACGGCCGGTTTCTTTGCAATTAGCGCATTTACCTATCACATTTACCTGAAGCTGCCGATCACATTTACCTATTGTTCCGTCTTTCGAAGAAAGTGACGGAATATTTGTGGTTGATGTGGTTTTTTCTCCAGACGAAGCTCAAATATTTATCTATACGCTAATTGTGTTACTTTCTACTTTATATTTGCAAAAAAACTTAAAAATTAGATCAAGTTTTTCTTAAGCGAAGACTACTCCGTAAACTTTAAGGAGCAGTCGGAACATTCAAGGCTTCGCTCTGATACAAGCAGTTGTGGTGCAAGCAGAGAAACCCCAAATACCTAAAGTAGGGTTTTTATTTACTATTTATCTTCGCAAAAATTTTAACTTCATTCATTCATTTCAACAATTTCGGATTCTTTTAAATTCTTAGCGCTGGAGAAGAACTATTTGGAGTAAAACAGAGCAAAACATATTTTTATAGCTTAGTTACGAGCGATCCGTGTTGCGCACTCCAAATTAGACTTAAATAAAAAAATGTTCCGCGCCAACTTTTCTCGAGTCAGAGAGCTTTACAGTTACGCTCGTCTAACGGCCGAAAGGCTTCAAGATGATATTTGACTCAAAATATTCTGATAAGTTTTTGTGGGACGTAACTTTGCGTGGGTAAAAAAATATTGAGACATGAACACAAAAATTCTCCCCACTTTTAGCGGTCGGAACAAACACTATCTAATACAGTTTTTTTTTCTCATCAAAATCTTTGTTGAGCGCCTAGAAAATTTTTTGCGTTTTATTAATGGTATACTCAAGGTTGTAAGCAACCACAAATCTGTTCACACCGAAAGGAACGTGATCCATTTAAAATTAATTCCTTTTTCTCTCTCAAACAGCGAACACGTACTATGAGAAGCCTTGCACCATTAAACTCTTCATCGCAAGATGGAAGAACTAACCACTTCACCCAAACTCCCATCCACTTAGGAAAAAAAAACTTATTTCGAACAAAATTTAATTTTGCTCAAGTTTTAATTTATTTAATTTTCATGCTACAGAAAATAAATTGATTTGCCCCAAGCGGAACCGTTTCTTGAGATCCATTCAAATTTTGGTCACCGCAATTATTTCCAACTTCAGATCAATTTAAATTACGATGAATCCCTAGAAAGCCAATATTTGATTTTATTTTCAATACAAAACATCATACAAATGCGGAATAGCTCCTACATGCAAGTTAACAAAAAGTTTTATAGAAAGCATCTAGCTTCACTGCAAGCACTTTTAAATACAAATTAAATTGATTGCGGCTCCAACATTTTCTAAGCGTCACTGGATCTAACTTTATCTTGGAGCGTGCAAAACTTAATGATTCATAGTTGCAAAGCATGGTATATATGCATATATGCTTTATACTAAATCTATCACTAATAACAAGACATGATTTTTATTCTGCAATACAAAACAAAACCTAATATTTCATTTTTTCATTGAAGAAAATACAAAAAACGTGAGCAACCCTCCCTTAGTCAAGGACCGCACATACAATTACACTTTCAGTTGTCAACAATTAAGTTTGCTTTTTAACAATAAGCTAAAAGGTATGTAGTGAGGGAAGGTTGGCCAAGTTTGAGACACCTTTGTCCAGTTCAACACATCGAAATTGCGCATGCTTATCAATGAATTATTTATTTATAAAAGATACAAAACACAGTTACACAGTAGTACAGTGTCAAACAAGCGATAGAATTTGAGAGAATAGCACCCAGCAGCAATTTAATGCACTTATAGTTCAATGACCTTTTGTACCTTTGACCGCTAAAACGAAAGAATGCAAATATTGCATTTTCATAATCATCCCTTCAGTTCATATCAATTTAATCTTCATTTTAACAATTTCAAATGAAGTTATTATTCATCTTACAAAAATTATCCATTTAATTTATCGTGTAGACAGTAGTGCATAATGAGTTTTCTCAAAAAAAAACATCTCAATATTTCAAGTTTTCTACTTTGAATTACGAGCAGGAAAATTGTGAATTAATCTTTTGTCAAGCAAAAATTATCAAAAGTTTCGTAGATTTCATCCAAATTGACCCGATCTGGTTGTCCATTGTAATTTTTGTCCAGGTTTCGTTCCAGTTTTCGCCCAAGTGATTTCGAAACTTTGTGCCATCAAGTATTCCATAGAGTCCAAAGTTGTTGGCTGGCCAACGAAAAATAAGTCCAAAAAGTCGCATTCAATTTTGTATTTCCAAACTGTCCATTAAGATGTCATGTCAAGTCAGATTTCTTTTCATTTGTATGCCAAATCGAATGACCATAATTGCATAGTAATTATATTTTTCCAAATGCATGTCCACAGTTGAAACGATACATGGCCATTTGCATGTCTCTTTATATTTAGTATGAGTCGACACAAACTTGGGAAGTTGTGTTCAGTTTGGGCATGCTTTCAATGTCCACTTCCTGACTGCCCCCCTTTCGCCCATGACCCCCCATCTTGCCCCCCATTCCTCGCTTCTTGTTCAGATTGGGAACATGGATGTAAATTTTGCCTTGTGAGTTTGCCGACTTCCTAAGACAACACAAGAACAGACAAATTTAGAAAACTTGTTTACTCTTCGCCAGATTGTTTAGTCAATTTCAATTTGATCAAAAATTATCCCATGCGTTAATTGGAGCAGATATTTTCGTGGTGAGTAATCGGTTTCAGTTACTAATGGGTATAGTATATTGCCATTTAAGTTAATTTTGTAATGTTTCTGCTTTGATTAGATTACCTCAAATCGATGTTTATAGTGATGTTTAGGGGCGTAAAATCAAGGTCTTTGACCTGTTGATGGTCCTAGGTATGCTGTAATCATTGACTTCATTGATTTAGTTCTATGAATTGGTACAACATGATTTAGCTTTGTAATGTCTACTGGAATACAAAATGTGGTCATTGCACTCAATTTAAAATACATCACAGAAATGTATCCTTACAAGAAACCGACGTTGCCTAGTGGAAAACTGACAAATTTCTTTATCAAAAAAAGACTTCAAATGTCTTCAATACGATAAAACATTCAATCACCAATATGCTTTTTTAATGTTCTTAATTCGCGTAGATAAAAATATCCGTCGGCATCGTTACCTTCTCATTTCTCAGGAGTGTAAGAACAAAGTCTGTTTCGAGAAAAAAATGGGATCTTTTTCGTTCTTCTCCAAGCCATTTTTGCAGGTGGTGATGGGGTGAGAAAAAAGAGCCAGAAAATGCAACCATTTAGATATTTCCACAAGGAACAACAAAATACCAATTAGCTGCCTATCAATGGCCATTCTCAATCCAGCAGATTGGAAGGAAAAAAAAAACAGAGTTAAAATAATAAAAATTAATTCATGAAAGTTCTAGACGCACTAAAGTCTTGTACAACTAAATAACTCAGTCTGGAACGAAGAGAAATAATACAAATGGACTATTCTTATACAGGTCTGTTACGGCCAACTGATAGCTCCTCCGCAAATAGACTGCGATTCACAGGAACTAAAATTAATAAAGAAGAAATTGAAAGTTAAGAAAATGTGTACCTTGCGGCTCTTCGGACGACGTAGAAGAGAGTGGAGAGAAGTATGAATGCGATGAGGAGTAGGGCGGCGATGAATACGGGCACGAAGGTGGTGGGGGGATCCTTGAGAGCCACTATGACCACATTGGACACGGGACTGGAATTCAGGGTATCATTCGCACGCAGACCCACAGCAAACACCTGCAACACAAACAATCATTGAGAACGAATTTTTTTTCGAAAGATCTTTTTTCTAACAGAGACCATTTACAGTTCTTTGGTTTGATAGCAAGAAAATTGTTTGAAAAACAACAAAATTTAAGGCCACGCAGTCTCGTTTTTGGGTATTACAAAACGGAGACTTCGGCTTTTATAACACTGTTTATTTGTCCTGATGTAAAAAAAAGATATTCTTAACATGATACACGCAAAAACAATACCTATAGAGAAATGAGAATTTGTTTTTGCATCTATCAAGACCATTAGAGCTTTAAATTATTCGGGTAGAAACCTTGGAGGTGCTTTGCAGCCAGACGTCTTCGGGTACTGTGAATGTGAACATGGGTAGGGTGTAGGGAGTGGTGAAATCGGGCATGATGCGGGTGTCCACGAGGTGTTCTGGTTTGAGTTGGAAGCACGAGTCGAAGTTGAGGTACATCTCGGTCAGGTTGGCACTGATGCGGATGTCATACTGCACCATCTTGCCTATTATACACAAAGACACCAATTCAACCAAGGTCATCAAAAAAACCTATATTAAGACAGGTTCTTAACTGAAATGCCAATGCTCTTTTTGAACACAAACTCGAATCAAATTTGCTTGAATTTTATAATTAATGCCAAATGGTTGGCAATATCTGTGAACTGTGACCTTGAGCAACTTCGATGACCGGTGACCTTTAGATTCGGTGACCGGAAAGGATATTGTCAACAACTTGGCATTAACTATATTTTTCATAAATTCGCAAAAAGTGAAATCTGTTACTGTTTCAACTATCTACCATAAACACATGTCGTCTTCCTTACCAATGGTGACCTTGTCCAGATCATCTCCACTTCTGGTGAACTTCATCTGAACAGTCCTCTTGCTCAGCGAAGAGTCCACTAGAGCCAAGTCGATCACTCTCGCCGGGGCTATCTTGTCCACCTCCGAGGTGGTCTGTCCCGCACTGTTGTCGAACGACTCAAGCACCAGTTCTCGTCTGAATGCTGGCACAGTCTGCTCTGCTTCTCGTGTGAAGATCACTCCTGGAAGTAACAGGAAAAAAATAAATTAGATATTAGTAGCATGAGTATGACAAAACAGTACTCAGAATCAGGAATTCGACTACCGTGCTGTTTTGGATTACCAATTATTTGGCATTTATCTTGCAGAATCAGTAATTATATGCTATTAGCAGTTTCGTGAACTATAGTATTCACAACAAAATTCGAGGAAATTTAGCATTGAATTGCAAGACGTGTCAAAATGAAAATTTGTAGAATTCTTGCAGACTGACCTGGGGCCATGTCAACAGTGGATACTCTTCCCAAGTCTCTCAGATGTTGAGGTCCCCCCTGGACTCCCGTGGCCACCAGACGTCCACTGCACCTCATCTTGCTCGTGTATACGAAGAAGCCAGAGTATACTCCGTCGCCAGCTGTCACGTCTCCATCTGTTAATATTTATCAAAAAAATGTACAGATTTTGAAAGAAAACACTTACATTATGGAAAACAGAAAGTTAATGAAAGAACAAAGAAACAAAAAAAAAAATGATTGAAGTTGTTTTGAAAAATTTTCCATCTTTCGAAGAAAAAAACATCTTCTTAAAGCTCTTTTAATTTCATAATTCCGCACCATTTTGTAAGTTTTATCGTCTAATTTCAATTTTTCTGATTGTATATTACAAACTTTATCTTAATTTCAACAGATTTACTTCTTTCTTTTTAATTTGAAACGTTTCAATTTAAACAAACAGCATTTAATTCCAACGCAATGCTAGTAACGAAAAAGCTTTATTTGCCAATAGCATCTAGAGCGAGACATCTAAAACTCAAGGGTGAAGCATTGCAAAATAGCAAATAGAATCAATAATAGAAAAACGATTCAAAAAATTCAATTGCAGAGAGGCGAAAAACGCAAGCACGAGCATTAACCGATGATAAAAAAAATGGGTAAAATTATAATTGAACACAGAACCGAAGCTGCGCTTCGCAAACACTAGCAGGAACAGGACAAAATATGGCCAACTGACAGTTGGAAAAGAGTAACGAACGCAAGGCAACTGAAAAAAAAACTTCTTTTGAGTTCAACTTTTGAGTTTGAAGAAAAAAATTGATGGCCTCAAAGCTCTTTGAATTTGTAGAACAATTTGTGATAGTTTGCCTTCCTTTTAACAATAGAAATGCACTGAACTTAAAAAAAGCACAAGTCAAATTGCGGAAAATCAAAATTGAGCTCGAACAAATTTTCAGACTTTTTCCTAAAAACAAACAAAAAAATCAGCAATACCTATATAAGAGTACTAATACTATATAAAGTGAAATAATAAAAAGTATAAATAAGCCTCGAATTAGTAAAAATTTGCTATGCAAAGCTTCGCACCTGCGACCACGAGAATGGGAGTGTGACGCCCTGCCCTCTCGGCCACGAACGCTTAGCAACCGACAAACTAGTCACAAATAAAGCAGCTACATATGCTAACAAATTGCCAATGCCATGCACCAAAAACAATTTTGCAAGCAATTTGGAGTATAACCAACTGAAGGCATGCTAATTAATTTTGCATGTAATAAATTGGAAAGCATAAAGCCACATTACGTATGAATTATGCAAATTTCAAAAAATTGCAAGATATATCGAGTTAGAAAATTTCTGAAATCGAGTTTTTATGATTGTTATGTTGTTTGGAACAAATAGCTTTTTAAGGTTCAATAGATGAATTTAAAATGTATCAACTGTGCCTTTACTTATTACTAATTGAATTTCAATGCACATGTCATCAAAAAGCCGTAAAGGTGCCCCAAAAGTTGTACCAATATTTTCGACTTAGGTTAGAAAAAATTTTGTCGACCATTTTTTTAGGCCGACCAATTGATTTTCTGAGCTCTCCTAAATCACAATAAAGACCCCATTTTGACCAAATTTTCTGCGCCACAGGCAATTTTTTTTTTGAAAAACAGGCTAAAAAACAGCTCAAAATTAGTATGATCAGGCGTCGAAGGCGCCCTTAGACAAATTTTAGGGTCAGTCAGCCTAGAATGGATATCTCAAAATAGTACAAAGGGGGACCCTTTGGATCGAATACCTGAGGGGGGACCAACGCCCCCCCCCCTAAATCTGCTGGTCTGTGCGTGCGTGTATTTATGTATGTATGTGTGAGTATGTGCGTGCGTGTCTACAATTACGACTCACTGGCTCCGTTGTCGAGTAGAGTGATGGTTCTGCTGGTCTCGTCCTTGTTCCTGGTGTTCGTCTTGTCCCCTGCAGTTCCACACTCGAACATGACCTTGACCTCTGCGTCCAGAATGGCATGGTAATCTCCCCATGTCAACTCAGCTACTACTTTCTTCATCTTCGAACTGCAAACACAACAAGAGTACACAAACTGCCACAAAGTAGCCGAAGCCTTACTTTCGTTATACTATATACCCCCGAAATTAAATTAAAGTTTCTTGGGGAAACTACGAATAGTGTTTTTAAGTGCTTCGATAGTGCCGTAAAAAGTATAAAACAAAAACACTTCAAAATTTTGTTTGGCTAAAACACAATTAAATTTCTCATTATAGTTGTGGCAGTTGAAAATTTTGTTCGAAAAACTTCTATTTTCGAACACTTCTATATTTATCTCCAATTGTTCCCCTAAAAAATTAACGCACACAACGCGTTGTTAATGAACACTGAATTAGTAGAAGACGAATCACGGCAAAATCGCACAAGTAAAGCGACAAAACGGAAGCAGCGTTTTAAACATTAGTAGCCACACATTATGTACATCTCTCTAAACAAGTTAGCAGACAAGTTTGTTTCACGAAAAACGAGACACGGAATCAAAACTCCACTTCGCACAAAACGCATTATAGTTACGATTGTCCGCTTTCCCATTCCATTGGTTCCATTGCATGATTTTTCAAAAACATCGAGAAAAATTGTTAAAAAAAGGAAAATTTTTACCGTTTCTCTTCAACTATTTTTCCACTCAGTCTTACGATGGGACCATTCTTCTCGTCCAGGTGTTTTTGAATCAACTTCGCTCGGGCTGCCTTCGGGTCCATTTCTGCATCTTCACTTGTCGCTTCATCATCGTCCATTAGCTCAACAGGCGACTGCAACTCGGCTCCGACATCTTCCGATTTTGATTCGGGAATAATATCATCCTCCATAAACAACTCCGAAGATCTCTTCGCTTTCTCCGCCTCGGTCTCTGCTTCGTTTTCGGTATTTTCATTTGTCGGCTCAGAGGCAGTTGATTTTTTGTTCTCCTTCGGAGGGTCGATCACAAGAGGGTTCGAGGCTGGAATGTCCACCAGAAGTTGGCCCGAAATCTCCGGCTTGGATAGATCTTCGAACACTGTGATAGTCCAGTTTCCAATAGCCTAAGACAAACAAACAGCATTACCAAAAGGAGGCCTTCAAAACATGCCAATTTGCACATCACATACACGAGCAACAAATTTGGGAAACGTTTCTAAATTTTCTGAGAAAATCAAATCATTAAGTTAGTTTATTAATCCGCTGAATCTAAAATTCGAAAAACAATTCAAAGTTCCATTTTCGTCAACAATCGCACCTTTTTGATATAGTGGTTTTATGTAAGCTAAAAACTACTTTCAAAATTCAAGCCACCAAAATTTCTCGAAACGGGCCCAGAACTTCCGTTATTAACCTTTTCCGACCATAGCATTTTTTAAAAGCCCGAAAAATCCCCTTTGTCACGAGTAACTTAAACAGCGCACCATTGTTGACAGAAAAGATTCAAATGTCCTTTTGATTGCAAAACAATTTGAAAAATGTGTAGGAACTTTGCATTCGGGTGTGTTTTAGTTTTTTGTTTTCCACGCAAAATCAGGTACCGCGACTATTGATTGGAATGGATTGAGTGCTACATCATACTAAAGCACTTTCAGTCGTGATTCGAACGACATTAGAAGATTTCCAAAAAATTTTCCGTCTTGAGAAAAACGGTTTGAAATATTCGAGTTTAAGTCCAACTTCGAGCAAGTAAAGCAATCCAGTAACGCTCATTATATATAAATATTAGCCATTTGAGTTTAAAAACAACTAGATTTAACTAAAAATAAAATCAGTTTTTGGAAGCTTTATTAAGCGCTTTCTTGGCCGTAAAAATTTTCATTCATTTTTTCGCTTATTTATTCTTTGAAGACAATTGTAGAATTTTATGTCAAATTTATTAATTTTCTACGCGCTTTATAGTTCTATAATTTCACCACGCAGAATAAATAACGCTAATTTGAAAAAAGGAAAGTTTTCTTGTAGTTTTTTACGAATGTGGTCGGAACATTACGTGCTACTTGCACAGCAACTGGCTATCCTTGCTATAGCTATTTGCCAATTGAGGTAAGTACTTCAAACTAGATCTATAATGAACGACCAATGACAAGCATGTTGCTGACATGCAACAAACAGCTCAAAAACAGCGCAAATAATTGGCAAGAATTTTCACATCCAAAAGCGGAGCCTCGGCCCTAACTAAATGCGAGCAAAACTTTTCAAGTTTACAACTTTACCTTTATAAGTTCTGAAATCATTTCTTATTTAGAGTATACTGGCTCTGAATCTAATTGCTTTTTAAATCTGGCACTAAAAGCAAGCAACAATTTCGAATGATAAAATATGACCAACAGACAGACTTGGATTTTCGAATTTCCAAGATAAAAATAGATGACTTAAAAGCGCTTTTACTTCCAAGAAAGATTTATGATTGCCACGTTTAATAAAATATTAACATGTTTTGAGAGAGATTGATCAAAAGGTAAAATTTGTAATTTTCGGGGATATCTCGCAAATTAAAACTCGTTCTTCAATAGTGGAGTTTTCCTTCCTTTCATCAAAGGAAATTAACTTAAACAGAAATCAAAAATCACAACAGAGGCGAAGCTGTGCTTCGCAAACACTAGCGGAACCCGACAAAACGTAGCTCTATAAAGTGCAATGAGACAACGTAGAAATAAGCCTCGAATAAGTAAAAATTCGACTACTTCTCGAATCCGATCTGAGACCTAGAGATTATCAATCTCACGCACTAACCACGGACGCTTACTAAATCACAAAAACTAGCCACAAATAAAGCAGAGAACAGGTGCGATGAAATTTCCATTGCTACAGGTCGTGATTATAGCAAACAAGTGAACACTTTTAATGAAAACTGCTAGTTACGAGTTAGGTTAGAAAAAATAAGGTTCGTACTAATACAAAAACGCTGGGAAGCTGGCTAGTGTAAACAGCGAAATGTCAAATTTGAACGTGAACTTTTTTCGACGTTTCATGAAAAAAGCAGACAAAAAATCATCACGACCAGTGTAAGAGTCACTACGTTAATCGACGCTTAAAAATAACTAACGTACAGTTGTAAAGTTCCAATAAACTCCAAGAGATCAAGAAAAAAACTATATCTATTGTCTTGGAAATTTTTGAATTTGGAAGAGTAAGTTTTGATTGAATTTTATTTGTTGAGAAAAATCCAATTTGAGAAAACGGGATCAATAGAGAAAATTTCTTATTCCGCTTTCTCCACTCAATCTGCCCCAGGAAACAACCATTGAGCTTTGTGAAGATGGATCATATTTACCTTTCGTCCTTCAAGTGGAATCATGAATCGGACTGTGTTAGTTTCGTTGAACTTCTTAACCACATCACTTTCGCCATCTTTGTAACTATCGGGCGAGAACGAGAACGAACTCTGGCTTCCAGACTTCCTCCCTTTAACAGGAGCAAATGGAGCTTTTACGGTTATCGCCGGGTACTGAACTCTGTCTTTGGCCGTCAAGCGTGAAATGTCCAGAGCAAAAATGACACGAAGGAATTTTCCACCGTCCACAGTTACAGTGGTGATGTTGTTGAAACTCTCGAATTTTGCAATGGGCATTGTTTTGTTTGTTTCTGCGTCAAGGTTCTTGAAGGGCTTGTTCAAGGTCACTTGCTTCTGAAGAATCTGAAATGGGAACCACAAAATCATCATGAAATATTGAAATCAAGCAGACACACAAGACACGTTAGATTCAATTATTCTTTTCGAGAAATTAGAGTAGTTTCAGCTAACTATTTCCAATTGCAAGACTAAGTTAAAGATAGAAATAAAAACTTGACTTTCAATATAAAAACCAAAAGGTCGTATCAAGTATGTGTGCTTGTTTAAGCATCTTAGAAAGGTGATTGTGGTTATTAAATGAAAGTACAGATGAAATCAGTCAGAAATTAACAAAGCATGCAAAAACAGAATTTTTTAAGCGTCTACCCTCTCTCAAAATGATCCCTTTGCCATTAAATAAATGCTAAGCGCTACGTGCAACAGAATCACTGATAAAGTTAAGGGATACTATGCCATAATAATGCAAAAATGCAGGAGTTAGAAGGAAGGAGGTTAGAGTTAAAGGTCGCAGCTAGGCGTTAGCGACCAGTCCTCAAGTTTATCTTAAATCGCATTTGTCGCCAAAGCTTACTAATTAAGAAGAGGCGAGAGCGCGCGCTGAAAAAACTCACTTTATTGGTCAAAACCTTCCAAAAATATTTCTAAAACGGTAATCATTTTTGGCCTGTAGTTTTAAAACATTCGCTTGTGGCGCACACAATTTCGGCACAGTAATTTATTTAGTTTAAAAAAATTCGCGCACCGCACCCCTCGAAAAACCCTAAAACCAGATCCACTCCTGGCTTCAGAATTAATTTTAAGCTCTATTTTTTAAGAAAAAATTCTACTCAAAATAACGAGTGAGATTAAAAAAAAACACAAAACTCACAAGGAAACATGCAATGATTTTATCATTTGAAGGTTACAGTCAATCAGTAGTAGCAATCACGTCCAACAAAAATATTTTTAGTTTGCTCTCAAGGTTTTTTGGAAAAATTCCCATTTTTTCTAAAACGTATATTGAAAATTTTGAATCATTGTTCGGGCAAGTTGAGCTATTTGTGAGATAATTTTTCTTTTTTAAAAATCTTCTTGCCTTTTTGATAGTAAAGCGAAAGCTGTCTTCGGATTTGTCATGGTGCAATCATAGGAAAGACAAAAGCTTCGAGCTTTAGTATATTAACATAGCCATCAGACAAGAGGAAAAGTGTCAATGAACGCAGAGAAACAGAAAAAAGACCAACTTCTTTTATGAAAAACTTCACTGGGATCCCTAATTTTATAATCTATATGCAGTGGGCATAAAAAAAATTGGGTTAGTAAATGTATTAGAGGATAATTGGACAAAAACTAATTTTTATCTCGAAGAAAAATCGGTGCCCTTGAAGCTATTCAAGTTTCCAAAATGACACTTTTTGACATAGAGTCGAAACGAAGCTTCGCACCAATTGCGATAGCAAACTACATGCCAAAATTCTCAAGATAGTCTGGCACGTACAAAAAAGAACAATTAAATGATTTATTTGGAAATCGTCGGCTGAAAACCCTGGATATTTTTCGCAACTCTTATAGAACTCGATTGCCAAAAACATGAAGGACACATTCTACACTAATTCCCTTCATTCTTTTCTGATAACAATTAGATGGAAAGAATACGAAAAAAGAGGTTTCGGCCCGAAAATCATGATCCAAAAGGTCCTTCAATTCGTTGAAAACCTTGGAACCAAACAAACTGCATGTCCATCAAGAACATCCGGATGCATTAATATACACTTTCGACTGCTTGCTAAAAACAGAGATCGAAATGAACAAAAAATAAACACCGAAATTTCAAAAATTTTGATTATGAAAATTTCAATAAAATACAAAAAGAAATTACAAAAAAGGAAAACTCTAGAAGCCTATGAAATTGACCCAAAAATATCAATCTTGTCAAATAAGAAGCTAATACGCAACGGCAAGGTAGCTGAACTACAGCAAAAAAAAAGATCACAAAAAAGAAGCCCGTCAGTAAAAAAAATACACGCACTTTCATAAATTACAAAACAATTCTACCAAAAACAACCTGATTTTTAAACAAAGTACAACACCCGTCACACCTTCGTACACAAGACAACCAAGTCAAACTTTTAAGAAAGCGAATTTTCCGGAAATTTTAGATTATTAAGTTAAGTTAAACTAACTGAACACTTTATCACAACAAAAAATCGTAGCGTGCAGCGTACTGAAAAAACGTGCAGCGTACTGAAAAGGGAAATCTTGAAATTGGAGATCCTACTGTGAACAAGTTCTTAAACGACAAAAAGTCTAGCACGCGATGGCAATACCCTTGCTTATCGCAAGTGTAGTAAAACTAACCCAATTTGAGGAAACTGGATCAATATGTTTTTTATTCCGCCGGGAAATCAGAGATATAAAATCCATTTTGAATTCGAAGTCGTCCACATTTTTACAAGACTTTTACACTTTTCGATGGAGTTGCCTTCAAAAAATATCATGGAGAAATCATAGTTCGATAGTGATGAAATTATAATTCCAACCGGGAAAAAAAAACAAAATTCAGCATGAACAAAAATCATTCAAAAACAAAAATCATCACGACATACTTAAAACTTTCCACTACGCTCATTGCCACTTAGTCTTAATCGACTAAATTGCAGGCATTAAAAAAAGACAAAAAAACATTGAAACAAAATGAAAAAAATTCCTAGTTTATGCAAATTGCATTTTGAAAAATTTTTATTGTAAGGAAAGCGCTGAATGAAGCTCCGAAATTCGTCTTCCTGGAGTAAACCCATGTTTACCACACCACGGCTTAAGTAACCAATTTTCATCGCAAAAAAAGGCTACTCGCACACTCGCTTTACTTTTTCAAACGAAACTGACTACATTTTGAAAAATGTTGTTTTCTTGTTGTTCCGACCTGTAAAATGTGGCCACTATCAAGAAAAACATTTAATTTGAGACGGCAGGATTATTCTTATCTTTTGCAATTGAGGCAAGCTCGTTGGTTACAATGAATGCTCTACGTTTTTAAAAAAAAATTTGCAGTACTTGTTGTTCCGACCTGTGAAAGTGTAATCAGTGTCAAGTATTGCTGAAACAAATTTTTTATACGTAGAGTAATCATTGTAACCAACAAGCTTGCCTCAATTGCAAAAGATAAGATTAATCCTGCCGTCTCAAATTAAACGTGTCGAACATCAATGATTGGTGCATTTAAATCTCGTTTCAAACCTCTTTTTCCTCCGACCATTGAAGATGGGGAAGAACTTTGTATTCGGGTGTTTTAGATTTTTTCTGTTGTGTTCCACGCAAAATGAGGTACTACATAGAACAATTGGATTGGGTCGAGTGATGTATTCACATTTTAGACCTTTCAGACGTAATTCCAACTATTAAAAAAAATTCCCAGAGTCGACTAAAATTGCTTTGAAATTTGTGAGGATTTACACTAATTTCGAGCAATTAACACAATCGAGTAACGTTCGTTATATGAAAAGTAGAGATTTAGGCTCAAAATACTTGTTTTTTTTCGTAACCGGAAAACTTCATTTGAAACTTCTTTTAGCGAGCGCTTTCTTGGCCATTCCCTACTTTGAACAACAGAAAGCAGCTAAAAACGCTGCTCTAAACTTGCGCTTATAACTCTAAATAATTCTGAATTTGAATCATTTTATACCAATTATACAGAGAGGTGAAGTTGCACTTCGCATGCACAAGCAAAAATATGACCGATAAAGCTACTGGGAAAAATTAAATGCGTAAAACTTTGAGCCTACAAAACTTCTGAAATGACGCATTAGCAGTACCAGTCAATTTGAAAAAAAAATTAGCAACTAACATGCCTCAATTTATAGAGCGGACGAATTTTAACTCCTATAAGAAAAATTTCATTTAAAGCATCAGACCCTGCCCAGGTTCGAACCCTCTTATTTTGTTGGGGGTCTCCTTCCCTAATATCCTTAGCATTGGCTACACTTAATAGCTGGTTTATGCAAGCTGGTTTATGCTCAAAATGAACACTAATATTAGCGACTTAGGTTGGAAAAAACCAGAGTTCATACTATCACACAAGCTTTGCTTGTGTAATAATGGGCTTATCTCGAATTTAAGCAAAGGACGGATACCAAAAACATTTGAAAAAATTTAATATTATGTTTTCTACCGTAACTAAATTGAAACTGGATCAAAAGACGAGCGTATTCATGCTTCTCTTCGCGAATTTAATGATTAAGAATTGTAATTATGTTTGACTGACTACACAAGAAAGACTCTAAGTTAGAATGAGAGGTGACAAGAAATTCACAATTACACCAATAGCTTGTTGCACTCACAATACAGATAACATGCAAATAAGTTAGCGGTCGGTCGGGCAGCAATTTCTAAATTATTGACTTTTATTTCGAAAAATTCCATGAAACCACAGGCTTAACAACAGTGCAGAGGTTTAGTTTCACTGCAATTTTGCGGTTGCTATTTTCGCTGTTATTAAGATTAAAAAATGGCAAGACACCCAAAACAAGCTCAAATCTGGTTCGACTCTTACAACAAATCCGCTTCTTGGCGCCATAAAATTTCTCGAGTTCACAACATCATGGACTGTCTCCTGGAGCTGTGGTAATATTTGGCCCATAAATTGGTTCGGCTCAGTTAATCCAGGGAACATCATCACCATTTCGGGTTGGTTAGTCACAATGAATTCGTGTTGACTCCAAGCGTGAGGTGCCGTAAAAATGAGTTTGTATGGTTTTGCTGATGATGCAACCACGATTTTGACATTGGGCGACATTACCGAATTTCTGCCGGGCGCCTAAGCATATGAAATAGTTGTAAGTATCGCAAAATATTATTTTATTGGTCGAGCCTCAAGCATAAATGAACGCTCCGAATACTTTTTTTCTCTTTTTAAGAATAAAAATTTAAGTTAAAATATGTCTGGAGCCGCAATAATGTCCGAGATAACGAATAAGCCGTTGACAATTTTGGAACTAGCAGTGCATTTAAGGATAGGATTTTAGATAGTTGAGCAACTAAGCGAAACAACAGAACCATGGACTAGATATTTCATCATTGAAATCATCTCGGAAAACACAAGCGAGAGCAGGCAGGCCAATCAGAACGGTTTCAACGGAAGCACGAGAAAGAAGTGACAAACCCCATTTGCAAATGCCTACAAACCCCTGCCACTTTCAAGAGTGACAAGGCATCCAATGAGATCAAGTGACGATAAATCAGCCGAAACTTTTCCAACAGACAACGGAAGTAAAACTTTTATATTGACGGACCTATTCTTATCCAAGAGAGAAAAATTTTTCATACCAAACAAATCACTTTTCCATGAATAGCTTCCCGACCGCCGCGATATTATGATCTACAGTTTACAACATGCTGTCAAATTCGATGATACTTCAATCGCCCTTTTTTGTATTACCATTGCACTTTTTGCGTCCAGGTCTTGGCTTTGCAGTGTGAACAAAGACCCCGGGGTTCCTTTCAGATTGGAGCCCTTTTCCAGTGACAAATCAAACAAGGTTGCATTGTTGTAGTTAATAACTCGCATAAGTTGAATATAAGAGAACTGTCGAGCGTGAACAACTGTGAGAGAGACTCCTGCTTCTTGCAACCCTTTAGTATCCACGTCTGTTATCGTGGACTCAACGTCCATACTGTCTTGGTAAGAAGTTATGAGAACTATTTCATGGGCGTTCTTCCCTGAGATAGCTCCATAGTTACCCTAAAATTTCATCCGTATTTGGACTAAAAATTTATAGGTAAATCTTTGCAGAAAACGCGTGAATTAATATCCAGAATCCTGAAAACAAACATGGCCTCTTGTTCGATGACATTGTAGGAATCTTGGATTTTTTCACAAGAGCGGCTTCGTAGATTCGAAAAATTCACAAAAACAAGATTCGTATTTTGTTCACTGACACTGAAACATGCTTTAGCTCCTAGTTGAAGTGAAGTGGTCGGAAGAATGTAGAAAAAATTCATTGCAGACAACGGCGACCAATTTAGTAGGAGTGTTCGGATTTTCGTGAAGGTGGTCGTACTGTCGTGAATCGGTCGTACTGTCGTGAATCGGTCGGACTAATACAGAAAATCTTAGCCGAAAATAGCAACCATTTTAGGACCGAAGACGTTCCCCGCAATAAATGCAGAAAAAAACAAGCAATTCCTTTCATAGTCTCTTGCTATTCAACATTCGATTTTATGCGTTTGCTTCCCGACCTACTTAATATCATAATCTGCAGCATGCAAGCATCACCACTTAAAACTACCATTTCACTTTTCGCGCTCATATCTTGACTCTGCAGGCTGAATAGAGAGCCAGGAGTTCCTTTCAGATCTGTCGATTCTGAGTTCAGAGCCAAGTCATATAAGGGAGCATCGTTGTCTTCGATAACTCCTAGGAGCTGCACGTAGTAGTACTGTGTTGCTTGGATAACCGTAAGAGCGACTGCTGATTCGACCAGTCGGTCTGTTTGTGCTTCATTTATCCAAGGCCGAGTTGAGTCTTCAAATGAGGTGATGAGAACTATCTCATGAGCATAGTTCCCAGATATAACTCCATATTTATCCTTTGAACCAAAACCGACAGACATTAAGACACTCATTGTTAAACTTCCTGTTTTTTTTCCCAAAAATAAACGTTTTAAATCTTTGACCAAAAAGTTTCGGAGTTCCGAATCCAGGAAAAATATCCCAATTTTGCTGCCCGACATCGATTAAGAAGTTAGACCGCTAACTTTGAAGAAACATTCCAAGAGCCGTTACCATTCCTTCTGATTTCTAACAGCTGCAACAATTTTCCTTACCGTCAGGGTTTCTAAGCCGACTGGCATTTTAAACCTACAGTGAACCCCGCAATTTGCTCCTGTGTTGAAATAGGACGACTTCGAAGCTGCTATTATACCGTCCAACTGAGCATATTGGAAGTTTATCGCGAAGAAAACGGAAAGTTTGATGTCTGAGTCGACAATCACTTCCGCGAAATCGTCGGCAAACGGTCCGAAGTTTTCGACGTTTGACACAACTAACATCAACTCGCTGTTCGGCAACACAGAACCAAAAGCTCCGTTCTGGTCAAAACAAACAAAGTAAATATTCAGCTCATAAGACTTCCCCCAGATGGAAGACATGAACTAATCTGCTTTTTTTAAACAGATTCTTAAATATTTGTCCGCTAGCATCTCACGAAAACGCGTTCGATTCCAATTAATTTGAACAAGCAACTCGTTATCTTATCACCTAAAATAATTTAGTAAACCACAAGCTTCGCTTGGGCAAACAAAAAATAGAAAACTTGCCATCGTGTTGGTTTCATACCACCGACTGCCAGGCAAACCGACCGCTAACACTTTATAACCACTGCGACACATGCTATCCGAGCATCGGCAATGCGTTTAAATACCATTTGCGCTTTGGGCTGTGCAATTTGGACAGGCAAATAAAACTCTTTAATCGGCCAGCCAAATGTCGTGTCAAATACAGCCGAGTCCGCCTTTTTCATCAGCTCCACGAGAGCCGGACCCCAAGCGTGATACCTGGCAAACGCGAACGAAAGCTTCAAGCTTTGTTCGAGAACAGTCGCCTCGTATATATTGACGAAGGGACTATGATCCGCAGGGTTGCTCACGACGAACACAATTTCGTGATTGGGAGCAGCTAAACCGATACCGTGCTTCTGTTTAAAATACAGTTTCTGCATTACGATTGGTTTAAAATTCACTTGCCAAGGTTTAAAATCAAAACAGCCCACCTTTTTTTGCCTCTTTGCCCAATGCAAGAAAGTTTTAAATATTCAGTTAAACCCCCCCCCCCCTTTGCTCCCGAATCATTAAGAAGAAAAGCAGTTGCTCAACTTTACACAAAAGCCTCTTAACTTTTACTATTGAGTAAGAATCTTGAAATGATCTGCTGGTCGAGTCGTCTTCAGCTACGAGCTGATTTCGAAACACGGACATAAATTCCGAGTTAGGTAGCTTTCCAATCCATAGTTATAATGTTTACAACAACAGTAGAGCGAAATTGAGTTAAAAATAGAACCAACCTTGAACATATGACTAAAATATCAAATGAACATTATCCAATAAAAATAAACGAAGTTGCAATATAGTTCAAAATTTGTTATCGGTTAAGTTGACTCTTATCTTATCCCAGGATAAACTTTTAAATAGACCGTCAAAATATTTTTTAAAATAGATACGATTGTTTTTAAGTCCATATTTCTTTTTATATTTGAGTTTTAAAAATCATGTCGATATGTTGATGGTGTCAAAATTAGGGTCATTTTTTTTCTTCAACTTCAGATCTCAGCAAAGGATTTTTCTCAGCAAAAGAATTTTGATCAATTCAAAAATTCACTCTTTTAAGTCCTCTTGAGATCTTAATCCACATTCTCTGGCAACCCTCCCCCCCTTCCCCCCAAGACACTTACATAGTCCGAGTCGGCATTTTGGTTGCCGGTGCAGCCCAGTGTTCTGAAACTGGCGGTTAGACTCCGTAGGGACTCTTGATTGGCGGGCGAGGGGTCTGTTTTAACTGTTTGACTTAGCCCATCGATCGCACTGCTAAGAGTAGCACACGTGTTATCCTTGGAGCCGGCCTCGTTCTAAACAGTGATGTACGGTTCGGTTCTCTATTTGTTCATAAACTAAATTATCTACCATAATTTAAGTAAGAAAAGCCACTATGGATGAAATGGAAGTATAAGATTTTCCATTTTTAAGATTCGGAGGAGGGGGGCGGGCTTTTTCTTGCCCTAGAAAGAAAACTGAATAGACGCGCCTGGAGCTGACGACACCAGCTTAGAATCAAGTGGCTTTCTTTTTACCAATCAAATTAGAAAAAAAAAGATTTTATACTGGAACTTTGTGCCACCATGAGAACAAACATTGCAAAGAGGAACCAAACGGTACATCACTGATTGACATCAACAGAAGCACGAACGACCGACAACCAAAGAGGCAATCAAGTATAATGAACTAATTGCGTGACCTTTTCATAAACCGGATGCTTAATCGTATCTTAATGTTTAGAAAAATACTGACCGGAAATATCCACTTGTTATTTACATTTTCAAGGAGTTTTGACTTTTTCCACTACTTTTTGATTTTTAAGATTTTATAGACAGAATTTTGACGATCTATTTTGTCTACTATTAATATAGGACTTGATGGCATGTGAAATAAATTACTGATCTTAAACCTTAGAAAGGATATAAAAGTATTTTATTGACTAACCAAGCCTGATATATCAGCGCCACCCTCCGCTACACATTTCGAGTACTGCGCTTGCAACTTTCGAATCAGTTCCGTTTCGCCCGAATCCCCGCCGTTCGCTTGCATCATCTTAATCGTGTCCATTATGGAATCACAACTAGCCAGCGCATTGCCGGAGCCACCCTAAACCCAAAATACCGGACATCAGTAAGCCCAAAAACTGAAATGCCTGTTCAAACTATTGAGTGATTAATTTTTCAGAAAACTAAATTATACGCAGTACCAGTCTTAAGTTTATGAATCTTGAAATAACATAAAATGAGCCTACGAATGAGCTTAAAATGAGCATAAAATTATCATTTTATGAAAATAAATAAACGATCGTTTTAAAACATACAGAAAAAACAAGTTGAAACCAAGGAAAACAATCAAGATACTTTTTAAAGTTAGAGACGGACTCATTAGCACGTGCGAGCACTACTATCGAACGGAACTTCAATTAGATCGGAACAAGAGCAACGAAATAACACAAGCGCAACAAGAAAAACACCATTAATTTGTAACTTATTCCACAAGCCATCAAATAACCACATCTGAGAAACCGTTCAATGAAATTCGAGAAAAAGAAGTCTCTGGCAACTGGCTTGACGCTGGAACCATAATTGGTTTCTATAACCAGGTGTTCATCGTCATCTACTCACATTAGTATCGATTCCTCCTTGTTCCAGACACTTTTCGTATTGATCCTTTACACTTTTGATAGCAGCCGAGTCAGAATTGGGGTCTGCTTCCATAGACGCCAGCACTGTTGAGAAATGGGAGCAGGTTGTGACTCCGGTATTGCTGTCCCCACCCTGAAAAACGACGCCAGCGTCCAGCCAGTTGCCAAATAGCCAATATATTCAACTTTCAATGCATTCAAGCCAGTCTGGGCCAAGTTTCATTGCAAAGCCAAACTAGATAAATATCCTTTCTGACAACATATGTAACACTTGGAACGCAAAATACGGCCTGTTCATCTTTAAGCTTCTCTCAACAACACAAACCTAGCAAGACAACTTAGCGAAAAAGATGAAGTAAATTTTATGAAGTAAAAGCGACATGCCATTAAACGATTTCTCAGATACTGAATTATTGCGTACAAAACGCAATCTGTATGAAATTACACCGGAATAATAATTGCAACCTTTCAGTTTTTGCCAATTTTCTTTCTTTCGACTTACATCGATTTCTGATTCGTCCAAATCTGTTAGACAAGCTGCGTTTTTCTGCATGAGCATATTTCGCACATTGACATCGGAAGTTGAAGTGTAAAGTTGTCGGATATCTTTGCACGATAGTGTTCCGTCGCCTCCCGACCCGCCCTGAACAAAGATTACCCTAAGGGGGTCCGATCGTTTAACAGCATGCCGCCTTATATCATAACCAACACCATCATTTATTGATAACTTACTGACAAATTTACTGTCCAACAAACACGTCAAATTTTAGACCTAAATTGCGACTTCTCATTGACTTCTACTACGCACGCATTGCTTTTACAAGAGACAAAACAAATTTTAACAACAAATTTAGCGAATGCTAAAAATTTTGGCCAAGCCATTCTGGATTTTTTCTTCTTTGTGTTGGACAATAAAGTTGCAAGTAAATTTTTGCCAGAATTATCAGATACTGCGAGAATAATAACAAAAATTTTTTCCAGAACGCAAAACACTAATTTCAGTTAAAATAACAAGCGACTATGGACGATGGAAAACAACAAGCACGATTTCTTAAAATGGGAAAAATGCGAAACAATTTATTCGGACCAAAAACAAGCCTGTGAAATACTTGTGAGATACTTTTGAAGAAAACTGAAGTGAAAGCAGAACCAAAACTTGAATTTGATCTTGAATGGAACATTGCTGACCTCTTTAGTGGCCCTCGCCCTGCACTCCTCCAGGCTTTTCCTACTCAACTCGATCAACTCAGAAGTTCCACTCTTCATAGCATTGTCATACATCACCTCCCAAGCACTACAGTCCACCCCCTCTCCCCCTTGACCACCATCCCCACCCTCACTCACACCCTAAGCAGAAAGAAGGGGCATGCGTTTGATTAATTAACAGCGCTTGAACCGGGGGAAGGGGGGTACTCATGCTCACAACCCTTTGACCATGGTTCCCGATTATCTTAGTAAATCGAGTAAACCAACATATAAAATAGCCAACAAAAAAATTCAAAACCATTAAAAAAATATGGCCATAAATCTTTTTTGAATTTAAAGCATTTTTTTAAGATTGACCCTTTTATGGATAAAATTAGTCCAATCTAAAAATTTAAATCCACGTTTAAAACTCAAATTCGGTCACATTTTTTTTGCAACATTAGCCCTTTCGTTACTGAAGAGCGTAATTTACCGTTATTATAGCAAACTAATAAAAATAGAAAATAAAACTCGAACAATCAAAATTGGGCGAGATTAAAGGATAATACTTTTTCCCGAAAACATAGCCAACTGAAAGTTGGAAAAGAGTAATGAACGCAAGGAAACTGAAAAAAAAAATGACTCGTTTTTTGTTTCAAAAACCTTCACGTTTTGAATTTCGAAAAAATACAGGACACTAAAGCTCTATAAAACTGTAGAACAATTTATGATGAACACTTTTTTGTTAAAAAATAAACCCAACTTGAGAAAACTGGATCAATAGGCAAAACTTTGATTTCGCAGCGAAATCTGATAATTAATTTCCATTTTCGAAATTAGAAGTCGACCATGTTTTTCATGACCTTTACCTTTTTGCTGTTCGATAGTGGAGTTGGCCTTCCTTTTAACAACGGAAATTCACTGAACTTGAAAAAATCACTAGTCAAACCGCGAAAAACCAGAATTGAAAAATTACCAAAAAAAAATACAAAATCAGCAAGACATATATAAGAATACTCACTACGTTCATTACTCTTGAAAACCATCACGAAATATATGAGTTTCTTCCCTACGTTCATTGACTCTTAACCATCGTCAGCATCAAAGCCAATTACTCTCGAACGAAATGAGCAATACCTCTACCCTGAAACGACTTCTAAAGGCTGCTTTTTTTAACGAAGATAACAAAAAAATGGAAAACACTATTGACACAGATGCGAAGCTGCAATTCGCAAGCAAAAGCAAAAAATGGCAAATGGAAGCTTTCAAATAGCGTGAAAATGCCATAAAATTAAACAAACTGAAATATGGAAAAGCAAAAAAAAAAATTTTCCTCTACGGGAATCGAACTTACTCCATCGACGACCAACAACATTGGAGAGTAATCCATTGCTAATTGAGCTATATGCGCATGCTTTCATCCAAATACCAGCTACACGGACACTAAATTTGGCATTTTGGAGAAATTGGCACTAATTCATGTGACTTGGCTTTAAAAAAATCTGACGCACAGAGACGAAGCTCCACTTCGAAATCACAATTGAAAAAAAGCAGTTAAAAACCAAGTCTAAAATTCAAACTGAAATTAGAGAAATAAGTAGCCATTTAAGTTCGAAACGACGAGTTGAAGTGGCACTCGGTCGGTTTTTTTAACCTCGTGTATGAGCAGGGGCGGATTTGGGGGGAGGGGGGCGGACGCCCCCTCCCCCTCAGGGATTCGACCCAAAGGGTCCCCCCTTTGGTACTTTTTAAGAAATCCATTTTTGCCGACCGACCCTAAAATTTTTCCTAAGGCGCCAATATATACTAACTTTGAGGGGGAGCGCGCGCCCAAAAAACGCGATTTTTTTGTCAAAATTTTTTCAAAAATTTGCCTGCGGCGCAGAAAATTTGGCCAAAACATTACCTTTTAGTGCTTTAGAAGAGCTCGGAAAATCAATTTGGTCAACCTAAAAAAAAAAGGTCGTCAAAATTTTCGAAAATTTTTTTGAAAATCCGCCCCCCCCCCCTCGAAAAAATCCTAGGCGGCCCTGTGTATGCGTATTGTTTTCGTACCCGTGATAGAAACATTGTTAAGTGCTGAAAAAAAATTTTCACTCTAACAATGAACACACATGGTAACCGACAATAAATCCAGATTTGCGATCAAGTGTAAGACTTAATAAACTGAGTGGGACGCAGAAAGCAAATTCATTGCAGCAAAACAGTCAAAACTTGTGCTACAAAGCGCTTTGATCAACATATGAGCCACTAAATCATTCCTAGACACTTGAGATCCCGTTTGAGCGCATCAGATTTGGATTCAATATCGTGCACTTAACTGAGATGAAGAGTATAACGAGAGACAAGCCGAATTGGACAAGCATTTAGTTTCTTGTACAGTTTAAAAAGTATACTTTTTATCAACAATTTTCATCGGAGATAAAAAAAATTTTTAAAATGATTCATCATGTTCGTGCCAAACTCAATTTTCAGTTGTTAAAAATAGGTAAGTTTCTTAAATTACTTCTTTCAGAAAATGAGAAATAGTATCGCTAAAATTTCAAGATCATATCAAAATTGAGTTCATTTATGGCCAGTTGTTTGTGATTACTCCTGGAGTAGTTACTCCTGGAGCTGACAGAGAATGAAGCTTCGTGTCAACGACAACAACCAACTTTGTATTGCAGGCATTCTTTGATTCTTTGTATTGCAGGCAGCAGGAAATGGAAGCGATACTGATTCTTTGTATTGCAGGCAGCAGGAAATGGAAGCGAGAACCCAAGGGTCTATCAGAAGAAATAGTAAACGATTCAATTTAACCAACTGACGCAATTGAGACAACCAGAAAACAGCAAAGCTGAGGAATTTTCATGAGAAGCGTTGAAAATCTCTCACAGTATCAATTGCAATTAGGAATATTAGCAGATATGATTTATCCACACAAGAGCAATTAAAAACAGATCGACCTAGAAATAAACATCATCGTAATGATGACAAGAAGGAAAATGAAGCCTGCATCTTGTTCGACTGACCTGGTTTGCTTCAAGACATTGGAAGTAGGCCCCCCTCGCTAGTTGTTTCTGGGCCTCCGAGAGGGAGGAGTCTTGCATTGCAATCTGATAGGCCAATTCTTTACTCTCACACTCGTTCGACGCAGCCGACCCACCATCTACACCCCCACCCTACAGAAAAATGACATCTTTCGGCTCTTTTCCACCCTCCCCCTAATTTCCTATTCCAATAGCAAAACTTCCAAAACGTCTTTAAACGTAATATTACGGCTCGATACATAATTTTATGAAGCAATATTTCTCAATAATTTATGTTCACTAAGCCACATTTTCGTTATTGTGAAAACTGGAAAAAAATATCTTCTGGTCTTTTCCTACGCAAAGACAAAACCGTCCAAAAAACTTACAAACTCGTGAATAGTTTTTGTTAATTTTCAACTTCGATCATTGAAACTTCCACAAATTGTCAAAAAAACGAATATCAGACGCGCGACGAAAGAACACAGATATATGTGCAAATATTCAGACCACAAACTTCCGACGGCATAAGGACAAAAACTGCATCAGGATATCAACTCGGAAACAATATCAATCAACCTCTACTCATGAAAACATCCACGATGGAGGAACCGCCCCTCTGACAGGAGCAAGCAACATACATACAAACATACATACATAACAAACAAACTATCCAGGAACAACTTATGCCCTCATCTTGGCAAACTAAGCGAGTTTGCGGCCAAATTCACAGCTTGTTCGTCTGGAATGGTCTGGTTTATGGTAAAAAACGATAGAAAGCTGCAAACAGTTGTGAGACAAAATTAAATGAAGATCAAATGAATCAATTCAAAAGCTTTATTCAAAGGCCAAATTCAAAAGCTTTTTTTTCAGACTTTTTTTGTTTCAAGGTCATCTGAAAATGTTTAAGTAGCGAGTTGTGACCAAACATTTGCTCAAAATTGGCAGATAATGTTTCTTGATTAATTCTGTCAATCTGAACTTTTTGCAACTTATTTAAATGAGTGAAACTGTCATTCAATCAATCAGCCTACCTGGCATTCCTCTAGGTCAGCTCGTAGCAGTCGGATGACGTTGGGACTCAGTCCCTTCTCTAACCCTTCTTGCAAGGCTGCCCTTTCAGAAGTGCAATCCCCGCCATCCCCACCACCCCCCTCGGGTACAACCACCTGAATAACAGGGGGGATCAAATAGCTGCATGAACTAGGCTTGTTATTTATTTAAAATATTTCAGCTATTTTCGATGAAGAAACCTGATTTTGGATTAAGAACCATTTAGAAAACTTCAATTACAATAAAATATGGACAAAAGTATTACAAAGTTTTTTAATGGATGTTCTCATATTTGACGAATGGAGGGGAAGGAAGGGTTTTTGGAGGTGGCGAGGATTCACGAAGAAAAAATACAACGCAAACAATTCGACAAACCAGATAGTCAGTGTGGGTTAGAAGTTGGATTACGGCTAGTTAGCGATACGAGTTGGAAAAATATTGACAATTAAAGATGACAATCTATTAACCAAACTATATCAGATTAAAGATAACAAACTTCAGAAGACGCCACATGATTAACTGAAGAAGATAACAGGCACAAAAATGGAACCTCAGACACTCAACTGATTTAAACTCAACTTACGAAGCCACATATACAAAGAAGAGATCCAATTTTCAAGACAAAGTAGTGAATTTCTACCGGAAATTACCAGAACCCACAACAAAAAACTGAAATAAAAGCCTCATCAAACCGAAGCGCCACATACATAGAGACCGAAACGACTGCTGACAGATGGAACAATTTATAAAATCCAAATCACTAAAATTACGATAAACGAATACTAATACATAAAATTAATTGATCTCGACGCAGGATAAACACGCACCGAAGACTCTTGCTGTTGACTGATGCATTTGTCCAAGCTGCTCTTGAGGGACTGGATGACATTGGACGAGTAGCCTTCTTTGATTGCCTCCTCCCACGCATTTCGCTCTCCTTCACACCCAGAAGCAGCCCCATCATTTCCATCAACCTGGCAACACAAACGCGCGCTACCCTCACCGTCAACTTATGCCATCCATATCATCGAGAACAATAGGAATGACATGCAGAACACACTTCCGAGAATCTAATTTTTCTCAAAAAACAAGGACAACAGCCAACAGGACGTAGAGCCCAAAAAACTGAGCGCAGAGCGAACACAAACGAAGCTCCTATAACGGCTACAACCTGCTACTACGGGATTCGAACATGCGTCTCCTGGTCCCGAACCACTTGCTTCAAACTTTTAGCCATAACATCACCACATACTACTTTCACGCATATTTCGTTCTTAAAAATCAGGAAGCAAAGAACGTTCTTAAACAAAGCGGATAACGCAGTCAAAAGGAAGTTTGAAACCTGTCTATAATCTTAAGGAAATCAAAAAAAAATATTTTAAAAAGAGTTATTACTCTGCCTAAACTCTGTTGGGATGAGTAAGACTCAAACTTCGATTAAAAAAAGACTCAGATGTTTTTTGTCCAACTTTTGATCAAACAAATCGAGCCAAAAATAGCGCATTTAATGATGAAATTTCGGGTCACTATTTTGCAAAACAACTTGCACCATAAGATTTCTGATGAATCGACCTCACTAAATATCTTCACTCCGTTCACCAACACTTAATAACTAGATCATACTGAGTGTGTATTTACAACGAAGATATCATAAAAATGGAAAAACTATTGACACAGATTCGAAGCTGCAATTCGCAAACAAAACCAAAAAAAATGGCAAATGGGAGCTTTCAAATAGCAAGAAAATGCCAAGAAAAATAAACAAACTGAAATATGGAAGAGCAAGAAATTCCTCCTTACGGGAATCGAACCTACTCCATCGATCAAGCGAACTCATTGCAGCAAAACAGTCAAAACTTGTAATAAAAAGCGCTTTGATCAACATATGAGCCACAAAATCATTCCTCGACACTTGAGATCTCGTTTGAGCGCATCAGATTGGATTCAATGTCATGCACTTAATTGAGATGAAGTGTATAAGAGAGACAAACCGAATTAGACAAGCATTTGTTCAGATCTTGTTGCAGTAAGTCTATCATATGCGCCGAGTACTTCTTCTCAACCGCCTCTTCCAGGGATTTCCTCTTACTGGAACAGTCTTTGGAATCCCCGCTGCCATCAACCGGGTCAACGACCACCTAACACAAAACTTACTTGTGGCTATTCCTATTATAGCTAAATAAAGCATACTTTTTATCAACTAGTTTTCTTCTGAGGTAACAATTTTTTAAAATGATTCATCTTGTTCATGCCAAACTCAATTTTCAGTTGTTTAAAATAGGTAAAATTCTTAAGTAACTTTTTTCAGAAAATGAGAAATAATATCGTTTTGGGCAATTAAAATTTCAAGATCATATCACAATTGAGTTCATTTCTGACCAGTTGTATGTGGGTTGTTCATCACCAAAAGGGTTGTTCATCACCAAATTCTATTCACTGCAATGAATGACCTAGCTTCCTATTAAGGAACAGATAGAGCAAGAAAGCAGACTAAAGAGCAGCAAAGATAAGCTTTCTCTTTCTCTCCTTTTCTGAACTCAAACTCAATCATACTGTCCAAATGAATCCAAAGTGATCTCCCGATTACATTTCAGCCCGATCTTAAGTTAAGCATCGCAGAAAACTAAAGGCATGTATCAAGCGTGACATCGCAAGAAAAAAGCAAGCGTGACGTCGCAAGAAATGAAAGAAAGTGAGCCAACAACCAGCTGCTCCTGGAGCTGACAGAGAATGAAGCTTCGTGTCAGGCAACGACAACAACAACCAATGATTCTTTGTAATGAAGGCAGCAGGAAATGGAAGCGAGAACCCAATGGTCTATCAGAAATTTTTTTTAACGATTCAATTAAACCAACTGAAGCAATTGAGACAACCAGAAAACACCAGTGCTGAGGAATTCTTATGAGAAGCGTTGAAATGCCCGCAGTATCAATTGCAATTAAGAATATTAGCATAGATGATTTCCCGCATAAAAGCAATAAAAAAACAGTATCGACCTAAGAATAACATCATCGTAATGATGACACTAAGCATACAAGATAAGCATAACTATAAAAAACTCATGCGATGAAAATCAAAAAAGAGTGTCAAACACACTTGTGATTTAGCTAGACACTGGTCCAAGTCTTTTTGGAGGAGATCTATGACATTAGAGGGGAAACCTCGCTCCCTCCCATCCTCCAGATCTTCCCTCTGTTTCAAACAATCCGAGGAGCTGGAAGAAGAAGCATCGTTCTATACAAACATATTCAATCTCCATTTTCTCTCTTATGCATACATTGAGTGAGGTTGGCTTCTTCTAAGAAACTGCTCTTTTTTTTCTACGGCAGCATTTTTGTCACAAAAAATGAGCTCTGAATTTATGCCATTGTGTCAGAAGCTGTAACGTTGCTCTCCCGTAACTGGACAAAAACATTTAAGAAAGTTTCCTTTTGCTAAATTAAATAAAATAAGGTAAATGTTTCTTTTTTTTAAAGCTGAACAGAAAAATTTGAAAAAATCAAAAGATTTTCGCCAAAACCAAGTTATTTTCAAAAACCTACAAAAGGTAAAGACTTAATCGATATCGCGAAGTTTGACATACTTCGCGATATTGGACAAAAACATTTAAGAAAGTTTCCTTTTGCTAAATTAAATAAAATAAGATAAATGTTTCCTTTTTTAAAGCTGAACAGGAAAATTTGAAAAAATGAAAAGATTTTCGCCAAAACCAAGTGATTTTCAAAAACCTACAAAAAGTAAAGACTTAATCGATATCGCGAAGTTTGACATACTTCGCGATATTGGACAAAACATTTACGAAAGTTTCCTTTTGCTAAATTAAATAAAATAAGATAAATGTTTCCTTTTTTAAAGCTGAACAGGAAAATTTGAAAAAATCAAAAGATTTTCGCCAAAACCAAGTGATTTTCAAAAACCTACAAAAAGTGAAGACTTAATCGATATCGCGAAGTTTGACATACTTCGCGATATTGGACAAAAACATTTAAGAAAGTTTCCTTTTGCTAAATTAAATAAAATAAGATAAATGTTTCCTTTTTTAAAGCTGAACAGGAAAATTTGAAAAAATCAAAAGATTTTCGCCAAAACCAAGTGATTTTCAAAAACCTACAAAAAGTGAAGACTTAATCGATATCGTGAAGTTTGACATACTTCGCGATATTGGACAAAAACATTTAAGAAAGTTTCCTTTTGCTGAATTAAATAAAATAAGATAAATGTTTCCTTTTTTAAAGCTGAACAGAAAAATTTGAAAAAATCAAAAGATTTTCCCCAAAGCCAAGTGATTTTCAAAAACCTACAAAAGGTAAACACTTAATCAATATCGCGAAGTTTGACATACTTCGCGATATTGGACAAAAACATTTAAGAAAGTTTCCTTTTGCTGAATTAAATAAAATAAGATAAATGTTTCCTTTTTTGAATCTGAACAGGAAAATTTGAAAAAATCAAAAGATTTTCGCCAAAGCCAAGTGATTTTCAAAAACCTACAAAAGGTAAAGACTTAATCCATATCGCGAAGTTTGACATACTTTGCAGCACCAGAGCATGAACTTGCGCATAATTGCTACCATGAAAACGAAACCAGATGTTGGAAAGGTCTACAACTCAACAAATACTCAGACTAGAACAACATGACAACAATAAATACATAGTCCTTATCAATTGAAGTAGCCTATTTTCAACTTATGACGCACAAACTAACCATAACCAAAGAGACCCCACACTCGAAATCACGACTTAAACATGCATCACCATGTCAATAACGACCTCAATTAACAGAAACAAATTGTAACGCCAACTAGTAGTGAAACAATTGCCGTCATGACAACAGCATCATCTAACAAGTATCAACAGATTTGATCTCCTGCGACCGCAGATAATTTAGTAGCTTTGGATGAGCCAGGAGGATAAATATTTCAAAACATTCGCCATTATTGAACTAGGAAACATTAACAATAGAAGGTTTCCAGTAGACTATCGAGATGATATCATAGCCCCATTAGGAATCACAATAATCAATAATGCTCATATCTATCAATCTACTCAGTGTCTAACCTCAGTATATTCTGCTTTACAATCGAGAAGCGCCTTTTGTAGAACATCTATCAGTGACTCATCTCCTCCTTGACTTATGACCTTGTCTAGTGCATCCTGCTGCTTAGCACATGCGGTCGCAACTGAACCCCCACTCGACTCCTACAACATATTCCACTTAAGGAAGCTTACATTCTCAACCTGTCTCACTCAATCAAACAATTCAAGCACCATGGAAGAAATCATTTAAAACAAAACCTTCGCCAACAGACAGTTGGGAAGCTATTAACGAACAAAAAACTATTCCTGAGCTTCATGAAAAAAAAATTTCTCAACTTTTGAAAACTTTAGATCAAATGAAAACAGCCAACTGACAGTTGGAAAAGTAATTAACACAAGGAAATAGAAAAAAATGGAGTTGTTTTTTGAAATAATCTCAACTTCTGAAAAAAAATAGATGCCCTTCAGGCTCTTTGAATTTCTAGAACAAATTATGATTGGCCCTTTTTTGATAAAAATAACCCAATTTGAAATCACTGGATCAATAGATAAAATTTCGCTGGGATATCTGATGATTCCACTTAAACTACTATTTCAAACCTGATAGCATTAAGACTGGCATGAAGCATTAAGACTGGCATAAACATAAAAAACTATTGGAAACACTGAATGATTTTTTTTTAAAAAAGTTCTCATGAAAATTTCTCTCTTTTATGGCAGCTATTTCACTTGCAAGAACGATGAATGACTCGCAGATGCAACTAATGCTACGATTTGTCATAAAATTTTAGAAAAACCCTGAGCCAAGAAAAATCACAATTCTTGACGATACTGATGAATATTCTTTTCGTTTCGGATTGAAAAACACATCACTGAAAATTGAAAATGACTTAAAATTAGAAAAAATTCTGTTGAAATTTAACACATCAATTTTGTCTTTTCTTTTTAACTGAACCGTTCCCACAATTCAGAAAAAATCTAGATTTGCCAACAGACAGCACTCGATTAGGCTGAATATCTAAATCACATATTACATAAAAAATAAATTGAATTTTATTTTAAGGCAAAAACATATCCAATCGAAGATTGGAAAAAGGTAATGAACTCAAGTAAACATAAAAAATAGATGCCCTTTAAGCCTTTTGAATTTCTAGAACAATTTCTGATTGGCGCTTTTTAGATACCATGAACCCAACTTGAGAAAACTGGATCAATCGGTAAAGTTTTTATTCCGCTGGGAAATCTTAAAAATAAATTCCACTTTCGCAACTAGAAATCGTTATAAAAATAACTTGATCCGAAAAAAAGCGACATATAAAGTTACCTTGATCCGAAAAAAAATCGAAAACCAAGAAATTTTTTTACTGAAAAGCCTAACAGTGCTTCCTTATACACCATTGCACTTTAATAAACGAAAATCATCTTTCAGAATCTAAACCGACAGCTTCACTCGAAAACCAGAAAGCCGAAAAATAATCGGCAAAAAAAATTAAAATTCGATCGCTTCATATACTTCTGTTAGCAGCCTAAATATAACGATGTGTAAGAACTAAAAGGGTTGAATTTTATCGTTTAAAAAACAATTGAATGCAAGCTGGCTAAAAAAGAGACCAAAAAAACGACGGAAAAATGAAGACCGAAATACAGATAGCAAAAAATTATATCCCAGACTTTGGAACCTCAATCAGGCCCTTTTAATTCTACACTAAGTGGGCAGCTCCAAGGATGTAATTGATATTTTATAAGAAAGCAAGATCAAGTTGTTTCTAGAGATTTACATAAAGGCAAGCAGCTCTATAAAGTAAATACACTAAGCTGATCGCAATAGTAACACGAAAAATAGTTAATTAGAAAAAGTCAAGCCCTGATTATACAACATTTGTTCTTTCATGTCTAAGAAACAACTCATTTAATTTCACAAAAAATGGATACTGTCCTTTTGACTCATGGTTACGAGACCTAGAAAACAAGTATTTGACGCTCTAAACATTGAAAAAACTATTAAAAACTATCGAAAAGACTTTGAAAAAGTTCAGAGGCTGCCTTTAAAAATTTGTATCTCAATTCATTTTGAATGTTAACTTGAAATGCCTATTTATTGTTCGTACTTCTGTTTTAACCTCATTTCATCTGTTTGAAATTTCAACTGTCCTATTGCTAACGAAAACTTATAACTTCCAAATCTGAATAACACAATCGAAGTAGATGAGAGCTCCGACCAAAAGAGTGGAAAACTGAACAACATGAACACTCATCGCTTCAATCGAGAGATCTATCCAACGCATCTGTCCATCACTATTGAACCTTATCACAGCAAAACAGTAACTCATTCCATATAGCCCTAACGAGCACTTCCAGTTTAAAATCAAGTTTTTCCATAACTAGTCTCGCATTAAATGAACTTCTGGTTCGATTCCCGGCCGATGATTGCTTTGAAAAACAGATGATTCAACTTCCTGAAATTCCAGTACGTCTATTCAAAACGTCGGCAGGTCCAAAATGATACGTAACGTAAAAAAACATCAACAAAAAATAACAAAAGCTATTTGAATAATTCAAAGCACTTTCATCGTTTCAAGACACAGGAGTCTCGGATCATAGACTAAAACGGTCTCAGCCTCATTCTCACGGCAATATTTGCAGCCTGCTCATGGTAACAACAACCAATTACAGCAAACTGGTATATCAATCTCTTTAACCAATTTAGGTCGAGACAATTTGGTCTACCGATTGAGATACTGAAACTAAAAGAGCTCATACTAGCATTCTTGAGACATCCGTTCGAGTCCTCAACACTGCGTGACGTAATGGAACATCAAACTTCGCTATTTGATTAGTTTTTATAACTGTAATAAAACTTCAATATATATCATTCTATTGTTTGATCTAACCTCAGTATTGTGTGCTTTACAGTCAAGTAGAGCCCGTCTTAGAACATCTAGAAGATAGTCTTCTACTCCTTGTCTCATAGCCTTGTCTAGATCTTCTTGCTGCTTAGCACATGCAGCGCCTGAACCACCCGACTCACTAGAGTCCTAAACATACCACTCAGACTTACTGACTTCTTTATAAGTAGAATTTCTCATACCATAAGAACGAAAGGCCTAAAAAATTATGCTAGCTTAGCAGACTTCAGAATTTGAACAAATAGGCTAACAAATCTGTCAGTTTTGGAAACTTTAAATGAAACTGATTTAATGAACATTTTCCAACATTCCATCTTTTTGTCGCTCGAACAGTGCTGATTTAAACTAACACTACATAACGAAAAAAAAATTGAAATCCACGTTTTTTTTTCTCATTAGACATTAGACAAAAATGATGAGAAAAAACCTTCGCGTCCATTTTCTCTTGTCTAGAAAAATTTCTTTCTGCTAAAATTTCCGATTTGACTTACACATTTTCACATTTTGCAAGGTATTCACACATTTTGCCCCAAACAAAAACTTTTGGCAGCTTTCGCCCCATAAATTGTATCTTGATAAGGCCGCTAGTAGTTAACTCCAAAGCAAACAAATACGTGAGTGCTAGTGGCACAAACTAATGGAAATGTTTGGACCGCATATGTCCTGGTAGAGTGAATCCATCAAGCACGAAGGACCGAATGCGCGAAAATTCTGCGAGCCACTCAGAATTACCTATTCATAAATTAGAAAGAAACAAAAGATAAAATCAGTCAGTTTCGGACGATTTAAGGCGCATTGATTGTGAAGAGTAATAACATGAAAAATTAAATGAAAAAAAAAATGAATTGTTTTTAGTTTGAGATTTTTGCGAAAATCATCCACCCACGCCATAAGTACAAAGTAATAGATTTCACTCCTAGTTACAAATCCTTTCTTCAACCAATTTGGAACCATTTCTAAGACGGTTTAAATCTCCGCTTACGCGCGAAACATATCGCTCGTCAATTGTCCCAAATTGGCCAAAAATGCCAATCTTTAAACCCGTATAACTTTACGAAAATTGATTACAGGTGAAATATCTTTTCAAATTTAAGCTCAGGACAACAACAGCTTTTGAGTAATATTTAAAAATTCCGCCAAAAATGGCTAGGTAAAAAGTCGAAATTTGTCTGAAGAAAAAACCCACCCTGAGCACAAATATTCCGTTACTTTCATTACCAAAGTGAAGTTTGGGTCTTTTAGCAGACTTTGCTTGAAAGCTTTATAAAGGGACCAAAATTTGGCGCATAACTGATTGACCTAAGTAAAAAGTCATTACTCATTGACCAAAGTCATTGATGATTGTGCAACATTCCATACGCACTCAGCAGATATTTCAACAGCTACCAAATATGTCACTCAGACTTGAAGAAAGAGCTGAAACTCATCGAGGAAAAGCATCTCAACTTGCTCAACAGATTGATACGGGAGGTAACCCCTGAGCTATGACCTTTACTGAACTGTCTTGATGCAAAGTCGAAGTTTTTGAATTTTTTGTTTCCCAAAATGAAGCTAAAAAAACTCCAAAAACTAATTTTACCTGCTTGAAATTAAGTTTTAAGGTAATAAATTAGGCATTTCAGCTGTTGTAAGCCTGATCGCTTGCTTTACTCGCTCGAATTTTCGAAAAATCAAAAATTTCACACCGGTTTTTCTCGACACTAGAAAGTTTCGGGAATTTTTGAATGTGGTTTCAATCACGACTGAAAGGGCTTTAATATGATATAATGCCCAACCCAGTCCGATGATTTTTTTGGTACCTGATTTTCCGTGAAAAAAAAACTAAAACACACCCGAATACAAAGAAACCTTGGTACCCGAAATGGTAGGAACAATGTCCTCTACGTGATTCGAACCTCCGTCTTCGGACACCCAACTACTGAAGTCTACTACCACACAGACCTGAGCCACTGAAACTTACAGAAACCAAACGCTAGTCACTAAAAATTGAGAAAACATGCTATTAAACTACCAATACTAACAAAAAAGTTACCAAAATGAGCAGTTATATTGGTGAGTTAGTTTGGAAACAAGAGGAGTTCTAAATATGACACTGCGCTCGATGTGTAAACAAAACAAATGACGAGCAATTTTTGGGAAATTTTCCCGATAATTCATCACGACCTATACACAAAGGCGAAGCTTTAACTTCGTCTCAAACAAGCAAAACAAAACGGAAAAGGGTCAAGAAGTGAAAAAGATGAAACTAATAAAAATCTGCTATCTGCTGGATTACCACGTCCTAGCATCTGCGCCAATGGCACTTAACTACCTATAAACACTAACCACCAAACAACCAGATACAGTGATTTAATGTTATACAGCAAAACTAAACCAGATAATGTTTCAGCTGCAAAAGTGCCACCAATAAATGAGGCTTTTATTTGCATTAGAAAAATGCGGAATTCGTAATTTACTACAAGGCTCCGCCTGAGTAAGAAGTGCCACTTATTAACATCGTTTTTTACACTCAAAAGGCGAACAGAAGCTCTAAAAAACCAAAAAACATGCCTTAAAAGTAAACTTAAAAAGCGGGAATGCCGCGGAGACAACGGGAACTAAACCGTACCTTCAAAGAGGTTCTTTACTCAACCAGTTGGCCACAAAGACTATCTAAGCTACATGCACGCATACTTTCTCTTAGATATCAGGCAGCTATAAAAAAGTGCCGAAATCTGCTCAAATATTACGCATAAACTTTCTTTGCGCTAAAGCGTCACTTCACTTCGCTTGAAAAAAGGCTATACCATACGCTTGTGTTATATTTCGTTAGTTGAGAGCAGATAGCTTTATGTTTACCTCGGTACAAGTGGTCTTTATGTTCTCTTTCAGAATTTGAACAAGGAAGGTTTTTCCAGTTGCCTCGGCATCTGCCAGTTCCTTTTCCAGCGCCAAACACTCCTCGCTTTTCGCAGTACGTTTAAGTCGCTCATACTCCTGTCCAAAGTTAAGAGCTTTTTAAAAAATAAAATATCTAAGCTTCGAAACAATATTCCATAAAGCAACCTTTATTCGATTATTCAAGTCAAGTTATGCCCAATGGAATCGGAATCAAGCTATACATTCTGAAACCTTTCAAATGCTTTGAAAACATTAATAAAAAAATGCCAATTAATTGCAATCAATCAAACCAGTGAGAGATTTAGACCACACAGTATTACTCTAGCGTACAAGTGGGTTAGCTGCAAGCGTAAGAAGAAGCCAAAGCATTAATATAAATACAGAAGCGAAGTTGCAATCACCATGACACACAGCAAAAAAAAACAATGACGAAGCAAAAAGAATAACAAATACTTTAAAATTTTTTAAATTGTTATATGAAACTTAACATCTTACTGTAAATATTTTTAAAAAATTACGCTGCACCAGCAATTGAAATTCTGCCCTGATTTGCAAAACATAAAAAATGCTTTATCGATTATTTAACCGCAACTTGTAGTCCACATTTAAAAAGAAACGAAAATTGTTGCTGCTCAAATGAACAAAAAAGACAACCAACAATTTGAAAGCTACAATCAGCACCACCTCGAATTCACTAGCTACTTAAACGAAGCAGCAATACTTATTTCTGGTTTAAACCCCTGACAAACTTTCTGCGCCGAAATTTGCAATTCGCAATATGGTATACTTAAATTTGCAATATGGTATACGCCATATATTGCAGAAAGACAAGATGTTTTGCCAATTAAAGCCAACGAGAGAAGAACGTTTGAGTTTTAGCAGAAAAACAAACAAAAACATAAGACCCTCTAATATGTGACATCGTTTCTCTTCGAAAAACACGTTAACCGATGAAATCTAGAAACACTAAAAGACGTTAGCTGTCTTACTAAAAACTTCCGTCGACGCTGGTAATTAGACATACTAGTATGATTAAAACCGAGATGTCGATCTATGAGACTCAGCTGGAGAGTTTTTTAGGCTTTCTTTGTTCCATATTAAACCTTTCTATTTTGCTATCTACATCGATTCTACTGCCTTGTGTTCGGTTCGTGAAATTCAATCAGGCGTTTGAAATTATCTCTTGGGATAATACTCCTTAACACTTGTTGCCAAATTGAGCAAGTCACAAACCGACGTGATCAAGAAGTATTCTACTATACCTATTTTGCACCAAGCTGATTCCAAAAAAAAACACGCCAAAAAGCCATTATAGTTCATGAAATGTGGTAACTGGATCCAAACACAAACGCAACTTTGAAGAGCATACGTGCTTTCTGAAAGAAGTTCTCAACGCCCCTCTTTTGGTAGACAAAAAATTCAGCAAACATGATACGGATAAACTTTCGGAATAAGCCTCGAATTAACCAAAACTCGGTTACTCGGATTCGAATCTGCGACCTACTGCAATCAAGAGATTTAGAGTCTCACGCACTATCCTTTCAGCCACTCAAGCTTAACAACCGACAAGCACAAGTCACAAATAAAGCAGCTACATATGCTAACAAATTGCCAATGCGATTCAGCACCAAATACAAATACTTAATTTTGCATTAATAATTCGGAATATAACAAATTGAAGGCATCCACACAAACTTTGCATGTAACAAATCGCAAAACATAAAGCCACATTATGTATAAATTATGCATTAAAAAAATTGGGAGATATATTGAGTTAGAAAATGTCTGAAATTGAGTTTTCATTATTATTATGTTGTTTTTTTTTCGGTTTATTTGATGAATTAAAAATGCATCAACTGTGTTATCTTATTATCATTCGAATTTCCCAGCACATGCTATCAAAAAGCTGAAAGATGCCCCACCATTATTGGGGTGCCGCGCCATAAAATTGCCGCACCAATAATTGCGACTCAGTTTGGAAAAAAAGGTTCGTACTAATACACTAGCTTCGCAAGGGTGGATAAAGAAACATTCACAACCTATGACTACCAACCTCCACACAGTCAGTCTGTATTTTATCCTCTATCATCTGCAGCATAAACTCAGGCTTGTTTCTGGCTTTAGCGTCTTCCAGTTCTTTTTCTAGTTGTTCACATTCGTCGCTCTTAGCGTCACGTTCAGTACGCTTAACCTCCTGCAAAAGTTCTCTATCATTTTTCTATGAGGACTTTCAGAGGTCAAGAAATATACTTGCTGTGCCAATTTTCGAAGAAAGTGTCGAATATCTTTGCTTGGGTGGTTTTTTATTCACTCAATTTTCGACTTTTTAACAAAGCATTTTTGAAGGAATGAGCCTAAATTTGAAAATTTATTTTACCTGTGATCATTTTTCATGAAGATGTGGGGGTTTGAAAATTGCTTGTTTAGCCAGTTTGAGATAATTACCGCGCGATATACTCCATTTTTACAGCACGCGTAAGCAGCGGGTTAATGCGTTCTAAATTTAATTGAGTCAAGGCATTTACTCCTATTATTAGAATAAAGACGCTAAATACGTCCCTTTCTAGTTTACATTAGCGAGCCGGGGATAAATTGAAGAAATAAAAACTCTTTCAGTTTTTAATATATTTTCAATTATTTTATCAATTTTTCAACCAAAAATAAACTGTTAAATTGGTCTTAAAAAGTGGTCGAAACAATCAGGGCTTCATATACGCGGAGCAGTCTTGTTGATCGTTTATTAATTCAGCTCTTTCTCCGGCAACAAGAATTATAATTCAAACAAGACTGCTCGTACATCAGGACGAAGCCCTGAATGTTCTTACTGCGTTATACGGCCAATTTAAAACTTTTTTTTGCATTTTTTCCGTCAGTGTAGAGAAATAACACAGGGTTGTATTTAGCGTCTCGTATCCTAATAATAATACCAATGACTTGTATTCAGTTTGGAATGCATTAATCTGCCGGTTACACATGTTACAAGAACGCAAAAATTGCGCGTTAAGTATCCCAAATTGGCCCAATTAGCAATTTTAAAACCCCTGTATATTTACGAAAAACGATCACAAGTGAAAAATCTTTTTGAATTTGAGCTCCAGAAAACAATATAAATCAGATAAAAAACCTTCGTCAAAAAGCTTAGTTAAGGAGTAAATTGACTGAATAAAAAAGACCGACAAGCATAAAAATTCCGCACTTCAAAAGTCGGAACAATTTTAGTTATTACGAACAACCTTCAATAAGATTCACTCATTTGACCGAAATGTAAATAAATAAATTCCGCCTATTCGATTGTTTTCAGACACTACCCTCTATCACTATCACTGACTTGACTATCTTAGAAAAAATTCATTTCGATGCATTAACTTGGAAAACTGAACCGAAACAGAACTTTTTTACGCAGACTAATCTGCACTGAATCACGAATTACGCCAAAATACAACAGATGGTCAACAGGCAACAAAAAATCTAAATCTCACCTAGAGATCTCAGGAAATATCCACATGTTAGGCTCCTCAGTTGACAAAAAAACAACACGAAATGAAACTGAAAAAACGTGGCGAAGGTTTATGGGCAAAGATACAATCCAAGCTATGAAAGAGCAGCTTTAGTAACATACAACAAGCCTAAATAGTAGAAGATTGTTGAGAAAGAGGATTTTAATTCCGTGCAACAGGCAGGGGCTACCGCTTTTAATCTGCATACAGGGGCTACCGCTTCAATTGGAGCAACAAAAAGGCCGACCATTCAAAGGAAAGCAAGAGAAAACATTCATGAAAGATATGAGATGATAACATGAACCCAACTTGAGAAAACTGGATCAATCGGTAAAGTTTTTATTTCGCTGGGAAATCTTAAAAATAAATTCCACTTTCGCCATTAGAAATCGTTCACGTTTTTTCGCGCCCCTTCCAATTAGTATTTACGTCACTTTCAGCAGATGAATTTCAATTGAACTCAAAAGTGCATTATACCTAAGTGCATCAATATTGTTAGACTTTTTCCTGAAAAAAAATAAGCAAGACCTATATAGGAGTCGTCACTACGTTCATTACTCTTAATAATTAATAATAAATCACAATAAACTGTTTACAGACTAGTATACCAGAAATGATTGTTATAATATCGCATGTTTTCTCAATTTCCCAGCTCCGATTTTCATCGGAACCTACCAAAACTCAAAAAGGTACGAGCTTTATTAAGAAAAGAAAAACAAAAGGAAGTATGAAATATAACCTGTTGAGATGTTGCATTAAATTTCCTCGCTGTATATTATGTTCAATAGATCTTCATTGTTTAAAAAGAAGTTATCTAAGAAAAATGATTTTTTCACTTCTAGGCTGATTCGGACATTTACTGGAAAAACTCATCCCAGAGTACTCCATAGTTAAAACAGTGTAACAGTGCAGTTTTATTCTTTTATGCAGTGAGTTCTTGGTTCTGAAAGTTGTGCCGAATCTTATTGAGTCGAATTTACGCTTACAGAAAAATATTAAATTTACGCTAAAGAGAACCGAAACGTGAGTAACAAAACAAAACATTGACTTTGGTTATTTCTAAGTACCTTAAGCATTTCGTGTTTTCAATATCACTTAGATTCTTTCCCGCTTCAAAAACCCTTTTCTGTTTTTATTTTAGTGATTGGTATTCAGGTTTAGAATGTTTTCGTTCAGCCAAATTTCAGTTTCTTTTAGTGCTGTTTGATGCTCCTGAGTTAATGAGTCACTTGTACTTAGATTGCAGTGATATCAGCATAAAAAACCTGTTCTGTTGACCTGATGATAAATCATTTATGAAGACAATGAAAAGGAAAGGACTAAAACTGAGCCATGCGGCACACCTTTAGATATTTTTGTTGATGATTTTTTATTGATTATTACTAAGATACGCAAAGAGTGTGACACGTTTTTAAGATATGATATCCGAAGTTCAAAATTGGGACCACGCAGTCCATGAGAGTAACATTTGTCAAGAAACTATATATGGTCGACCATTTCGAAAGCTTTTTTACAAATCAAGAAAAGTACATTGTGTTGATTTCTTTTGATTATCCCACTCAAGTTAAACCGTTTCGATAAGGGACAGTACGGCATCAATTGAAATTTGATTTTGTCTGAAGCCAAATTATGTAATCTGTAGAATGTTGTGATTCTCAAAAGAACTGGTTTATTCTATTGTATATTAGTTTTTCAACTACTTTACCAAAGCGGGAAGTAAAGAAATCGGTCTGCAATTTTCTCATTTTTGTTTAGTTCTTTCCTTATTAATAGTCTTTATGTTTCCAGATTTCAGAAACGCTAGGAAATAGACTTTTTCAAAACTCTTCCCGCACAGGGGCAATTTGGTTAATTATTGATTTTAAGAAATCATAATTCAAATTGAAACAACTTTACTATATTTTGATTTTACAATTTGATCTCAAAAATTTTAGCCTTTTCAACCGGCCTTAAAAATATTGTTAAAAAATTTGTCCTCACTTCTAGGCTACGCTGCTAACTTTTCTCCTATGAATAAAAAAACAAATATTGAAGCTTTCGACTTCTAATTCATCGATAACTTCGTATTTAACTTTTGGTTTACTTTTACCGACTAAAACATTGACTTGATTGAAAAATTCCCTGCAATTGGTTTTAGCCTCTCTCTCAAATTCATAGTGTGATCTTCTCTTGACCCGTATCAGATGCTCAACTTTTTTGCTTGCTCATTATATCTTTCACGGTTTATGGAAGTTTTCACTTTGCAAGATAGTTGCTAAATTCTAGGTTTCTTTTATATTAGGTTTTTAATGGTGTTATCTACCCATACTTTTTCAAATTTTATTCTTGATTTCTTTTTTGGCAGAAAATTGTCTAATAATTCTGTTAAAACCATATCAATTTTCAGTCAATATGTATGAAGTTGAAACGATAATCTGATAGCTTTATCCTGAGTTCTTCTCTGGGATTCTGTAAAAACTTAAAGTTAGTCAGTTTGTTACTATTGACTGCATCTAAAAGTAACTTGAGTTGTTGATTCAAGTATTGTGTTAGTTTCATATAAGACAGAAACCAAACTGAGTTCAATTTTCGAAACTAGAAATCGATCAGGTTTTTTGTGATCTTTAAATTTTGCTCGATAGTTGAGGTTAAGAAAGGAAATGAACTCAAGTTAAAAGTAAATCAAAAATCAAACCGCGAAAAATCAAATAAGATCGTGAAATTTTATGACTTTCTTGAAAAAAATCATCATGACCTAAATCAGTCTTCAAAACGTTCATCGACTTTTAAAAAACCTGCTGAACAGATAAACAGACCCAACTTTGCGAGCGAGTGCATACAGACCCAAAAAAAGACCAAGCCGGAAATGCCTTAAGAAATCCTGTCAGCCACACTGCAAGTCAATCACGCAGCTGCAAAAGTACCTCCCGACCCAGGTGAGATTCTATGATCGGAAACGCAACAGTTCTAATTATATTCTGAACAACTCTTATAGTTCTAGCTAAAGGAATTTTAAGCAAGTTGCAGCTTTCTGAAACACTTCCAACTTTCATCAGGTTTTTGTATTACGGTACAAGTTGATGAAAGTTCGAGTGTTTCAGAAAGCTGCAACTTGCTTAAAATTCCTTTAGCTATACTTGAATCAACAACGAAGTTCAATATTCGAAATACTCTGAACTACAATTCAGTACAAAAAAAATTAAATTTCAAACCAAGACTAGTTCTGGCAAAATTATAGCAGTGTGCCCCTGCTCTAATTCTGTGCTACCGCTGGATAAACTATTGGATGAAAATTATCAGTTCTACGAGCTCTTTTATTCGTGTTGTGCAAAAAATAACTCCCCACATTGAAAGCCAATGTCGAACTTTCAACTAAAAAAATACATTTTTCCAACTAATCTCATTGGAAGCAATTGTCACGCGTTCTGCAGATATTACTATTTTCCCATTCTTCTTGCAAAATTGCTGTACTTATAATTTACAGATTGTTTCGAAGTTATATACACGAAGTTGTATACCGATTGTATACACGAAGATTCTCAGCTCTTTAGGCTTTTATTCCCTTCGATTGATCTGAAAATGTCAAAAAAGCAATAAAAAAAAGCCCAGTTAAATGCCGTAGTTTTTGCGGAAATTGAACCTGGTTGAGCAGCAAATTTGGAAATTGTTAATGAGCAGAGCTACTAGAAAAGATATTTTCATGATGACAATGAGCAGTAGAGGTTTTTTTTTTTGGGGGGGGGGGGGGGCAAGTCGTAGCTTTCTCAGGGATTCGACCCCCTGCCGACCCGAAGGGTCCATCCTTTGTAGTATCCCTTTGTAGATACCCATTTTTGGCTGAAAGGCCCTCAAATCTTTCAAGAGGCGCATTGGGCGCCAATATATACTAATTTTGAGGGGGAAGCGCGCACCAAAAAAAAAACGCAATTTTTAAATCAAAACTTTCCATAAAGTGCCTGAAAACGCAAACGCTGTTTTTCAAAGTTTAGCCTAGGGTGCAGACATATTGGTCAAAATAGGGACTTTATTATAGAAAAATTTTAAGAACTCGGAAAATCAATTAGATCGAAATAAAAAAAAGTCGATAAACTTTTTGAAAATCCCCCTCGAGAAAATCCTAGATCCGCCTCTGACAATAATAATATTGCAAGCAGGGGCAGATTTAGGGGGGGGGGGGGGCGAACGCCCCCCCCCCCCTCAGGGATTCGACCCCCTGCCGACCCAAAGGATCCCCCTTCGGTACTTTTTAAGAAATCCATTTTTGGCCGACCGACCATAAAAATTTTCTAAAGGCGCCAATATATACTAACTTTGAGGGGGGAGCGCGCGCCGAAAAAACGCGATTTTTCTGGTCAAAATTTTCCAAAAAGTGCCTAAAAACGCCTTTTTTGGACTGTTTTTCAAAATTTTGCCTGCGGCGCAGAAAGTTTGGCCAAAACAGGGACTAAAACGTTCTTAGGGAGAGCTCGAAAAATCAATTCGGTCGGTCAAAATTTCGCAAAAAAGGTCGACAAAATTTTCAAACATTTTTTGAAAATCCGCCCCCTCCTCGAAAAAATCCTAGATCCGCCCCTGATTGCAAGGCAAACCACGGGGAGTATTTTTTTATCACTCAATTGTGCCAACCTGCATCGCTTGATCTGTATAATTTAACATTTCTGATTGCTTTCTGAGAAATTTATGAATATAAGATTTGGGGAATTTCAAAATGTTTTAATTTCATTGAATCCATAATGCTTAAGGTTTTAGATGGTTTATCGATAACTTCTACGGTTGCTACAAAAATAGACGTAACTACGTATATTTCAAAATCTACGCTATATAAATGCAATTTTTTTTTACTATTTTATCGAAAATGTGGACGCGTTATATCACACAGCGTCTTGGTTGTTCTTAAATCAGAATTCATCCTGTTTTAAATCATAACACTTCAAAATTGCGCAGGAAAAATTTTGTCCGAGACAAAAATAGTTTGTAAAAAAATTCTAACTGTCAAAACACTGACTCATAAAATATTAACGATTATAAATCACTTGCTAATCGCTAGAATTATTACCTTGCACTTGGAATTAAAATTTTCCTTGAATGTCTTTTCCAGGAATGCGTCGCCATCTTTCACTGCATCTTCGAATCTAACTTTTAACTCTCTGCATTCCGCACTTTCAGCGGCACGAATTATTCTCCGGTGCAGCTTGAAATGCAAAAAAAAAACACATTTTTTCAGCATTTAAAGATCAGTTTGAAAAAAATAGTTCTTTCATTTTTCGAAGCTTTTTTACCTCCTTTAAAAAACACAAAAACCTTGCATTAAAAAACTGATGAGCAATAGGGCTCTTGAGGTTTAACTCGAGAAACCAAAACGAAGCAGAAGTTGCCTTGACAATAAACCAATTATTGATTCCAGAATACAACCTCAATTTCAGACACAGATGTAAACTTTCACTTCACATACACAAGCGACAAAATGCTGCTACATGATGGGGAAATAAGCTGCCTAAAAAATCAATAAAACAATTCTTAAGAAAACCGGGAAACACTGGTATTCGACATCAATACTCCGACCTCTGAGTTAATATGCACTGAGTAAAGCATAGTGACCTTGGACTATGACAAAAGCTCTGCTGGTGTAGCAACTCTAATCATGGAGTGCGGTCTATAAAAAGTCAATCAGGTATTCATACTCGTCAGCGAATAGAAGACACTCTATTAATCAACAAGAATCGATATGAAAAAACGTACGCAAGATTAATTACTAGTTATTCTTGCGCATGTTACTTTTTCTCGTCTCAATTCTTATTGGTTAAAATGAGATTTGTCTACTCAGTGACAACGACAAGTATGAATACGCGGTTGTCTAATTATTGCTATGTAGCCCTAATTATGCTCTGACGGCTCGTCTTTTGAAAGTTTATAGCAAATCACACTCGCATTCACAAAACAGTTTTTAGTATACCACTCCAAACTTGCACAACAAAAAAAAAACAATTGTTTGGACTCAAACTCAGACACTATAACAGATATCCGTTGCGGGAGGTATAAAGAAACTCCAGTCAAACCTAGCTAATCGAACTAAATGTTTATAAATATTATTTTACTCTTGTGCTGGGTGTTTTTTTCTTGACCTTGACTACCTCAAGAAAGCTCATTGGGAGTAAAGTATGATATCATATGAAAACCTTTCAGCCGGGATTTGGATTACAAAAAATTAAACACAGAAGCGAATCTGCATCCTCAAAGACAAGCTAGAAAACGGTAAAAAGTAGCCCTAAAAGGTCAAAAAAGGAAAAGAAAATTAAAACCCTAATATGTACCGGAAACGAAACCCGATCTAGATTAGGAGTCTCACGTCCTAACGTCTGCGCCTGGTCACTTCATAATCATCAAATACTAGCCACCAATTAACCAGATAAAAAGATAATGCTAATGCAACAAAAGTAAACCAGATATAAGGCTATTGCTGCAAAGGAGCCAAATAAATGAGCACAAATATTTGCGACTTGAGTCAACAAAAAGTGAAATTCGTAATATGACACTGCGCATGATGACACTGAATTTGGCCAATAGAAATCTAAATCAAATGTTTAACAATATTTCATTGCACAGTTAACAGAAAAAACTGTTTGAAAAAATTTCGACGTTATAATTGATATATTTTTTTGATAACAACCCAATTTGAGAAACGTGTATCAAAAGACAAAGATTTCATTCCACTGAGAAATCTGGATATTAAAATTTAACTTCAAAATGGGAAAACGATCACGTTTTTTGTGACCTTTGCACTTGTGCTGTTCGATAGAGGAGTTTGCCTTCAACCAAAGGATATGAACTGAACTTAATTAAAAATCAAAAGGCAAACCGCGAAAATCAGACAGATTAGAGCTTGAAAAAAGTTAATAACTTTTCTTGAAAAAAAAAATTGCCACGACCTATACAACAGTGTTCACTACGTTCATCAACTCTAATAAAATGGCATCTTATTATTGACAATTTTTCATCCAATTTAATAGCCCTTTTCTAAAAACTACGAAAAAATATTAAAGACTTCAAGAACAAGATTGAACTTTTTGATAAATTCTTAGATCAAATCAGAAAACTCGATCAATACGAAATTTTTTACTACTCTTGGAAATCCAAAAATTAAAATCTACTTTCGAACCTAAAAGTCATAGTTTTTTCGTTCCATTTTTTTAGTGGAAAGCAATATTTGCTTGTTACAATCATAGAAAACAGACAGGTGGAAAAAAGTCGATGAAAACAAATAAACAGAAAAAAATACTGACTTAATTTTTTGAATTATCTTAACTTTCGAGTTTCAACGAAAAAATAGATGCCTTTAAAACTCTTTAAATTTCTAGAGCAATTTATATTTGTCACTTTTTTGATTAATTTAACCCAATTTGAGAAAACTGGATCAATAGGTAAATCTGTTCTGCTGGGAAATCTGAAAACTAAATTCCATTTTCGAAACTAGAAATCAATCACGTTTTTCGTGAACTTTACAAAACAGACAGGTGGAAAAAAAGTCGATGAAAACAAATAAACAGAAAAAAATACTGACTTAAATTTTTGAATTATCTTAACTTTCGAGTTTCAACGAAAAAATAGATGCCTTTAAAACTCTTTAAATTTCTAGAGCAATTTATGTTTGTCACTTTTTTGATTAATTTAACCCAATTTGAGAAAACTGGATCAATAGGTAAATCTGTTCTGCTGGGAAATCTGAAAACTAAATTCCATTTTCGAAACTAGAAGTCAATCACGTTTTTCGTGAACTTTACACTTTTGCTTTTCGATAGTGGAAATTGCCTTCCTTGTAACAAAGGAAATGAACTGAACTTAAAGAAATCAAAATTCAAGCCGCAAAAAAACTACATGAGCCTGAAATACGTTTATCGACACTAGCAGGAATGTAATCGGAAGAGATTTAGTAATAAACAAAATTATAACCAATTGGGTTCCTTTTTGAAATCTAATATCCATTTCTGGATTGATCAATCAACGTGATCTTACACAGTACTAAACATCATGAACTTCGCCTAGAAATAAATAAAATGGCCGTGTCCTATCATCAATTAGTATGACCTTAACCTACCTCGGCACAGTCTGTCTGTATTTTGTCTCTTATCATTTCAAGTACGAATTCTGCGCTTCCGATAGCCTTGGCGTCCTCTAGTTCTTTCTCCATTTGTATACACTTGTCGTTCTTTTCCTCACGTTTGACTCGCTCAATCTCCTGTAACGTTTTCTCATCCATTTTAACAAGAGAAGCTCTAGCCTCTCAAGATGCGACACTATTATACCGAACTATTATACGTCCAAGAAATGATTTTACATCTCCAGAAACTGGATTTTGTTCCGTTATACCCCCGAATTTGAATTTTAACCGACTCGTTTGTCAATCTTTCCTATTCAGACCAGTGTTTTTCACCGGTCGTGCAGTGCGTCAATGCTAAGAAATTGTATGCTTTAAGACTTATGTTAAATCTGCTTCAAATGATGCAGTAACAATTCGGTATGTAAAGTCTCAAAGCATCTATGACAGCAAAACCAGATGGGTGAGTATAACGGAAAAATGCCCTCCATCCGCCCACAGAACTCAAAAGACGTTTTTATAATTAGTTTTTCTTAGAGTATATTTTAAGCTACTTATATCTAATTCTTATTTCAACTTTCAACAAAGAGTCGAAGCAGAGCTTCGCATCACTTGCGATACAATTAAACAACATGACAAATTAGTGGGCATATAATGAAATAAAAAACACTGTCGAAAAAAAACCAATACCTACCGTAACTTTCACATGCTTGTCGCAGTTTGTCACGTATTTATGTTCCTTTTGAGAAAAACAATTCAACCACCACAATTGAAAGTTAAATCAGCATCGAGAAAAATTTTCAAGCAAAGTTTGAAACTCGAAAAAATTCAAGACCCCTTCCTCAATACACACACACTTATACTACGGAAAATGACAGGGCACAAAACCAATATAATGTAAGCTTCAACCTATAAAGCAAAAAAAGGGCAACATTGTCAACAGATAATTGGAAACGAGCCAATGAACACAATTGAACAGAAAAAGAACTGACTTTCGAACTTCAAAGAAACACATAGATGCCACTAACGCTCTGAATTTCTAGAACAATTTCTGATTGGTCCTTTTTCGAGAAAACTCACCCAATTTGAGGACACTGGATCAATAGGTAAATTTTTTCTGCTAAAAATCCGCTGTGAAATCTGAAATAAAAATCCCATCATCTAAACTAAAAGTCGAGTACGTTTTTCGTAAGCTTCACACTTTTGCTGTTCGATAGAGTAGTTTGCCTTCTTTTAACAACGAACTGAACTTAAAAGGAAATCAAAAGTCAAGCCTCGAAAAAATAATTTTGAGCCTAAACAAATTTTAAGACTTTTCCTAAAAATCATAGCGACCTTCGTAAGAGTCTGAACTACATTTATCGACTCTAAAAAAACGAGACAAGCAACTTAAACAAATCAAGTGAGTTAAATTTCAACCAACTTAAACAGCAAACTTCAGATAGAACAGGAATTTAAATAGCAGAAACGCTCAAAATTGGTCTATTAGATGACGAAAGTACAGATTTGGAGATGACTACCAGCAGGACAGGCTCATAGAACGGATGTTTAAAATGCAGACATGCTTAAAATTTGTCTGCGTCACTGAATATTAAACATCCTCCGCTGTCAACGCTACGCTTTCATAGAAAACTCGCAGTTAGAGGCACTAATCACAGGTGAAATACACTTTTAATGTCGAGCTCATGACATCAATACTTTCAAGATGGTACACAAAATCAGAAGTCTATATCAGTGACGACCATTTAAGGATCCGTAAAAACTTAATACCTTTGAACACTCATTCCCTTTACGGAAAATCTACAAGCGGATTCTTTTCCGTTAAACAAAAGAGAGAAGACCAGGCCCGGATTTGAACCACTGTCACAAAAAAAAATTAAAAACTATCTACCAGAAATTGAAAATCATAGCTCAGAAGGTGTTGAGACCATCATCAGCTGATTTTTATGGTTTTCAACTCAATCACTATATAAATGCTCAATCCGACTATATAATCGATTCAATCTCTCTAGAAACTGTCAATCAACCACTGGAATCCTCTGATTCTCCAAAACCTTTTGAAGATAAATAGCAACATTTCGAGTTACAGGTTGATGAAAACTGAAATATCACCTATACAGTTTTAACTTCACTGCCTTCAACAGCTAATACTGAGCTCACGTTCTCATAAGCAACATTTTAGTCGGACAACGAAAAAACCGACTGAGCATGGAAAGCATTAAACTCGTTTTTAAGGTTTAAGTGACTGATTTGCTTGTGTGGTACAATTATCTTAAGGATCCTTTAAAAAATAATTTTTTCTTCAAATGACTTTTAAGGAATTATAAATCCATCAAATGGTCAATACTCTCTTTTATTTAAGGCTATAAGAAAGACTAAAATATGAGAAAAAAGACAAAATTTTTACTGTTATAAATTCTGAAGTGCATAAAATTGGATGTGCCAGCAATTATCATCTTTATGAAGAAGCAAAAAGTCGAAAAAACCAAGAATTATTTACCAATTGACAAGGGAAAAATGTTGACACATGAGGGTTAATTTTTCGGAGCACTTTCTTTTCGGAGCAATTTTGGCATACTTGCGCTGAAGGCAATTTTGGAAAAACTTTAAGAGACGGTCGGCCGAAGAAGAACTCGTACCACAGGGATACTTAGAAAAACGGTCTACAATTAGGGAAATCCCCATCCGCATGCGACTGCAATCATTTTAGGATGCTAATCATGATTATTTGTCGTCATTTTACCTCGACACAGTCAGCCTGTATTTTCTCCTTCAGCACTTCAACTATGATGTCATTTCCGTTTTTCTCTGCGGTTTCGAGTTCCTTTTCCAGTCCCCAACACTTCTCACTTTTCTCACTCCGTTTCACACGCTCAATCTGATCACAAAATCATTTACTCTTTCTAATACAGAATCTATCTTCCAAATCAGTTCGAGGAAAAAATCAAAAGACTGTTTTCAGCAGAGAATCTCAACCTTAACAAGAATTAGTCAAGGATCCTTCTAAAAATACTTTTTGTAAGAATAAAAAAATTCAATGTCAATTCCTTCGAAAGTTATAGTATTTATACGCATTTTAAAAGGTGAATCAACCGCTAAACATTTTTTTGACACAGAGGCGAAGCAAAGCTTCGCACCACTTGCGATATATCCCTCCCTAGCATGGGAAGCTAGCCAATTAAAAACATTCGAAAACTGCAATTTGATAACGCTTGATAATCCTTAGCGTTTTAAGCTCCTTGAAAAAACAACAAAAGCTGAATAAGTGATTAATCAATCGCTTAATTAACATTTCGATCAATACCCTTGAATAAATAGATTTATTCAAATTTCCATGCCACGACTTGCCTCGAATCCAATTTTGAAGAAAATACCCGAAGAGAGACAATTGCCAGTATTAAATTAGCATTGAAAAAAAATTACGGTGACAAAGTTGAGAATATTAAGGGTGATACTCGTTGGGCCGCAAAAACTGAAATTGAAACAATAAGCTTGAGACATGAAATACAAACTTAAAAATCGTATACACATCACCTGAAAACTAGTTTCTTCAAAATTAAACACAAACATACCTAAGAAAAAGTCGGAAAAGTTTAAACTCACAAAACCAATAAAAGCAAAAGAAAAATTTGGACACAGAGGCGAAGCGGAGCTTCGCATCACTTGATATAAAACGCAAGCGTAGCATTGCAAGCTAGCGAATAGAAAAGGAGAAGTAAATAGTAAAGAGGAAAAAGAGTAACAAAAGAGAAATGGTAAGAAAGAGAAAATTGTAAATTTTTGCAATGTCGGATCCGAGCTCCTATCTCGAGATAAAAATTCTCGCGTCCTTGCATCGTAGTCACAAGCCCTTGAAATTTTGTTTAAACTAGCACACAAAAAACAAGCTACAACTGCTAATCAATCGCCGATGCTATACCAAAAAAAATAGCGCATAAAACGGCATGGAAACTCCTACCATTAGACCATTGACTCTCACATCCTTCCATCTGTGAGTTCTTTTGTTTGTGAATTTCGTTGGAAAAAAAGTAGATTCATACTGTGGAACTACGCTCGATAGTGTTAAACATTAGTCGAAAAACAAAATCACCAGCATTAAATAAGCTTTTATTATTAACTGAGCGGTCAACTAAGCCGGAAATTATGGGTAGACACCCATTGAGCTGACAACAAAAAATTCCTCAAGCAAGTCCCATAAAAAACCAAATGAGTTGGGGAAGCCAATAAAACATTTAGGGCAATTAAAGCGCAAAAAAAGAGAAGGAAAATGTATCATCAACTCAATGTTAGTAAGTTTCGAAATCACAGAAATACGTCAACAACACTTGCAACTAAAATAAAAAATTTCTTTTCCCAGAAAAAAATTCGCGACTTGTCAACAGATCCGCTAAAATATAAGCAGATAAACGAAAGTTCCAAAAATCAATTTTTCCGCGGAATTTCATAAAAACTGAAAAACGAACAAATCCGGCCTGGACTTGAACCTCGGACAAAAGGATGCAAAAGTAACAGCGTTACCTCTAAAACAGGTGGGAATTAGCCTGAAAGGTCCATAGTAGACCAAGTTCACTTTTTTCAGACTTGTAAGAAGAGTTAGTGGTCGGGAAAAAGTCTAGTTCCCGATTACCAGACAATTGCTCTCGCAAATGTAAACAGTTTTAACTTTCAAACTTCGAAGCAAAAAATACACAATAAAGCAGATTGAATAATTTCTGATTCCCTTTTTCCCCTAAAACTATCACGAATAGAGAACTGGTTCAAAAGCATTTGTTTTTAATCGCTGGGGCATCTTCAACCTCAAATCCTCTTTTCAAAAAACATGTCATTCACACTAATTGCACGTTCGAAATTAGAGAGCGCATTTGCCTTCTTTCCAGCAAAATGAAATTGAATTTATTGAAGAAATTCTAAATCAAACAGCAATTAATCGAATTTGACGATTGTTTCTTCACATGATTAATTGACAATTAAATTTATACAGAGCCAAAAGACACCGACAATCCTAAAATCGAGAATCCTACAAAATCAAAGCGAAAATAAAATAGACAAAACGAGAACTCAAAATCAACCAAACAATAGAATCAATTCAGTATTCGGCTTTAAAAAAATAGCGGTAGAAAGAGCTTTAAAAGTTTAAGAAAAAAATGCTCCAAAAATCTGAAAGATATAACTTCTTGACTACATATTCAAATACAACGTTTACTACATAGGTATCAAACTCACCACTGCAAATGTCGACCTAATCACATTCTAGACTAATTTATTACCCAGAAAAATCTTGTCTTCAATTTTGGAACTATAGTGACGGTACTCGGCAAGCTATGGCAACCTATACGTGAAATAATTCTCACGTGTGACTGAATTATTTCACGTAACAGAGAAAAAAAAGATCTAACTAGAGTTCGAAACTCAGTTCTGAAGATTCCAAGACATGCCCGTTATTACTAGAAGGAATCATAAGTGGCTTTAAAGGTGTTAAAATTTCATAATGAAGCAAGTTACATTTCTGACATATTTTCAGAAGTTTGTACGGGAAACAGTTTAGTTACCAATTATGAGTCGCTTGATCCCGCAAGTGAAAATAAATCTTACATCATTTAAAGAATCGAAAAACTGTACTTCGAGTTTTCAGCTGAAAACTCAAACAAGTAAATCAACTAATAAAACTTAAGATATGCCCTTTTTCCAGCCATATCCACAACAACTTCGGAGAGAGTTCATTTTTATTAGAAAGTTATAATTAGAAAGGTAAAAAACTGCACGAACTAATTCGACTTCGTTCAAAAACACCTAATGAACTAGTAGACAAAGCTTTGTGTCATTTCATATTTCGTTATCGGCGAGCGAATTAAAACGAAGATAAGCGAGCTTGAAAATTCAAACCTTCAAAAAAAGTTGAGCATTATCGAAAGTGTTAAATGATGGCTTGAAGATACTTTGCGTTCCAGAGAAAAAATGGCCAACAAAAATTGGAAAAAGTCAATGAAAGCAATTAAACAAATAAATACCAACTTGTTTTTTGAAACATCAACTTCCAAATTTCAAAGAAAAAATAGATGCCCTTCAAGCTCTTTGAATTTTTTGTACATTTATGTCGTCAAGAAAAAAAACACGGATGGATGGGACATTTTTCATTTCGCTGGGACATCTGAAAATTAAATTCCGTTTTCGAAACTAGAGGTCGATCACGTTTTTCGTGACCTTTACACTTTCGCTGTTCGACACTTGAGTTTGACTTCTTTTTAACAAAAGAAATGAAATAAACTTATAAAGAAATCAAAAATCAAACAGCAAAAAAAGTAAATTTCAGCCTGCACAAAATTTTCCTGAAAAAAAAAGAATAAAGAAATCATCATGACCTATTTAAGAGTCTGAACTACGTTCATCGACTCTTAAACACTTCATAAAATTGGGACATGTTTCAAAACAGCTCCTATTAAACACTATAACTCCAACCTTAATTACACAATTTCCTTACAGCGCTTTTAAAAACGTCAAGAAAAAAACACGGATGGATGGGACATTTTTTATTTCGCTGGGACATCTGAAAATTAAATTCCGTTTTCGAAACCAGAGGTCGATCACGTTTTTCGTGACCTTTACACTTTCGCTGTTCGACACTTGAGTTTGACTTCTTTTTAACAAAAGAAATGAAATAAACTTATAAAGAAATCAAAAATCAAACAGCAAAAAAAGTAAATTTCAGCCTGCACAAAATTTTCCTGAAAAAAAAGAATAAAGAAATCATCATGACCTATTTAAGAGTCTGAACTACGTTCATCGACTCTTAAACACTTCATAAAATTGGGACATGTTTCAAAACAGCTCCTATTAAACACTATAACTCCAACCTTAATTACACAATTTCCTTACAGCGCTTTTAAAAACACAGCCAACAGATAACTGTAAATAGTCAATATACGCCAGTTAACACAAAAGAAGAACAATAACGCAAGTAAAACAAAAAAAGACAGTTGGATAAAAGTCAATGAAGACTCAATCTCAAAATTAAATTCCTTTTTCGAAAGTGGAGTTCGCCTTAATTTCATCGAAAGAAATGAACTGAACATAAAAAAAATTGCCGCCAAGTCAAACAGCCAAAAATTTGTAGACTTTTCCTTAAAAAAATCATCACGCTCTGTAAAATAGTCTTAACTACGTTCATCGATTATTAAAAGACAAGCATCAATTCTACTTTTATTTATACTGCATAGGTTTCGGTTCTATCACACAACAAAAACAGGGATTTAGCATATCACAAGTTTTAAAACAGTGTGAAATTTTTAAGATAAGATTTTGGCTTACTTTGATCTAATCTTATGCTTCTGATAAAATGAAGCAATTATTTCGATCATTAGAAGAATCCTTTCTACTATTTTACCTCAACACAGTCGGTTTGGAGTTTTTCTTTTAGTAGTTCGACCAGGAAATCATTTCCACTATCCTCGGCGTCATCTAGTTGCTTTTCCAACTCCGAACACTTCTCGCTTTTCTCACTTCGTTTAACACGATCATTCTGTTTCGAAAAAACTAGACCGGTAAATTTTGCTTCACCTCACATTTTAATTTAAAGCTGAACTATCAAAACAAAAAACAGTCCGAAGCAAATAATGAAACTTTTGCTGGTTTCCCAGAAAAAAAATTAAAATTCAGCAGTCATCCTTTTCCATTTTTTTCAAATCATTTTTTACAAATTTTCTCGGCTCAGCCTTTTATATTATAACACGTACTCGATTGAAATAAAACTAAAAAGCAAGAAGCTCCAACCGAGAAAGGGTAGGCTCCAATTGGGCATTTATTATCCTCTAGATGGTTTTTGTTTATGTTATACTGCAATAAAAGAGCACTTTCAAAAAGAGCACTAATATTTGCGACTTTTGTGAAAAAGCGAAATCGTAATATCACACAAGCTTTGCTTGTGTAAAAAAAACCTAATAAAACGCCAGAAATTCGTAAAAATAAAATTGGTCTAGACTAATCAGAAACGTTGAGGTTATCATAACAGTTGGTTAATCAAGGTGACCACTTCTTTGAGAGAAAAATAGTGACTATGACAATTTTCGAATTTTTTGTCGACCTTTTTTTTAGGTCGGCCAAAATAATTTTTCAAGCTCTGCCAAAGCACTGAAACTGGCCAAAATTTCTGCGCCGCAAGCATAATTAAGAATAAACAGGCTGAAAAAGACAGTTTTAGGCACTTTTTGAAAAATTTTGAAAAAAAATTGCGTTTTTTCGGCGCGCGCTCCCCCCTCAATATTAGTATATATTGGCGCCTTTAGAAAAATTTTAGGATCCGTCACCAAAAACCGTTGTAAATAGTGACTTTTAGTGACCATTGAAAGAATAGTTACCAATTAGCGACCAATAGTGACTGGTCACTAAAATAGTGACCAAGTGGTCACCCTGTGGTTAATTGCCTTATGACAACAAAGAGTTTAACTCATAAACCAAAAAGGAATGTGAAATTTTGTTCAAAAATCGTGGTTCAAAAACTGTTCCCGAGAACGAGCACAAAAATTCGCAGTACCAGAGTCCTCCAGTAATTGCATATAATAAGATTTTATAAAAATGAAGGAAACACTAAAAAATGAAAACAGCCAACTGGAAATGAGTCAATGAACGCAAGTAAACAGAAAAAAACACTGATTTGTTTTCTGAAAAAAATCTCAGCTTTCAAATTAAATTAGATGCCCTTAAAGCGCTTTCAATTTCTGGAACAATTTACTATTTTCATTTTTTTTTGATAAAATTAACATAATTTGAGAAATTTGGGTCAATAAGAAAAATTCAATTTCGCTGGGAACTCTGAAACTTAATTTCGAAACTAGAGGTCGGATCACCTTTTTCGTGGCCTTTAAACTTTTGCTGTTCGGTAGTGGACTTTGCCTTCCTTTTAAAAAACGAGATGAACTGAAGTTGAAAATAAATCAAGTCAAACCGCGAAAAGGTAAATTTGAGCTTGAACAAATTTTAAGACTTTTTCTGAAAAAAATTATCATCACGACTTATATAAGAGTCTGATATACATTCATGACTCTTAAGAACTTGTTACAAAAAAGCTTGCAGAAATTCTATGTAATAACTAATTACTTCAATGAATCAAATCCATGAAACTTATTCAATTATTTCAATTTTGCACAAAAGCAAAGCGAAGCCACATATTAATTGAATTGTAAGCTAGCTGTCATAAAAAAAAATTAAAATGAAAGCACTATCTCGAAAAAACTCGAAAGCGCTATCTCGAGAAGACGTCAAAAAACCACAACTGAGAAAACTTAACACAATCATCTCGAATTTTAATTTGAGGAAAAATACATATACGAACACAATCGCCAGCGTTGATCAAGCGTCAACTAATCCGACAACACATAGGTAAACGTCCGTTGAGCCGAAAACGAAAAATTTTAAGCTTATTTCTGAAGTTCGAAGTTCTAACTCCCCTAAGGGAACAACAACGAAGATAAAATCTTCCTTTTCTCATCAAACGACGCAAAAAAAGATGACACAGCCGAAACAACAAAACCATTAGCTGAAACCATTTAAGTCAAACATAGCTTTGAGGCAAATAAAAAAACTTATACAAAATAAGGGCTAGCAAATCAGGGCTCAAATAACAAGAGTAAAGCAGAAACATTTTCAATCACAGGTAAAATTGCTCACAGCACAAAAAACTCTATGCTGAGGCAACTAAGCCGACAAATTATAAGCAGACAAACACAAGGGTGGCCATTTTTTTAAACGAAGATTTTCAGTTTGAAAAGCAAGCCCTGATTGCATTCGAAACTAAAGCCATTCGCGCCCCAGGCGTAGACGTTACCTATGTACAAAGAACCTCGAGAATTTATAATAATTCAAGCTATCAAATGAATTTTTCAACCAATTTTAACCTGAAAAAGACCATAATCCGATTATTCACCGCTTTCTAATCGCAAGCGTAATTAACCTAGCAGTGGTAGTAGCAGTTAAGTTAACTCTTTTTTATTCTACCCGATGTCAAATTATTCCAATTAAGTTATTGTTGGCCTGAAATGTTTTCAAATTTGCAAAATATTTAGTATTTCATTGACCATGCTTTAGTATCAAAACGAGATCTTTGGTATGCAAAAGTTAATTTGACGGTCAAATGAGTGATCATATTATTGTCAAAAGATGCCCAGGTTAAGTTATTAGTTCATGATACTTGTCCCTCAAAACGCATATTCAAACATCTTTTTCATTCTACCAGAAGTTCATGTCTATCGATCATTTATCTCGAGAATTTTTATGGTGCCATATTTTTCCATATTCCCGTATAAGTTAAATAAGCGCTAAATATTCATCTTAACCTCAAAAATAGAAGTGGGAGAAGTAAAAACCAAATTGCAACCCAGACGGATTATAGGAGAGCCCCTCGTGGCCGAACGACCGATTGACCCGAAGAGTTAGACAATCAGAATTTAACATTCGCACTGGACAATTCAGTGGCAGACGAGTTGAAAACTCTCGTGGAGCATTCGGTCGTTCGGATGTGAGAACCCCCCCCCCCCCAACTGAAACACATATCTGCTGTCCACACATCTACCCCCCCCCCTCCCCCCCCTCACCTTCCCCAGGCAATATTTATTTCTAAAAAAAACTACTAACCTCAATGCAGTCGCGCTCGTAACTCTGCTTAACGATTTGATAGACTGCGTCCGTTTCATCATCAGTAGAGTCAAGATGTTCTTTCCATTCGGCACATTTTTCAGCCAACTCACTCTAAAACCAGCCTTTCATTTTCAACTTCAAGTTAAAACCAGGGTTTGAATGGTAATCAATTGTTCAGACCAGCTGCTCGCTTCTAGTTCATTCCCGTGTACATTTTCGTAAGAACAATTTTCCAATCATTTTTTAATTTAAAAGAAAACAGTTCACACTATTGGCTCAATTAAGGAGTACAACTGCCAACTGCTGAATGTCTCAAATTGTTATGACAATAGATTTTGTAATCTGATTTTGTAAAACTTTCACGTCGCGGAATGCTAAGGATTTTTCTTTTTGCGATTCGGACCTTCAAAATCTCCTTATTGGAGGCCATGTAATAGAAAGCAGAGCAGTTGATCTTTAGGTGAATCGGAGCTTGGAAGCAAACCTGGACAGCTCTACTTTGTCGTCGTTTTCGACTACTCGGCGGATATATTTCGTCGCATTTAGACATGAACTGCATGAGATTCATTTTGAACTCGTTTTCGATCGTCTTTAAGTTCAGTTTTCCTTCCTCCTTATACTCAACGCAACTAGCTTCTAGCGTGATTTTAGCCCCGTTTCCACCCTGTGTTCAAAAAAGTAAAAAACATATTTTATTCGTTCTATTGAAATTGAGTCATATTTGACAACAGACTTCGGAAAAATATAACATACTATCATCAATATATTTTTATCAATACTTCGGCCACTGAAAACTTCGCTCAATTTAAAAGCAAATTGCAAAACAATATTCAAAAACTAAAGAGCTAGCGCACGCAGGTTTGCTTCCGCTTGTTTTTTTTTGCGATAGCAAACCTGTCTTCTGTGGCGATTGTTCGCATATTGCTTCTCACACTCAGTAAGAAAGCCAATAACCGACATTTGCAGCTTATTCTGGACCAACTCGCGGTCGAGTCGGCCGTTTTGCATGTAATCCATGCAGAGCGTTTCAAAGTTCACTTCTGCTTTATCAGTTGACTAAAATAAATAAAAAACTGTCGAAAATGTAACAAATTTGTATATTTATTTTAAAATTGTGAGCCAATTACGATTTAATTGTTTTTGGCCATTGCGCATATGTAAAGACACGGAACGGAGGAATACGCAGTCGCTGAATAGAAAATAACGCTACAAAACGATTCAGTGTTGCCAAGCTCATTTTTACCAAGTGAATTCAATTCGTTTTTGTTGAGAATTCATCAAAAAACTTTTAAACGTTTAAAACAATCAGCCCGTTTTGTTGCTTCCAAGCTCGTTTTTATTCACAAAAAGCCCGAAATAAAAACCTGTTCGCGTTTAGCCCGTCTGTTAGTCGCATCACAACTCGAGATGAATTCGATCACACTCATTTTAAGCTGCTTAATAAGATCTCCTCTGATATTCGATGTTTTCTTGTAGTCCAGACAAAGACTTTCGAATGTAATTTCTTCAGGTTTGCCCTACAAAAAAAAGATTTCAGAGAAAGCAAAAAACGAAACCGGTCACTAAACGCTCCTTTATCCAGGTTTTGCTTTCAAGCTCTTGCTTTAAGACTAATATTTTACCAAATCGACATTTCGCTTTCGCCTCGACATAGGACAGTCTCGAATGAATTCAGCGATGCTGCTTTTAACTTGCAGAACTTTTTCAGAGTCGAAATTTCCGGTTTGCTGGAATCCAGCACAGACACTTTCGAACGTAACTTCCGACTGCGAACTTGCTGACTAAAATACGAAAATTCTCCGTGATATCCTACTTTGTTTTTAACAGATTAAGTGAAATTAAGCTAATAAAATCTAAGCATCAATTGCGTCTACGATAGAAAGACCAGTAAAAATTTTTCGACCTTATAAACTGCGAGGAGCACGACTATGATTATTGTACCGACATTCGAAGAAAGTGACAAATCTTCATGATTATGGTGTTTTTAAGCAGTCAATTTTCAATTAAACTTTTTTGACCAAAATTTTACCATCTGAAAAATATTGTTGTCCGGAGCTCAATAAGCACAAAAATTCACCTAAGATCATTCGTAAAAATTTTGGTTTCAATATTTTGCGTTCTTAAAACACACGTAAGCGGAGTATAATGCGTTCGTATAACAAGCGGATTAAATGTGTTCCTAAGGCTTGTAAGCGGAGGGTAAAATAAGAAAATCAAATGGAAAAAATCTTTCTTCCTGTTTTTTTTTCTTCAATTTTTCAACCAAACACTTTTTAATTAACCTTAAAGAACAGTCGGAACATTCAGGACTTAGCCCTGATATATGAGTAGTCATGTTCGTCTTAATGCTAGCTTCGAATTTCTTTTTAAAGTTTCGTAGTTTAGATTTGCTTCCAAGCTTCCTCATTTAATTCTCGAACTAACAATTTGTCTTTTATGCCTGTCAGTTTGTTTCGCAGGAGCAGGACATTTTTGTGCAAATTGAAACAAGTCCATGCCTATTTCTTTCAATTTACTTGGTTGAAAGTCTCCTGTTCGTTGATAATTGAGGCAAATACTCTCGAAAGTGGGCGAGACTTCGTTTCCAGACTAAAATACGCGAACCAAACTTTTCTCCTTATCAAATAAAAAGCATAGGAGACCCATTCATTGCTTTCTGTAAGCTTACGCAAAAATTTTCATGAGCCAGAAAAATCTAATTATCAGAGAAGCTCAAAAGAAGCGCCGAAAAAGCAAGCTTACGTTCATTTAGCGAATTGATAGCGGTGATTTCTAGCAGTTAATTTAAAAGTTCGAGCCCCATTTTTGCTTCCAAGTCAGTTTTCATTTCAAAATGCGTGATTTAAAACCTGGTCACGCCGAGCGCGTTTATTAGTCGGTTCGCACTTCGAGACAAACTCGATCACGCTCATTTCGAGTTGCTTAATCAATTCTCTTCTGATATTTGAAGTTTTCTTGTAATCCAGACAGAGACTTTCAAATGTCACTTCTTTGGGCGAAACCTACAACAACTTTCTTATCAGTTCATATCATTACTTAAACTACCGACGACACAAAATAACCAAGCCCTGGCTTTGCTTCCAAGCCCCAATTTAGTCATTTTATTTTACCCCTTCACTGTTTCTCTTCTTTCGCTTTGACAAGGGGCAGTCTTTGATAAATTCAGCCACACTACTTGTAACTTGTAAAACTTGCTCAGCGTCCAAATTTCCAGTTTGCTGGAATCGACTGCATACACTTTCGAATGTAAGTTCAGTTTCTATGACCGACTAAAAAAGGAAAAATGCGTTTTTAGGCAAGTTCCGCCCAGTATTAGATATCTCAGATATCGACCGTGTACGATAAGAAAAATCTCAGAGCTGCTTAAGGTTTGCTTCCAAATTAATTTTTCTATCGTCATTCAAACTAACGGTTTGTCGTTTCTGCCTGTCAGTTTGTTTCGCAGGAGCAGGACATTTATTTGCAAATTGAAACAAGTCCATGCCTATTTCTTTCAATTTACTTGTTTGTATGTCTCCTGTTCGTTGATAATTGAGGCAAATACTCTCGAAAGTTGGTGATTCGTCGCTTCCAGACTGAAACCAAACTTTGCTTCCTAACTTAGTAAGCCTACAGCACGTTGAATCGTTTTAGGCGTTTTAGTGGTCTTGATTTAGCTTTTTCTGACGACGCGTTTGAGCTGTCCAAATTCACTTCTTTGCCCATGATTTTTGACCTTTCGTACAAACCTTGAGGACCTCGTTGGACCTTCGTGACCTCTGAGAGGTACTTAGAGGGCACTTGTTCAAGAAGTCCATAATTCCCATGCCGATGTTCGCAACTGAGTCTACGTCTAATTTGCGCAAGCTGCGGTATGTTTGGCAGACACTTTCGAAAGTGAGCGGCTGGTTTGGATCCTTTAAGAGGATGAAGTTAGTTAAACTTACCCAAATACATACACATCACATGCAGCTATTTGAACTCAATTGCTATGATGCATGACTTTGCTGTTCCGATAGCCTCTCTTCTTGCCGTGATAGCATCTCTTTTTACGTTGCTTTCCATCGTATAGAAAAAATATATTTGGTTTCTTAAAATCAAGCTCTCCCACCCAATTTGTCTACGTAAGTTAAGCCAGTTAACTAAATTATAAATAACAAACCTGCGTTTATCGAAGAGACAGACGGTTGCAAACAAACGTTAACTCTACACAACATTCAAGCCAAAAAAATCAAGTTAAAACGAGCAAAAAAAATCCACCAAAAATTTTGTGAAAAAATAAACGTCACATAAGGAATTCAATAACGCGAGCTCTGCAACTTGTAATTGAAATTCACATCATATATGCAAATTGCAACGGTAGCAAAAATGACCTCCCAAAGAACACCACGCTTATTATTTGCTTAAATTCACTGGAAAAATAATTACGGGAAAAAGTCTAGTACCCAATTACAAGTCACTTGCTCTCGCAAGTTAACTAACCAAAAAAAGAAGCTCACAAATCTATTCTTAGTGCTCTTTATTTTTCTCTGAGCTGTAAAAATTAAAACCAATTCGTAGCAACATATATATTTTTTAAAAAAAGTCTAGTTCATTTAAAGGGGCTTTTTTTCCATATCCCACCCCTGTAATTGTAAAATATAATTACCTAAAAATTATTCATGCGGTTATTTGTAACTAAAAAATCTTGTTCAATTCTGTTCCTTTGTTATTTTGTTCTTAGTTTAGAGCATCAAAGTTGATTTTAAACAGTCTTACTGAAATCTATTCTCTAAAAAAAATCTTTTGAGAGACTGGAAAAGAGCCCTCAAATTTATTAAAATGAGCCATGTTCGTCTTTTCTATCATTTTTTAAAAATATCAAAAATCTTCAGAAGAGCTATCAAATATCATATTTTGCTATGAAAATTCGAAAAACAAAAAGATTTAAACGTACATCTTCATCATGGTTAGTGCAAAGTGTGGGTAGTTGGTTGAAGCTCAGATCAGGGTGTAGTTTCAACAACACACTGATGTGATCTGCCCTGAAGCTATTGTGCACTTCATAGTAGCTACACGCATCCCCCACAACCCCTTGCGGAGACAACCCATCTTTCCCCTCCCCACCCCCCGAAATCAGCTGAAACAACTCATTGCTGTCCATCTCATTTCCAAATAATATTACCCCTTCTCCAAAATTACCAAATAGATTATTAAATGCGGATTACGCATTTCTAGTTATTGATTGCATAAACATCATTTTCTTTGACTTATATTTTCAATGATCAGATTTCTTATATGACATGCAATGGTTTGTTTCAGCTAACTTCAGGCGACCGGTACAACAAAATTTGTGAATCTATAGCGCAAACACTTGAAGGAAAACCGAGCCGAGCAATTTTACTTGGCTGAGTACCAGAAGAGCTGGTGTATATATTTTTAAGGTATAAACAAATTCCGGAACACTTTTTCGCACTTCTGAAAAATGCGCCACGTTCTATCGAATCCAAAAAAAAACGAAAAAAAAACATACGCCTGAGTCTGAGCATAGGCTGGGTAGTTCGTTGAAACTGAGATCGGTGAACTTGTCCATTAGGTCGTTGATTTGATCACGCGTGAAATCTTTGTGCACGGCATAGTATTCACACGCTTGCTTCACGATTTCAGATTCAGAGGGGTTTGAGTCGCCCGAGTCCCCGGATATCAGCTGAAACAAAAGATCTCTTTTGTATTGAACTTAATTTTTTTTCGCTGTAACTTTGCATTGAATTGTTTATTTTTGAACTATTATTGGAGACCTTTTGTTTCAACCAATATGAGATATAAGCGTCGATTAGTTTGTCTTAACACATAAACAGAGACGAAGCAATCGTGAATAAAATCTTACAGCACAGCGATATCCAAGAAATTGCACAGCACACCAGTAATCGATTTCAACTTTTACAAGCTACGCATCCGTACCAGGGATGCGTAATAATATATTGCAATACTATTGTGTACCCGTTATCCAATATATTATATTGATTCTACCCTGCCAATCAATTATTGCAATAATTGCAATTAATTGCCGGATGGTTTGAGAAAAAATGTCATCTTAAAATGTAACCTAAGAAAAAAAAACATACATCAGAATCGGAGCATAGACTGGGTAATTCGTTGAAACTGAGGTCAGTGAATTTCTCCATAAGGTCTGTGGCCTGTTCTCGCGTGAAATCTTTGTGCACGGCATAGTATTCACACGCTCGCTTCACGATCTCAGAGTCAGAGGGTTTTGAATCACCCGAGTCCCCGGATATCAGCTGAAACAAAAGATCTCACTAAGTATTTTAGAACAAAAAATGAAGGCTCATTCAATGCATTTTGAAGATGTATAAATTGGTTTCAAATGTATTACTATCTAAGTGAGATCTTTTGCTTCAGCAGGTACCACAAATACGTTAGTTTTGTATACGTTATAACCACACACTAGTTTATAAACTATATCAAAATGTGTTTCATCTTGGGATAATAGCGAAAAGGCTTCAGCCATGACGTTAAAAAAGATTAATCATATTCATATAGACAGAATTTAAAATCACAAAAATTCAGCCGTAAGAAAAAAACGCTTCTTCTCAAATGCATTTGTAGAAAAATTGTTAAATCAAAAAATAATTTCTGACGCAATAGAAAATTTTCATTGGAGTGTCTATTTCATTTGAAGAGCTGCATAAACTCCTCAAAAACTTCCGATTCTTCCCACTTTGATTAAGTTACAATTTAACTATAACTTAGATACAATTAAAATTACGGCGTCCAAAAACAACCAAAAAACATTATCGTTGAATCTTACATTGTAAAAATGTATGTATATATTTTTTGAAAATAGGCTCTCCTCTAACACTCATGGAGTCAAAAGCAAATTTGATTCCAATTCTCAGACTTGAACCAACCTCATCATTTTTACACAGCTCAGCGAGTTGCTTGAACGAAGTTCTGTCTGGATAGAGACGCTTGAGGTCCTCCATTTGTTTAGTTGTGAAGTCCGAATTTACAGAATAGTATTCACATGCTAGTTTCACGGTTGCTTCGCCCGAAGGATCAGAGCCCCCCTCCCCATCCAATCCCGAAATGAGCTGAAACAGAGACCCATTTTCTCTAATTTTTCTCATCACAAGGCAGATGGGAAATTTGAAATTCAACATTTAGGTGGTCTTGTTTCAGCTCTTTTCGCGGATGCTTTTATTGCAATTTAAGTTGATATAAGTTATTTTCGGTTAATTTTTATTACTGCTTAAGGCTTCATTCCAAACTATCGAAAAACTTATTCTACTCAGCACTGATAATTAGCTTCTCTTTATTTCGACCATCTGAACCGATTAATTCTTGGACCAACTTAAGTGATGAACGGTTGGTGTGTCAGAGCCTTAAAGTGAAGGAGTACAAAAGATTTCCGAGCAAGATGTTAGAGCCTTGAGGTTGCTTGAAGACATGCCGGTAAAAATTCCATGTTAGATCTGGCAACTTCTCTCGATCCGCTCACAATGATTCGATATCGCAAATATTTATACTCCGAGTCTTCCTATGCACATGAAAGTTCGACCAAAAAAAAAGAGAATTTCGAAAAATAACACAGAGGCGAAGAGGACTTTGCGCCACTATAAAAACTAAATCTACCAAAATCCTCAAAAAACTCAGATCAAACAAACCTCATTATCGCACAGCTCTGTAAGCTGCTTAAACGTGGTTCTTTCAGGGTACAGCTGTTTAAGACTCTCGTATTGTTTGGTGGTAAAGTCAGAATTCAGCGAATAGTAGTCGCACGCTTCTTTCACGATAGCCTCCCGCGATGGATTAACTCCACCCTCCCCGTCCGATCCCGAAATGAGCTGAAACAGAACCTCGAGTTGCGCATTTATTATCTCTTTATTGATATTACAATTGGAGGTTCGTTGAGGCAAAGGTTTCAGCTCATTTAGGGATTGTTTTTTAATCCAGGGGCGTAACTAAAGTATCTCTTCATCTATTTCCCCTTTTCATAAGGGAGAGAGAGAGAGAGAGATTCGTTAAGAGGAAGAAAATTTGCATCTGCTTGACTGTTGTAGGGGTGGAAATTCGTCTCTAGGTACGAAAAGGGGTAAATAGTTAAAGAAAAAGAGATTAGCTAACTTTCAGATTATAAGAAATGTACGAAAGATTTACGAGTGAGGCGAAATTGAAATTCACATACCAAGCGTAAGTTACGCGAAAAATCAAGCAGACTAGACTGTAGATGGACGACACAGAACTTGAAAAAAAAGCTCCATAAACAAATTCAAAACGAAAAAATTGTTGACTCGTGAAATAACTTTCGGCAAATTATGCTTGAACAGAAGTCTTAATCCGAACGAACACAAAACGTCAGTTAGCTTTAGAACACATGATAGTTGGGTCTCGGACACATCGAACCCAAAATATAGCTGCGCTCGTTATCTGATAGGTCCGAACTTCAAGATCGGCAAATAAGCATGCGGATTCCAAATCTTCATTATCCATAGTTTTTAATAATCAGTGATGAAGGAAGTTTCGTTTATTGCAACCCAACAACAAAACTGAATTTTGGCTTTTAACAATCCTTCTATTACCCGTGTACCTATTTCATAGCTTCTTTTCATGTGATCGTTTTACGTGTAAAAAATGCATTTTGAAACTACTCAGAATAAAATAATCTTTCCTTTCTATAATGGTTATCTTTATAGATTTTTTGATGCCATAGATTTTAATTTTGAAATATGGTCGCTAGATTTAATTTTGTGAAGAAAAAATAGGTGGGTTGTGAACAACTAACTTCTCCGTCGGCGCACAACTCTGTGATTTCTTTCAGGGAACGATTGGGGAAAGCACTCTTCAGTGCGAACAGCTGTTCGGCCGTGAAGTCTTCGTTAGCACGGTAATAGTCGCACGCTTCCTTAACCATTGCATCCCGAGACCCACTTGATCCCGCCCCTCCCCCGTTTCCACCCGCACCACCAGAAATGAGCTGAAACAAAAGTTCCATCTGAAGGGTAATTTCTAGATGCTATGTAGGCTTTCTTTTGATGGATATTATTTTGCAAAGCTCATTTCTGGTAGGAGCGGAAACGGTCGTTCTACTACTAAAACTCACCTCCCGCGTCACGAAAATAAAGAACCTCATTTATTCTCTCCTTTGCTCTTTTGCAGAAAAAGAAGTAAGAACCAAATTTGCTAAAACTTTGTTGCGAAACAATATACGTCGCAAAAGGTTGAGACAGATTTCGTTCCATGACAGATCTTGTCCCATTTTAATTTCAACCGATTTCGTCCCATTTCAAAGCGTACACAGATTTCGTCCCACAAATTTGGATATGGGACGAAATCTGTTAATTACATGAATAGGACGAAATCTGTAGTAGGACCAAATCTTTGCCAATTATCGCAAAGTTAGAGATTATTTTAAACTTTAACTACAGCATTTGTTCATGCTTCAAATAGATCAGAGTAGGCAATTAAATAAAACAAGACTGCTCGTATCAGGGCGAAGCCCTGAATGTTCCGGCTGTCTTTTAAGGTTTATGGAGCAGTAATAACATAAAAAAATGAAATGAAATAAAATAAAATGAAATTTTTTTTCTAAATATTGAAATTTTTTTGAAAATCATCCCCCCACACGCCATATTAAGTACAAAAGGATAGATTTCGTTCCTTGCAAGTAATCAATTATGGCAAATAAGCTTCGTTCAACCTATTTGGAACGATTTCTAAGACGGATTAAATCTCCGCTTACGCGTTAATAGCTCGAATTACATCGCACGTTAATTGTCCCAAATTGGTCATAATGGCAGCCTTTAAACCCTCATAACTTTACGAAAAATGATCACAGGTGAAATATCTTTTCAAATTTAAGCTCAGGACAATACTTTTTGAATGATATAAAAAAAATCCCGTCAAAAATGGCTAGTTGAAAAGTCGAAATTTGTCTGAAGAAAAAAAACCCACCCCGAGCACAAATATTCTGTTACTTTCGTATCGAAAGTCGGAACAATAATTTTAACGCATAAGACTTAAAAATTACTTTTACGCATTTTACAAACTAATTCGATGCACATAAGTGTACTAGTTTCCTTGTTTGGCCCCTCGAAAATTCTGTGGTCCCTGATAAAAACAGGCGCAGTAATTGGGTTAATTTTCACAGTAAGCATTTTAAATTCTCTATATTGATAACTCAGCTGGCAAAGTTAGTTAAGCGGGTACGAATTTGGTTACCAACCCCAATGAGTTGGATCGAATCCCGCGCTTACTTTTGTTTTCAGGAAATAGGCAGGAAAAAGCATCTTAACTAGTGTTCTCACGGGACCAAACAAGTAAACTAGTACATGTATAAGATCATGGAACGGAGAAATAATTATTGTTGGCTAAAAATAATGGATTATTGCATGATAATTCTTTCATCCTTCAATTCTAACTCGCAGGCTCTATCATACAATAATCCATTGCTATTTGGCCAACAATCATACTTTCTTCGTTCCGTGATATTATGTATTAAGTTCAGCCACTTGAAACGAAAAGACGAAGAACTTGCTGCTGTAAAAGAAAACATCAGCACACTCAGACAAGACCTGTAGACGACCAAGACCTGTAGATGACCAAAACAAATCGGACTTTAAAAACTTTTGAAATTTTAACTAACTCGATCTTTAAGAGAACTTTAAAAATTGAAGTTGCCTCTGCATTAGATTACTGTTGGAGCTGACTTTTGCTAGTAGTCATTGAGCACAATGACAGTTCTTGATTCACGGAATCAAAAATCGTTCTTAGTTCCCTCCACAATTACAGCGCGCTTACGGAAGTAAATTTTTCCAAAGCGAGGAGGGAATTAGACACTCAAAAAAGACGATATTAAAAAACGGAATTTAGACGATTTCGCAGAAACAAATTTATTAGAATTGCCCGGAATTGTTTAGACCCCAATTAAATCAAGTTTCCACATGTCACAGTCGTGTAATTTATGCATTTCATAAATGTATTGAACTATTTGGATGTAATACTTTATAATTATCATTTATAATAAAAACTTATGTTTTGAGCTTATATTCACATTTGTGTGACTTCACGAGCAATATAAACAACAAAAAGTTTTTGTATAAATTCCATTTTATTGATATCGTCGTAGGTGCTTATCGGAAAATTTCTGAACTCCAATCAAAAACTGACACCTCGCAATTCGCGGCCTAGCCAATTAGAATAGCAAGTAAGACTTTCATTTACATTCAAGAACTGATGGATCAAGTTTACATCCTCCCCCCTAAACGTGTTTAGGGGGAGGATGTTAAATTGGTCCGAATTGATTAGCAAAATATTCGGAATAACGCTCGATTAAAATTTAGAATAATTTTTCATATGCGATGATCCTATATACTCTTTTTTAAGTGAAGTTTCGTTTTAATCAACCAGTTTTATTCGCTTTTTGTCCGAAACGCTAGTGACCTTTAATTTGCTTTCCGTCGAAGTTCCTGTCGCCCTCACAAGCTTTTCAAACTGTTACTCGCTGGTAGTTCCGACCATTGAAAATAGGGAACTTTGTATTCGGGTCTGTTTTATGATCGGACTCGATTGAGTGATATATCATATTAAATCCCTGACAGACGTGATTCGAACCACATAAAAAAACTTGAAAGTTTTCCCAGTGTCGAAAAACCGGTGATTTTTTTATATTTCGTCTTAATTCGAGTGAATAAAGCGAGCGAGCAGTCTAATTTTAATTGCTGTAAGCTTAATTTAAAAGGTAAAAACTTAGTTTTTGTTGGGTAACGTTAGTTAACTTAGAGTATTTTAGCGCCTTTTTGGAATCAAAATTTTCAAAATTCAAAAAACTTGAAAACTTCGTTTTTCTAGATATTTTTCTACAAAAACTGTTTTTCAACTTGCTTATTTTGCATGGATTTCAAATATACCTTATCCCCAATAGTACTGATTTTCTGATTTTTTTAATAACTTACCAACTTCAGATGATGCTGAGGATTATTTCACGAATGACTACTAAGAGGACTTTACTCATAAAGGAATGAAATTATGGAAAATTTTCAACCAATCAAAATCGGTAGACGTTCCAATTCGCGAAATCGTTTTTGCACAAAATCGAAACTTAAAACAGTTTTTCAAATTTTTAAAAATTGCTATCCTTTAATTAGGAATTAAATTTTTTTTCAATGCACTTTGTTTCAATCTTAGATCTGACAATCTGCTTATGTTGCAATCCGTCCGTTTAATTTTATTGGACTGGATTTATTTGCGCAATTAGGAATTTTTCCGATTTATAAGAGATTTTTGAAAAGCAACGTTTTACAGAGGAAAAATAGAGATTTGAGGTGCTTGTAAAGTTTAAATTTTGACCTCAAGTCTCTTCGGCTTGAAGTCCCGTCGGCCTGTTGTCTTAGACCCCTCCAGCATACGGGAACGCCGCTGCTAAGATTTACATTAAATTTGTTTCTAAATATACAGGGCATTTTTCGGAATGATAACCTTCAATACTAGACGTAATTTTCCAGAGAACTGGTTGTTTATACCGTCTTTCTTTGCACCCAGTAAAAAGGGTATATCCTAGTTGGTCTAGCGGTTAGGATTTGCGGCACTTACCCGCAAGGCCCAGGTTCGACTCCCGGACTAGGAATGGGAAACTCGATCAAACACAAATTGTGTTGTGATAGTTCCTTTTCCAGTTTCCAGACTGAGAGAAACGGGAAACACTTCGTTGAGTTTCTCTCATGTTAAACATTATGTTTTTTACTCTCTGTTTTAAACTGTTTTTACTCATTTGTTTTAAACAGTTTAACACAAAGTCCTCACCCTGTATGTAACGAACCGTATATGTATCTGTTGCCAATTTCAGAGAAGTCATTTCCCAACCCGGTACTACTATGAAAGAGTGGTCCCTCGAAAAAGTAACAATGAGAGACAGGTCCCGCATGCATTTCGCATCTTATAATTTTCACAATTGATTGGTGTATAAATTATTCATTTCAAAAAATCTCGCGAAATATGTTGAGTCAAAAACTTTTAAGATTAAAAATTGTAATTACTACATTGTTTATATATTGAAATTTGCTCGCTTCAATTTATTTTACGGTTTAGCAACCAAAATTGGATTGACTTATTTGTCATCAAATTGCGCTATTGGCGTTTTTTTTTAATTTTCAACCTTAAAATGGCGAGGGAGAGGTTTTAAGAAGAAACAAAACATAAAATTTGTTTGAAAATACTCTGTGTCTAATTCTCAACGGATCTAGTTATTTTCAAGGGACCACTCTATCATAGTAGTACCCTCAACCCTGGTTGGTTATAGTATAGCCCCAGCTATTAAAAACTAACGTCAGGGTCTTCGCACAGTTCGGTAAGCTGTTTGTAGGCAGTTCTCTCTGGGAACAGCTTTTTAAGTTGAAGAATCTGCTCTGTCGTGAAATCACTGTTCACCAAGTAATGTTCACACGCTGCTCGCACTATCGCTTCAATCCCGCTATTTCCCGAAATTCCGTCTCCGCCCGAACCAGAAATCAGCTGAAACAAAACCACTCTTCTAACTCAGGCAAATTTTGGTCTGTTTCATTTTTATTCGCGTTCATTTGTAAAAATCAAGAGTGGTTTTGTTTTAGCTGGTCGCCCATGCAATTCTACAATTCTAATATCAACTTATTTTTAAATTTACTTGTTCCAGCTTGATCTTAGAGTAATGAGCAAGCAAACGACAGCCAACCATATCCCAGTTGGTCTAGCGGTCAGGATTTGCGGCTCTCACCCGCAAGGCCCGGGTTCGACTCCCGGACTGGGAACCTTTTTCTGATCACCAACTTATTTTTCTTTTATTAAATAGACAAACCGACTAATATAAATTCCATCCGATCTTGTAGACAACTAGCAAAATAACAACAACTGGCGATACTGTATATGTTTTGTTGAGTGAAACTGCAAACTTCTTCCTTCTGATAGATACTAGGATAGATACTAGACAGTGACATTTAGTGAAAAATGTAAAAAAAAAAAAATAAATAGAAGGGTTGAAGCAAGGCAACGGAAAGATCAGAGAAAGAGTCGAAGCTGCGCCGAATCCCACATTTGAAGAATTAATTAGTAAGCACGACGAAGCTGAGGGAAAGCTGGACATGGAATAATCATTTCACAGGGACATGGCTTGACAATTCAACCATTGAACCGAACTGATCCCGACCCGAGACTGATTTCCACTACGTTTTTTTATTTTTCATTTTTGTGTAATTGTAGTAGATCGTTTTTTCAACAATCAAACTCTTTCTACGTAAATGAAAGAACTCTCCTCAACTTCTTTGAAATAAATGAAGTGTAGAAATGTCATTTTGCAAAAACTGAGAGCCAAGAATGAGAAATAGAAGCAAAATACATTTCTACAATTCACTTCTTTTCTTTAGGACGACGAGGACACAATTCTCTTTCGCAGAGAGAGTTAGTTTACGGGACCGATCTACAATTACACAAGAATGAGAAAATAAAACAATGGGCGCACTTCGTAAAGTATGAGACACTATTAGCTCTGTTCTAACGGAGGATTCTCGTACTTGGATCAAACGCTTGCTACCCGCGTATGGTCTCCAACTTTTGACGATCCTGGTTCCAGCTAGCTACAAGTACGATAGCTGTTAGTGTCTCTGGGAAAATCAATAATAGAAAAACGCAGGATAGCAAACGCAAAACGGTTTCCGAAGAAGTTGACTCAATAAAAATTTATTCGTGGACGCATTTCAATTATGGACACAGCTATCATACTTGCACCTCGAATTGTTCGTGGTCTACTCTCAAATCGTGGAAACTGACAACCTAGACTCTTAGATCAACTGCGACCCCTAATCGGATCCATCACACAATCCTCAAATTTCATACCGTCACTACAAAGTAGCCGTTTAGCAAAATTACGATCAAGACTGTTTCGACCTTATGCAGCCACGAAACAAAACCTATGTCTCTGTAGTTGCCTTGCTTCAGCCCAACCCTCTGCCGAGTTCGAATCTACCTGTGCTTTGCACGTGTCTTCCAGGTCCGAATAACTTTTCTTCGGGTACAATTCCAGGTATTTGATCAAATGGTCGTTGGATAGCTTTCCATTTTGAGAGTAGTACTCACAGGCTACAGATATTAATGCACCGTCTCCATTGATGTCGCTGGGGTCGAATTTTCCACCGGAACTCGATATCAACTGAAACCGAGGAAGGTTTCCTGATTCACTCACGACAGGCGAAAAATAATTGATGAATAAAACCAACATAAGCAAAAAAGCATAAAATATCCTCCAAGATACGCTTAAAAAGAGTACTTTTTTTATAGATTATTTAAAAAAAAAACAATTAGACGAGTTTCAGCAATATCACGTTTAAAAAGGTAACACAGATGAATTAATCCATAATGGACAAAATTACGAGAGAACAACAAGATCCTTATCAAACTCCTGACCAAGACTGAAAATTTTTAATTTTCACTAAACTGCAGATGACAATACAAGCGAAATTTTGACATCAGTTTTTACAACACTAATCCATGACCATCCGATTAAAAACTACAATCCAGCAACAAATTACTGCAAAGACGATGCTACTGCAAATATTCGTAAAAAAAACTCTGAAAACGAGTCAAAAACCACAATCTACAGGTCTTTGCAAAGCAAAAGTTGCACGACCTCGAGGAAAACGAAGGAGGAATAAAAACTAGACATCGTTTCTTGACAGTGTCAGACAGTTTGCAAACTTTTATTTCGACAAAAACGGGGACTTTCAGAGGTGTGACAGTCGAGTGCATTGCGAACGAATAAATTTCAGACTCTATGGATCCACGAAGAAACTACAAGATCCTCCGGACACTAACGACAGATATTTTTATGCAGCGTGCCATGCAATGGTAGCATGCACATGATTAATTACAGCTGGACAATTCAGGTTTCAACGACTATTTCACACCTGGTCTTTGTAGAACGGACTCTGACAGATCGTCAGCAGATCCTTAGCCGAAATATCCTCTGGCAGTTGGGACAACAAGGACGCATCAAATGTTTGTTCACGTAAATACGACAAACAGATGTCGGTAAGACGAGGATCCGAGGAATCTGAGGCGTCGCCGGACGAAAAGCCACCCCCTTGACCGCCCGATATCATCTAAACAAGGTCAATCCAAATCTTCAGAGAAAACAGTTTGGAAGCAGAGCAAAGAGAATAATTAAATTGAAACAGATGCTGAACAAGAAGTTGTCAAGAACTAGATTCCAAATGTTTGCACCAAAAGATGTCTTAAAATCAAGCAACGAGTGTCATTGAAAGCAAGGAACCAATGAGACCATTAAAAATTTTTAGTTCAACAACAGAAGCTTCGTAGCTTAAAAACTGTAATAGCTATCAAATGACGATTTTGTATTGTTAGCACTTAAATTATGCCATTTAATGTTCCGGCCACTGAAAGTTCGGGAGCTTTGTGATCGGGTGTTTTATTTCATTTTATTCTTTTTTTCCCCATGCAAATTTAGGTAGCACAAAGAATCAGATGAATTTGAGTGATATATCATATTTAAAACCATTTCAATCGTGATTCGGTCGACATAAATTACGTCAAAATATTTTGATTTTTAGCCAAATTTAGTGAGTAAATCAGGCAATTAGAGCAAAAACCGTTTTCTTCAGCTATAAAGCTTGTTTTGCTTAAAAAAACGTTTTATGAAGCTTCAGTTAGCAATTTCCCAGCCCGAAAAAAATATAGTACAAAAAATGTTCATGATTTTCATGTAACTTGCAATTATAATTGATAATGTTTCTAAAGCTAAGTTTTTTTCACTCGCCCTTCTCCCTACATGCATAAAAAAACGACAAAACTTTGAAAAAAAATTCTTAAAAAATAACCCTGGCCGGAACTTTTCTTTGCTTTAGCTACTTACACAGTCTGATAATACACTTGATAATATTGGATCATCGTTGACAATCAATCAATCCATTTCTCTTGAAATTAAAACTAATAAATTTCGAAATATTTGGGAATATAGTTTAAAAAAGAGCGGATTAAATACTGGAGACTGTTGATGCTTACCGCAATGGCGCTGGACAGTCCACTTCCAATACTTGTCTTTCCTCGCTCTTCGGTTGTATATTTCTCTGTCAGGAGAGTGTCGTTGTACAGATGGGTCAGCAGTCGAGCCCTGTCCGATTCGTTTCTCAATGACGTCATAGCCGAGAGCTGGGTGGCTTCACTTGCGAACGCCACCAATCCGACTTTGGACCCGAGCGGAACTTGGTTCATGATGTAGTTACCAACTGCTTGCCTGATTTCATTAGTTTTGTCAACCTGAAAAAAACGACAGCTTTATTCGTTAAAAGCTAATTTGCCTTCTTTTAAGCAAAATAATCAAACTTGGACATGAGCCTTTCAAAATCTATATTCCGTGTAATTTCAATAATTATCGTTTCAGATGCCATTGATCATCTAGAAGCAGTTGCAACCTCAACCCCTTTGCTAACGCCAGCAAAAAAAAATAAAAATTCCCTAATGAGTGTAGGTAGTTCGCTTACGTTTTCTCTGGTGGAAACATCTATTACGAAGACGATCTCTTTCGGCCTCTGGACCACATACTTGAACTTGGGCTTCACGTCTTTGATCACATCAGCAGGCACAGCTGCGTTATTCCCGTCCTAAAAAGAAAAATCATTTTGAAAAACTTGCGAATTGATGAGACAAATTGGGTTTTTTTTTGAAAATTGCTTTCGGTCAGACAAATTAAATAACACGAAAGTTTTGAAAGGATGTTAAATTTATTGTACCCCATAGCTTCACTCTTCGAAAACTACCATCTACGGGCTTCAATTGAAATGTCAATTCCGTTAAAACATCCAGTAGTATTGTGCATAATGATGAAATTCAAGTTCGAATCATCAAACTTCATAATTCAGGAGAAATTCTATTGTCAATTCAGTCTCGTTTTTCTACCTTGAAGTCCGGGTGGTCTCGCATGACAGACCAGGCTGATCTTCCGTTGCACATGGCATTATGCTTGTTGGGGGCTTCCGAGTTGTGGCGACGTCCAGCTGGGGTGTCGGGCTCATCGTCACAGAACTCAGTGATCTAAAACCAAATGCAGAATTTTCAACTTACCATAATTTTGTTTTATCATTAGGGAGCCAAATGACGTCCTTTATTTTGCAAAGCCCTTCCAATTTCATTTTTCGAATCAGTTTTGCCCTATGCCGTCCAATTTATATTGGTTTTACACACAGACGAAGCGCAGCTTCTCGCCACTTACGATACAACTTTAAAAAAAATGGCAGCAAGACCAGAAAAACTAAGACGCAAAAATAGAAAAGAAAAACTAATTTTTGTCGGAAATGAGGGCAAATTTAAGGAAAAACGCTATTGCCAGTATTAAATAAGCATTAAAAAAACAAATAGCATCAAGCGGATACTGAGCAGACAGTACTTGGGACGACGACTGTTGAGCCAAAAAGTGAGCTTTAAAACATTAGGGACAAAGAAAACACATTTCCAAAGTTTTACGCCCAACGCTCCTTCAGCAGAAGTGATAAACTATGAGGCAACTTAACAGATATACACCAGCTGAAAAATATATGTTGCAAGACATTCTGTTCTTTTGCCATCAGAACAGCCGATCTAACCGAATCAAATTTATTTGATAAAACAGTTATTAATCGGAAAACAAAGCCAACAAACAGACGGAAAAGAGTCAATGAATGCAGGTAAACAAAAAAACACTGACTTCTTTACCGAAAAAATATCAACTTTCGAACTTCAAAAAAAACGATAGATTTGCCAGTATTAAATAAGCATTAAAAAAACAAATAGCATCAAGCGGATACTGAGCAGACAGTACTTGGGACGACGACTGTTGAGCCAAAAAGTGAGCTTTAAAACATTAGGGACAAAGAAAACACATTTCCAAAGTTTTACGCCCAACGCTCCTTCAGCAGAAGTGATAAACTATGAGGCAACTTAACAGATATACACCAGCTGAAAAATATATGTTGCAAGACATTCTGTTCTTTTGCCATCAGAACAGCCGATCTAACCGAATCAAATTTATTTGATAAAACAGTTATTAATCGGAAAACAAAGCCAACAAACAGACGGAAAAGAGTCAATGAATGCAGGTAAACAAAAAAACACTGACTTCTTTACCGAAAAAATATCAACTTTCGAACTTCAAAAAAAAAAACGATAGATGCCCTTCAAGCTCTTCGAATTTCTAGAACAATTTATCATTTGCAATTTATTAATAAAATTAATCCAATTCGAGCAAATCTTTTATTTCGCTGAGAAATCTGAAATTTAAACCCCGTTTTCGCTGTTTGATAGTGGAGTTTGCATTCCTTTTAACTAAGGAAACGAGCTGAACCTGAAAAATAATCAGAAGTCAAACTTTTCCTGAAAAAAAATCATTGCGACCTATATAAGACTCTGAATTACTTTAATCGATTCTTGAAAAGTCTAAATTCCGATAACATAATGCTTGCTAATCGAAAGCGAAATTACTTTAAAAAATAATTATAAGGTTAGCCGCCTTTGCCCGCAGTTTGCATAATGTGTTGCAAGTTCTCCATTTTAATAGTATTTGAAAATCGTTTCCATTCTCGCATATTTTTCGACTTTTTACGTGAGATAAATCTCAGAGGCGCACGATTGGCAACACATAAATTAACTTTGCTGTTTTCATTTATTGAATAAAATTCGCCGATTTCGAAGCCTAGTAAATTCGCTGACAATTAAAACTCGCTGACAATTAAAACAGACAGTTGGAAAAAAGTCAATGAACGCAGGTGAAAAAAATTGGAAAAACTTTCGAGTTTCAAACATAAACACTGAGACGAAGCTGCGCTTCGCAAAAACTTGTGAGAACACGGCCAAAAAGGAGCTCTATGAAGTGAAATAAGAAAAAGTAGAAATGTGCCTCGAATTAGCAAAAACTCGGCTACGTGTCGGATTTGAATCTCCGATCTAGCAAACTTGAGTCTCACGCGCTAACCAGTCAGCCACGGATGCTTAAAATCCCCAAAGACTAGCCACAAACAACGCATCTACATATGCTAACAAACTGCCGATTCGATGCAGCAAAGTAGCACCAAAAACAAAAAGACACAAATTTGCATACAATAATTTGGAAAGCTTAAAGCCAAACTATGAATAAATTATGCATTTCAAAAAAAATTGCGAGATACATTGAGTTAGAAAATTTCTGAAATGCGACTTCGGTTGGGGAAAAAAGAAAGTTCGTATTAATACACTTAGCTTCGCAAAGAAAAATAGATGGCCTAAAAGCTCTGAAATTCTAGATCAATTTATGATTGAAACTATTTTGATTTAAGTACTCCAATTTGAGAAAACTGGATCAATAGGTAAATTCTGCTGGAAAATCTAAAAGATTAAAATCCACTTTTACAGGGTATCCCCTGTAAAATATAAATGTATCCCAAAAAAAGGGGTTGATCTGCCAAAAAGGGATGTCGCCAAAAAGGAGTCGAAATGGGGACACCTAGGGTTATAATATGGTCGAAGTCCTGAATTTATGGGGGGAGGAGTCCCGTAACTTCTTTTGCCCTGGAAACAGCCCTTAAGTCACAGTAAATTCAGCCCTTAATCCACGCCAGCCGTATATGTATCTTCTCTTCGTCTTCACTAACCTGCGGTAGAGAGTGCATGAACATGACAGATCCAGTGACTCCTTCCGGTTGGTCTCTGTCTGGCATGAACATACAAGTGTCAGACGGCAGGTCAGTCTCCAGGCCTTAAACACAAAAATCAAAACAACTTCTCAACTTGAGTAACTCCAATAAGTTAGAGCCTATCAACAGTCCCGCATCAAGTTCCAACAAGACTATAGTTGCAGGATTTTCTCAGAGGGCCGGATTTTCATAAACATTTCTGAAAATTCAAGACTTTTTCGGGTCGACCAAATTGATTTTCCAAGCGCTCCCAGAACACAATAAAGACCCTATTTTGACAGTAACTTCTTCACCGCAGGCAAAATTTTCAAAAAACAGACAAAAAAGGCGTATATTCAGAGCGCACTCTCTTTCAAATTTAGTACATATTGGGGCCGAAGGCGCAATTGGAAAAAAAAATAGATTCAGTCGGACTCGAATGCATGTCGTAAAACATAGCCAACTGACAGTTGGAACAGCGTAATGAACTAAGTTAAACTGACTTTGTTGATAAAATCTCAACTTTCGAATTTCAAAGAAAAAAATAGATGCCCTTTAATCACATTGAATTTCTAGAACAATTTATGGCTCTTTTTTGATAAAATTAACCCAACTTAGGTAATGTAGGTAAAGCTTTTATTCCGCTGGAAAATTAAATTCCACTTTCGAAACTAGAAATTGTTTGTTTTTTTAGCTAAGTTTCCACGTTCGCAAAAAAAATCAGTTGAGCTAAAAAAACTACATATATACCTCAGTACATTCATAAATGCCTTAATATGTATGAATGCACATCTGTAGTTATTAGAGCATTTTTGGACTTTTTCATGAAAAAAAAACAAACAAACAAAAAACCACAAGCCCTATATCAGATTCTACACTGCGTTCGTTTTTCTTAAATATTACCAAACGGGTACTATTAAAGCCAGTTTCGTGAAAATTTGCTGTTTGATCGTCGATTTTGTCTTCCTTTAACAAGTGACACGAATTGAACTTGAGAATCAAATTTGGATTTCAGCCTGAACTTTTCCTGAAAACTAAAAAAATAATACAGAGGGGAAGCTGCGCTTCAAAAACACTATCGAGAACACGACAAAAAGCAGCTCTACAACGAGCAATAAAATTCGGTTGTCTCGGATTCAATCTGCGACCAAGAGAATATAAGTCTCACACACAGACAACTCAGCCATTGACGCTTAATAAATCACAAACACTTGCCCCAAATAAGGCAGAGAACAGATGCTATGAAATTTCCAATGATACAGATCGTGATTATAGTAATATAGTAATGTTACGAAGTATAGTAATGTTACGAAGTAAGATATGAAGAATAAATGTTTTCACGATAGTTATTTTGTTCACCAGAAAAAATTTCATTACATTATAACAGCATAAAATTAGTTTATTAAAACTGCAAATCAAATGTGGTTGGAAGTCTAAAAATCTACTTAAAATGACTTTTCATGTTTAAAACTGTATCAAAACATGTCAGCGTGAACATGTGAACAAATTTTTACATTTCCTTTCATGCAAAATGCTGAGTAAACCATTTTTGAACAGCTATATTTTGTAACTTTACTAGATGGGTGGAAAACTGGAAAAGAGCCAAGGTTCGAATTCATACACTGCGGTCGCAAGTGTGATCACGACTTAGTTTTTAACGGGAATTAGAGTCAGTACTGGGTTTGGTTTTAACACCTTTCGTGAAGGCTAGAATAAAAAAATACTCACAGTCCAAACAAGTATTTTCAGTTTTCGCGTAACTAGCAGAAATAATTAAATCTAAAATTAATTCTATCCAAAGTTGCTAAAAATTGGATAAATTATCTTTTTCAAAATCGTTTGCATGCAGAAGTTACGTCGTTTGCATGCAGAAGTTACGATTTCGTTTACTCCGCGCTAAGATTGAGCAAAATTTCTCCGGTCTCTAGATTTTTCAGAACGCTCAAGACCGATGATAGCAACTTTTCGAAAATGCGAGTTTAACATTAATCTTTCCTACTCGGATTCACGTCTAAAAAATACGAAAAAACCTATCTCAATCTTTTGACTGAAAAATGTGTCTCTCGTCAAATAATATCAAAAACACTTAAACAAGCTTTTTCTTTGAACTTATCAAGGGAAATCGGATATTGCCAGAACTCTTCGGCACTATTAGAAAGTTCTTAACCAAAGCCAAAAAATAGAGATAATAGATAAAATCACTTTTCGCGGTCGTTGGGGAAAAGCCAAAAATTACCAAAACCCATCTCAAAAATACAAACATCGCAAAACAGCATTAATCAACTGCAATTATTCCCGGGTTCTAGGGCCGCATACAAAAAGTCAGGGAATTCTAGTGGGGAGGAGCTAACCGATTTCGCATTTTCCTCCAGTGACAGCGTCCTGCGGTTTGCCTCTTATTTGTGCAGAACATCGAGTTGGGTGCAGAGATCCGTCCATTCCGTGGTAGAACAACTTAGTGGGCGACTGGTCACTCGATCCAGACTCGTCGAACAGTCCCCATCTCAGATGCCCCCATTCACGAACCAACAGTTTACCTGAACATTACAATCTAACTGTAGTTCAATTACCTATATTTTCTTATTTCCAGCTGAATCCAAACACTTGCGAGAACACGACAAAAAGCATCTCTATAACAAGCAGTAACAAAAATTAGAAATAAGTCTCGAATTAGTAAGAACTCGGCTACATCTGAGATTCGAACCTACGACCAAGATATTAAGATTCCCACACCCTAACCACTCAGCTACGGAAGATTAATAGACACCAAAAACTAGCCAGAACAAAAACAGCAGAGAACAGATGATAGGCAATTTCCAATCCTACAGTAAAATTTCGAAATAAGTGAACACTTTTAACGAACACTCTTATTTTCGAGTTAGGTTTAAAAAAGAAGGTTCGTAATAACACACTATGCTGATCGCAAGTGTAAACAGTGATAGCCTGTTGCTGAGCAGAAAAAGTTAACACCACGTTCACAAAACGGCCCAAAATTTTCAATTATGTTCATCAAAATTAGTAGTTTCTTTTGGGTGGTACGATGAAACAACTATACAAACGTATAGTTTAAAAAAATCCGTGAGGCGATAATTCGTAATATGCGACAATTAGTAACAAGCGACAATTAGTAACAGTAGATTCAGCGGGAAACACTGATTCACGCGCAATATTCCTCTCGTAAAGGATGTAAGCGCAGCGGGGCAGCGTATTCTAATTGCCATTGCCCTGTTACAAATTTTCGCATGCTACGAATTGACAGTTGTCACAAACTGTCGCCCTACCAGAAAATAGGCATAATCGACAACAATGGCCTTCAAGAAAACTATTTGTCAACAAAGCCCCCAATAGAGGTTCAAAAACTAGTTATCACAAAAATTAATTTATTTTTGGCCAAATAACCAATTTAACGAACGTTATCATCGCTTTACTCGTTCGCTTTGATCACATGAAATTATTCAAAACACAAAAATTTTATCGTCACTGGGATAACTTAGTGAAAATTTTTTAAATTTTATTCCAATCACAACTGAAAGGGCTTGAATATGAAATATCGCTCAACCCATTCCGATGATAATTTGTGGTACCTGATTTTGCGTGGAAAACAAATACATATATAGAAAAAAAATATAGTAAAAAATAGTTAACTAGGCACAACCGTTAACAGTTTTTTTTAATTAATCAAAAACAATGAAAGAACAGAAGCAAAAAAAGATCGAATTTTTTGCACAATTAGTAAGATCGAGTTTTCTCAGCCTACATGAACAATTTTCAAGAACGAACGATATTCAATCGCTTTACTAGTTCAAAATTAGAGAAAAACTCAGTTTCAAACCAGCTTTTCTCATCACTGTGACTTTTTGAAAACTTTTTGATTGCTCGAATCACGACAAAAAGGACTTTAATTTGATATATCATTCGACCTATTCAAACGATTCATTGCGGAACCTGATTGTTCGTGGAAAACAATAAAAGGAAAAAAACACGGGAAGACAAACCTCTTCCCCATTTTCAAAGGTGGGAACGTATATAATTATACTTAGATATTATCTTTGGACCGTTTATGACATTCACGGCTACCATTCTTGCGAAAATTTAAAGCCTCCATTTTCAAGTCTTCTGCCATTAAATGCATACTCCATAGTTTAATTTTTCTTTGGAAATAGCATTCAGGCCACTGTAAATGATTGCAAGCTGATAACTTGAAAAAAGGCTACGGGAAAATTAATCTTTTCAAGTTTTTTCCATAACCTACGTATACTTACCGACATTTCCGAATGCCTGTTTCGTATATCTTTCGTCCGTGACAAACTTCTCCGTCAAATGAATGTATTCCCCTGGTTCTCCGCACTCTCCTGTCTGTTTAGTGTACGGTGCATCAGCAAAAGAGGGATTCCTCTCACTCACTAAAACAAAAAAAGTTTGAAGCCACACCTGTTTGCAGTGCAGAACCTTCACTTCGGATACTACTGTTGTCTTCAGATTAACTAGCAATCCAGTGCAGGATTCCTGCATTAATTTAATATAAGCAAGAGAAACATGAAATAAATTTCATCATAGAAGATTTCGAATTCAAAAATTTCTTTACGATCAAAAGAAGCTCAAAAGAGAAGTTCAAGTCCATGCACAGCGCAAAATACTGTTGACAGTGTATAAAATTAGTCAGACGAAACTGCTATAATACATGTTTTTTTAAGTTGTGTTTCTTACAGAGAAGTTGTGATTTTTCTTCAAAACTCAACTCAAATCACAAAGAAAAATAAATGCGCACTCGATAATCAAACGATCGAAAAAAAGTTTTCAATCAAAAACCTAGACTAAAAAGATTTAAATAAATTTTTCAAAATACAAAAAAAAAGAATTTTCTCCCAACCGCAGCAATTATCGTTTTTCGATGCTTTAAAAATTTTTGAGAAACTAAGACAATTCAACAAAACATAGTTTCATATGAATAAGATGATTAGACAAAACTTAGGTTGATTTTTTGTTTTCTGAAAAACCTTGGTTGATTTTTTCGAAACTGAAAAAAAACCGGGTGTGCTTCTCTCAAATCTAAACTATGATTTAATAGTCAAGCCAGTTCAACAAATTACGAAGGATGATAAAAGTATCAAACAACACTCGATTTAAGGATAGAGATGAAAAAAAAATGCAACACCTGCGTTGGAAAAACAACTGAAAGAGAAAACGAAAAATGAATGCAAACCGCATATTATGAAAAACAAAAAAAGAAATTGCTGCTAAGTTTATTCTAACAAGAAAACAAAAACACATTTGAAGACACGGATTCTAAGTAAAACTTCAAAAAAAAACATGACAAAAATCATTGAGTAACTTTGTTGAAAGTAGGTAAAAAAGGAGTAATTTTGTTTGAATTCCAAAGTAGAAAATGAGAGTAAAACTTAGGAAGACTTCTTTAAAAAATCAAAAAGAAATCAGTAAAAAATTTGATTGCAAGAAAAACTTACAGCACCACTGCTGTTTTTTACACTCAATTAAAAATTTTATTTGAAAAATTTAAAAACAACAGAAACTTGAAGCAAAAGTTCGTCAAAAGTATTTCAACATTTTACTAAGAAAAACAACGGAATTTGAAGAGAGTAATTATTTATTTAAAAAACAGCCATTTTAAACAAAAGCAAAAACCAGTTCGACGCTTTTTTTTTTTAATGGTAGCAAGGCTTTTGTACAAAGAATGTGAAGTTGCTGAACGCTTCACCATGTCGAGATAGCGAGTAACTATTTATTATGTCAAAAAGGTCTTGCACAGTCGAAAAATGTCACACGCGTTTAAATATAGTACATAGTAGGCGAAAAAGTACACGAATTGGATTTTGAAAAAAAAAACCGTTTTAAATATTTATTTCGAACGCTTTAAACAGATGGGTTACAATGACAACCTCTAACAGGGCACATACTTCTGTGATCCTGCGCGGTCAATTAAACCTATTTGAAACAATTATTTTAAACTTGGTCAGAAAAATCATTGCCATAGGTCCTCGTAGCCGGTTCAAGTAACTTTCTTGAACTTAGCACAGTTAATAGGAGCAACAACTAAAATGAACAAGTCTCTGTAGCCTCCACAACATCTGCAGAGCAAAATAGAGGCTTTTCAGACAGCGGAAACACAACTGAGCTCATGCAGCAGTACCAAAAATTAAGTTCAAGAGGGGCTTTAGCTTCCAACATAAAAACTGCAGCCCAAAACCAAGAATATTATTGAAATGAAAATTAGCATAATGGAATGTAGTATCGAAACGTATCACCAAGCATCGAAAGAAAGGCTCGAAATAGGCCGGATTCGAGTTTTAAAAAAGATACACAGAAAGTTGCAGGTAAACAAGGCAAAACATGAATCAGTTCAAACCTGCATGTGCTTAAAAAACAGCGATTACGCACAAAACGGATACTAGATGAAACTTCGCAGGTTAGTAGCAGCTCTTTAACCTATTTGCACAGCTATATGAGATTATGATTCCTGAACATGTACATTTGGTTGAAACATATTTGGAAGGTCTCACAGATTGATAATCGTCAAAACTTTTTAAAACTAGAGGGTTAGGAATTTCAAAATTAAAAACTTTTCAAATTAAAGTTTTCTAAAAACAAAACTTCAAAAAAACTAAAATCTTCACATTTCGAATTTTTTACAGACTTGAGCAGTCACATTTGGAGGCCCCTGATAGTACTTTGACAGTCCCCAAGTAAAGGGTTAGGAATTTCAATTTCAAAAAAAAATAAATTCAAGTTTATTGAAAATTTTTATTAAAAAAAGAAAAAACGTCATATCTCAACAACTACAAAAATTTGAGCAGCCTTATTTAGAGGTAGCATTCATGAACCCTGAGAGTACTCTGACAGCCCCCACCTACAGGGTAAGGAATTTCTTAATTTTTCTCAGAAATTACAGTTTTGAGAAAAAATAATTAAGTTTTCTGAAAATTTTTTGAAAAATCACAACAAAAATGATATCCGGAAAACTAACAAAATAGGTCTTGCTTTGCACTGTTTCCTGTGGCAGATTGTTCCAGTCGAGAGGTGATCTTATCGTGAAGAAATTTTTTCGCATTTCTAGATTTGCTTTACGTACTACTGCGGCGAACAACTGCCGCAGCAAGACGTACATATGACGATACAATGAAGGGACCAGGACCCCATGTGGAAACACAGAAGCCGTCCTACTACTACTACTAATACTGCTACTACTTTACATGCGTTACCTCTAGAATCCCTATCATTCCGCTCGAATAGTCCCGCAGTTTACAAGAGGTACAATTTATCTCAACATTCAAAATCTATTATTTGCTGCTTGCGAAAATTAAATTGGTAAAACCACCATGATGCTGATGTTGCAGAGATGTGTGACGCTGAGAAGACGCTGCGAAAACGGCGCGGGAAAACGTAAGATTAACAGCAAACATAGTTACCTATTACATTAGCCCAATCGATTCCTTGCTTGGAGGAGGCAGAGGAGAACTCTGAAGTTGATGAGATATTGGAGAAGTTGAAATGGTCCCAAGTAGAAGGCAGAGAAACTACAACTTGATTGAAGTACGCTCGTCGTCCGGTTGAATTGAAGAGTGCCTCAGAGAAATCAATCCAGGTTCGCTAAGAAAAAATATCGTTACGAATTTTAAAGACTACCTTTTTAAGAAAAAAAATGATCAAGTATTCACCTCGATACCGTCAAGAAAATCTTGAGACGGCAGTATCTCATCATTTATAGCAATCAGGAGGCCAGAATATCCATTGTTTTCCAGTTCGAACTGCGTTCTACGCTGAGTGAGTGCTGAGCACATCACACCAATTGCCAATAAGGCAAAGAATTTGAAACTTTTCATCTCAAAGCTTCGACAGTTTTTTCGATAAGTGTTTCTGACTTTTAATATCAATTACAAGATGCAATTACAAGATATTGTTTTTCTGAATTACAATTTTCATTCAAAAAATACGTTATACTACAAATTCCAAGAAATAAGAGCTTAACACGCGCTTCACAATTCGAAAAATTGTTTTCGCAAATTGATATATACCAGGACAAAATAAACATGTTGATTTCACATGATATCCATGTTGGTAATACCCATGTTGATTTCAGCAACAAACAAGGATACCCGGTACCCGGTATAAGTAATGTCAAGTGAACAAAAACTGCTAAGAAGTAGAAGGTAGATATTTCAACAGTACCAGGATATATGGTACTAAAAACTGCATTTTAAGCAGAAGTCACAGAAAGTACAAAAACAGTTTGTCGACCAGGATACCCAAAATCGGATTAAACAAAAAAATGTACAGAAACAGTTCAGAAACTATCTAGACGAGTTCTTAACAATTTACAAGTCATTTCTTGTGTCAACAATTAAGTTAATAACTCGATGAGTTGTTTTCGATGAAAATGAAATTATTTGATGTACATATTGATTATGAAACTCTCAACTAAGAAAAAAAATTAATTAAAATTTCAAAACAAAAATCATACGTCATGGAAAATCAATTTGCAAACATTTGTGTAATGTGAATCATGGAAGATACGAATTACAAAATGCTCCTTCTGATAAAACTACTAAGGATATGTTAGACTTCAGCAAGAAACTAGGATACCCGGTATCCGGTAAAAGTAATGTCAATTGAACAAAAACTGCTGAGTTTCTTGTATTTAAAGCACATGTCAAAGATAAAAACAAAAACAGTTTGCCTTTCAGGATACTCAGAATCCAGTCGAACAAAAAATAAACAGCAGCGGTTCGGAAACTAGCTCTTAACAATTTACAACCAATTTCTTGTGTCAACAATTAGGTTGCTAACTCGATGATTATGAAACTCTAAACTGAATAGTTTTAATTTACAATTTGAAAAAAAGCAATTTGTTTTTGACGACGAAACACTTGAGTAGGGTTTACAAGGCCAACTTGTCGTAAAAGACCTTATAACACTAATTGGGAATTAGATAGATGTAGATATAGATGAATCTTAATTATTTTGATCTAGATCAACAAAGCTAGATCCAATCGGCTGAGAAAAAAGGCTAACACTAAACAAATCAGGCTTGGCACAAAGAAAAAAGTCAGATGAACAGTTTCAAGACTAAATACCAATACAACACGATATACTGGGTGACTCAAATTCTGATTGTATATTAATAACTGATTTTAGAAACAGCACTTGTAACTTTCACCCGGAATTATATACCGACTGAAAATAAAGCTAGGTCCTAAAACGACTGGCTAGCGTCTACAAACAGCTTCACATGCTTTTAACCCTCTCTACCAAAGCCAGTTCAATGTGTGGTCCATTATCATAGGGTCAATAAAATCCGTACTGTTCAAGGCTATCGGCCAGATCGCGCGAATTAACTTAGTTACAGGCACAAATAGTGAACTCATGATTGGGTCTCAGAAGTCACTCCTAAAACCAGCGCTATTACTTATAATCTTAATATTATTGTTTTTGTTCAGTAGATAAATATCATCTTAACCCTTTGCCTCAACTCCTAGTTTTTCATATTCCGGAAAATGAATAAGATGTTAATTACACTCAACTCAAGACATGCCAGGAAACTAAAAGTTGTTAAAATTGAGTTCTCAGTCTCTTCCAAAGACCTTTCCGGATTCTTGAGCCCGGTCGAATGTTACATTCGACCAGAATGGACAAAAATGCAGATTCCGAATTGACAGTTTTGAGAGATTAGTGACGATATTGGGACGATTAGTCAAACGGTGAAGGTCAAGGTATTCTGGTATTTTGAAACTTTAAAAATTCGAACTGAGAAGTCGCACTTCTGAGAAACGGCAAAAACCGCCATTTTGGAAGAAAACCAGAAGAAAATCAGAACAACAATAGTTGCGATAGTGATAACTACAAGAATTGCGATAGAAAAACAACAACGAATAGCAGAGTTAACAGAGACCGTCCCGAGTTGCAACGATTGTGTCGCTACAACCGTTGCAAAACCGTTCCCGAAAGCCTTCTGGATTACAGAAAAATTGAATTTAATGTGTTTGATTCAGTGGATTCATCAATCCGGATGGGTCCAAATAGCATAGTTTTTCGCAAATTTTTTCAACTAAAGCGTTTCAGATCGGGTTTTTTGCAATGAACTAGAAGAGTATAGGCCTTCTGAGCTCGGATCAAAAACTTTTAGGTCGAAAAGAACAGAATTGCGGAAAAAGTTTGGCGGAACCTATAAGAGGGAAGTTTTTTGACTTTGGAAAAAAGACGTTTTGGTTAATAACTTTGGAACGACTGGACAGATCCAGTTGATCTTGGTACGATTAGATCAAAAATTAGCTGGGCTTACTAATAAGAACAAAAATTATTCGAAAAAGTAAGCTTGAAAATTAATTTTTTGAGATTGTTTTTAGCAAATTCACCAATTCGGGAGGGTAGACCCTTCACGTTTTATAAAATGTTTTCTGGAAACCCCTTACACCCCTACCAAAAGGTGATAACGGTTGAATAAAGCAATTTTAAGCTGTTATAGAAGAATAGGGAAGACTAAAGGCACTAGAAAACCTTGATCGAGCCGAAATTAGGCTAGCGATAAGACCCTTCACCGTTAGTGTGAATTGTTAGACAAGGGGCTTAACTTCAATCCGGAATGGGCTAGGGAAGGACCACATACCCTTCCTAGTTGATACAAACAGCATAATAGCATCGGAGAACGTATCCGGAAGGGTATAGGATGAAAATCAAGGAAGTCAACGTAAAGCTAAACCGGTGGGGTCCCAATCCGGAGGGGGTCCAAATTTTTCCTAATTCGGAGGGGTCTCAATCCGGAGGGGTCTCATTTTCACAAAACCGGAGGGGTCCCAATCCGGAGGGATCTTACATTTGCTAACCCAGAGGGGTCCCAATCCGGAGGGGTCTCCATTTTGCCAATCCGGAGGGTTCCTATTTTTGCCAATCCGGAGGGGTACTGTTTTTTGTCAAACCGGAGGGTATTATTTTTGTTAAGGACTTAGGTAAACAGAAGGAAAGATAATAGTGAGAGGTATTGGGTTATTAGGAGACAGGCTAGGAACCAGTGACTGCACTGGTAACTTGCCTTTCAAAAAAGACCAGACCAAAATAAAACAGGTCCAAACTCGGATATTCGCGACACTAAGTCTAAATTAAAAAAGAGTGTGTGACTCATTGGTGTGGATTGAAATCCAAAACGTTTTTGAGAAAAGAGACTGCCCTGAGGGTTTTAGTAGGTCTAGCTCGGGCAGTCCGAAGGCAGATAGGTAAAAGGAGACTCGGTGGATGCAATAGACGCGCACTTGAGAAAATTACTGCCTTCAAGTTTTGTCTGTTTGGTGCAGCACCAGTCATGGAAAGCACTTTCTTTAAAAATGCAAATTCGAACATTGTATTGCGACTGACTAAAAGTACAAAACACATACGTTTTTCATAAAAATATTCTTATTTTGTTATTTCTGGTTTTAAATCATTAATACTTGTGCTTGATTGGGTAGTGAGTACACTATCTTTTAAATTGACTGATATCATCATACTATGCTATTTCTCAAATCTTACGATTAATAATCGATTATTGTGGATAAATTGTATATACGCTGTACCGTGATAACATACGAGGATTGATGGTCACTATTTAATAGAAACTTTTGGAGTTTTTTGTGTTGTGTTATTATGATCATTAGTCGCTTAAGA